>NW_015150490.1:1278205-1307788 GCF_000732505.1 Cyprinodon variegatus
AAAAAAAAGTAATTTTCTGTTTTGTTTTATTCTTGGATCGGGCTTTAAAGGGTTAAATTATGAACTTTTCAGATTACAGGAATTAAGAGTATGAACATTATAGCTTTCATCTAATCAGATTTCATAACTATGATATTAGTTTCTCTCTGATCTAAAGTTTGCAGGGCCTTTTAAATGGATAAAGCCCACAGCATCACACATCCATCACTGTACTAAATGTTGAGCATCAGCTGCTTTTCCACTTATTTGTTGTTTTATTTCATTCAAAAATTAGGATCTAAAACATTTTTTTTTTTTGCTTGTATCCATTTTTATTGGAATTCATCACAATTTTTATTTAATGTTCTCTTGTCTTACCCACTTTTGGAAAAAAGGTTTGAAAGTTTTTAGACTTCGTAATAACTTCAAATATTAGATCTAATGTAAGGAAAAAGCTTTTAATTACATTTACTGAGATTGTTTGTGGTTGAAGTCAGTAGGTGTGTCATTAGTAATTCTTTATTGAGTGAAAAACTAATTTCTGAGATTCCTTTTGCCCAGTTTTTATATTTACTTTTAATCTTTGTTGCTTTTTTGTTTTTTCAGAGGGAAAATAGGTCATTGTAAAAACCCATTAATTCATTTCAGCCTTATTTCACAAATATTTAGTGGGGTTTTAATATTAAGGTCAAAAACAGCTGAAGTAGCTGCAGAGCAGTCAGGATGTTCGCTCAGTTCAAAGTTCACTGATCACTACAGCTGAACCAAAGAGCAATGGTAGAAAGTAGCTTTTATTTCATATACATATTATGTACTTAAAAAATATAGCGGCATCCTCATCAGCTGCCGCTATATTAGGATGTGTGATAAGCTATGCATTAATGCTTTCAGTCCTTTTGAAAGTCCTCGTCATATACCGGCGTGAGAATAACCGGTCTGTTGTTCTCCATGCCCAGACCGTCCTGCGCTGCATCACCACCTGCCTGTGTCGGTTCCCTCCCAGTTCAGAACTGGATTCCCTGGTTTTGACCTCCTTCCCACCTGACCCTGAGTACCCAGATAGCCCTACTAGTTGGATCAATCTCTTGACCTGACCCTAGCCTGTCTGACCAAGAAATACCTGCCAAATAAACCTCCATCTGACCTGAGCCTCAGTCCCTGTGTCCCTTTGTGCCTGAATGTTGTCATTTCTATACCAGCTTCTCTATTTTTGCCCCCCATTAAACTTTTAAACTTATATTAATTATTTTAGTTCCTTGTATTTAAATATTTCAATGCCAACCTTCTTTTTTTGTTCAGCAAATTCTATACCTTTGCTGCTGCATACAAGTAGAAATTTAAGTCACACTTTGCACAGCTTTAAAATACTGACAGGCAGTCAGGGTGTAAATGACAATAATGATCCCAAACTGCCTCAGAGAACCTGAAGATGAGGCAGTGTGATGAGACAGAGCAGCACATTTCACTTTGATATACAATTTCATGTTCAAAATATTTCTGACTTAGAAAGTTCAAGACTAAAAGTTATGGAAAAATCTACCTTTTGTGACCTTTCTCTTTTACCCTGTGGGCCTGATGAATGAGAAGAGGGAAATAAGTGGAGGACTCATCTAGAACTAAGAGATCAAAGTTTTGCAGAAAGTAAAAAATGCTGCCATTTTTTGCTTGCCTCACAGATCATTACCTGTGTTTCAGGGATGAATGGTGATTACATTTCACCGGTAAGAGTGCTTAGCAGCAGCCAAAGTAGGAGCATTCTCGGAACATTGATGGACTCCTCCATAACATCAGCTATTTACTTACTTTTTATGCACAGGTTTAAAGCTGTTCAGAAATGAGGACTCAGAGATGTGATGAAACTGCAGAAGAGCAGAGTTTGTGTCTTTGCAAAAATATCCTTCAAACTTTTTCTTATTTTGTCAAAAATCAAACTTCTTTTCTGCAATTATACAGGGTAGCTGCAATGTTTTCTGCATCTGGAAACAGAAGCCTTGCCACATCTTAATAAGTGGTTCTCCTTATTCTCAATCACTATGGTGATATATTTACGTAAGGCCGTTCTACATGCTCGTCCCGTTAGCTATCTTTTTCTGTGCATGCGCACTTATAGGTGTATGTCTGCCGCGAGCTACTGTGGTGAGCTAAAGTTTCAGTCACTGAAGCTCACCTTTCTCACCACGGTTCTTTGAAAATGGCTGAGGGTCGTAAGAGAAAAAGTGTCTATGAAGTTTTTGAGAAGAAAAGAAAGGTCTCAGAAGAGGCAGATATATCCCGGAATGCTTCTCGCTGAGAGCTCTCCTTGCAAAGCATTATGGGATTTGCTGTCACAGCAGCCTGCTGTCGATTGAAGGGCTGGTTATACTCCTGCAGCAGTGTGTCGCAATGAGCTTGCCGCAGGATTGACGCAGACATTTTTGATTTATGCCCAATATTGAACCATGATCTGCGCCTTGTTATTCTATGCCACAACACAAGAGGGAAAATCACGAACTAGCTGTGGGTTGAGATACGGCGAAGGCGGTAAAGAAGTGGGGGCAAGTTTGTGTGACAACGGAGGGACATGAGGGCGAAAAAGAGCAGGTATCCAGATGGAAAAAGGGTTCCAGTGTTCTAACGCACCTCGCTCTTCTAGCTGGTCCAACTTCATGAGTCGTTGTCTGCAATGGTGGTCATACAAACAAAACAAGCTGGTAAGATACCAAACTCTGAGATTGGCGGCCTAGTGGCTAGGGCATAGGGCTTTTAATCCTGAGGTTGTGAGTTCGATCCCCCACTGCCACAGACTGCCACTCTGGGTCCCTGAGCAAGACCCTTAATCCCAAACTGCCCCCAGAGCGTGGCACAATGGCAGCCCACTACTCCCCAAGGGGATGGGTTAAATGCAAAGAAGTAATTTCCCTCTCTGATTATTAGAGTATATACAATTTAAAAAAAAAATAAAAAAAACAGGAAATACACATGAATAAAGCGGATATAGATTTGACCAACCAGAGTGCAGCAGTGTCTGCGGAGGGAGGTGGGACATCTCTGCGTTCGCTGCGACACATATGCAGACGACCTGGTTTTGAAGTATAAATCAGCCTATAGGCTGCCACTACCCAACAGCTGCAACTTATATCAAAGATGGCACAGACACCTTGCAGTGGACCCACGGGGAAGTGATCATCTGTCCGAATGGTAAGTTGACTGAGTTCACTATAAAGTCCCTGCTCTACGTTCGGACACAATAAACTTGTATGAGCTATGAAAACAGCAACTTTTAAAGAGCGCATGCACAAGGAGAAATGGGCTTGTGCATGCTCTTGCACGTGCATTTTTTTTTCAAAGTGGAGAGGGCGGGTTTTCTAAAAAATCCTCCCCCACAGCATGATGTGGACAGCACCATGCATCACTATAGAGATGGTGCTTTCTCTAATTACAGCATTTTTGTCCTTCACATCTGAAATTTTGCATGTAGACAAAGATTGATTTCAGAGTCATGTGACCAGAGCACTGTCTTCCACTGTATATTTTCTGCCTCACTCTTTCCAGTTTCTATTCATGAATTAAACAGTGCTCTTTATAATGTATACATTTTTGGGATATTGTGCTATAACTGATTCCAACTTCTCCACAACTGCATGCATGGTTTCCTTGACATTCAGGATATTGTCCATAAAAACCCCTTACGACTTTACAGACCATCTGCTTTTATATGTGTTTATATTGAGATAAATTTGCACATTAGTGGACAGTATTTTTTTTTTTCATAGGTGAGTTCTAAAGGCAATGAGATGCCCTGGATTTAATTCTGGGTATTAAATCATAAAGGACTGCATCCACTGTTTTCAAAATCTTATTAGTGTAAAGTGTTAAAAAAAAAAACCATGAAGAACTTTTTCTTCTATTCTATCTATTTGATATTTGTGTTGATGTGGAAAATACGAACATGAAAGTGTGATTAGGCGTAAAAAAAAATGTCACGGAGAATACTTTTGCAAAGAGCTAAATGAGATTCACAGATAAAAAACCTTGGAAAATGGCTAAAATAAGATTACTGAGATTAAAGTCAAAAAAGAAAACAAAGGAAGACAAAACTGGGAGAAAAAGGAAATAGAACTAAATATGTTTTATAATTACATTTATATACAAGCAGCTTGAAATTACATTGAAATATATGCCACAAAATAATTATTTAATCTCCTAAATTCATATAAAAAGAAAAAAGAATATAACCTCTATCCAACTGATGTAAGTGTAAGAAGACCTCCATGAAGAACAACTAATGGAGTGATAATGTCTTTAAACTGAGTGTTTCATTCTAGTTTAGCTTGTTTTTGCTTGTTTCTTTGCAACAGTCTTCGCTCTCAGATGACTGCTGACAGATGCAGTTCTCACTGGAGATGATACCACTTCAGCTGTAGGCTACATAACACCCCTCCTGTATGTCACTGCTTTAGAGGAACTGCAGACATTAATGATGACCAGATCAGCATTGATGCCCTGCAGCAAACATTTCTCGTGCATGCAAGATTAAATTATCTGTCACCATGTGCCGGTGTCATTTGGCCCCTCATTGCCTTTGCACTGATGATCGTTTTTCTAAATGAAGTCCTTCCATGTTTTTTGCTGCTGGCTCTGGGAATGCTGGGGTGAAAGCTTCTTTTCTGTTACATGGGCAATGAAAGGCTGTTTTAGGTAATTTTGTTCGATAATTTTTCAAACATTTATTTATGTCTCTTGACGTTTTACTCTCTGGTTTCTTGCAACACTTTACTTGCTTCTGCCATAAATGTTTTTAACCCTCCTAATTACATTTTTTTTGTCATAAATTAACTGCATAATCACATATTTTAAAATATGGGTTTAATTGGAGTAACCACCACTAATAAATGTCAGAGGTGTAGAATCAAGAAATTGTTTTACTTAAACCTGCCTGACAAAAGCAACACAAAATTGCAGATGAAAAATTATGCCTCGAAAGCTTTACAAAGCCATTTCTGTTGGAACTCCAGTAAACCACAGTAAGAGTCATTCAGAACAAACCGCCTTATAGAACATGATTAAGACTAATGGGAATAAAACAGATCCAAGCTCTAAAGTCCATGCTGGACCATATTTATGAAAATTTTAGCATGGTTTTTACATGGGATGCATACTATTGGCTGATATCCATTATGCCATATTTTACATTTCAACTGGGCCATAAACAAAAAAGAGAAGACTTTCTTTATATCTAGTTACAAACACGAATTCAACTTCCCACCTTCAGTCATTCTAAAAATTTTTGTTGACAATCTATTCCTCTTAAAAATTATCCACATAACTGACATTTTCAACCTTAGCATCTCTCCAGGTACAGACTTATAGAATAGAATTCAACTTTGTTGTCATCACACTGTCACAAGTAAAAAGCAACGAAATGAACTCTCATTTACCCATCCCCTTGGGGAGCAGTGGGCTGACATTGTGCGGCGCATAAGGTATTAGGTACTTTTTAACCCTTATATTATTTCGAGAAAAAAAAAATACATTCGTTATGTTGCGGGTCATTTTGACCTGCACTGTGTAAATACAAGCAAAATAGTCAAGAAAACAGGTTAAACCAATAAAAGATTTATGTTAGATTACATAAGGGTCTTGCTCAGTGACTCAGATAGGCAGTTTGTAGGAGTGAGTGGGACTTGAACTCAGAACCTACAAGACCCCAGCACAATGCTCTAACTACTAGGCCACCACTCCCCTATCCACCATGTCGCTATGCATGCATGAGATACATGCATTTGACCGACTTGTGCAGGCATAATATTCACATTTTTTTATCATAAGCATAGTGCATTATATGTCTGTGATTATATTGATGGAATTTCCCATATTTAGTTTTAGATCTAACACGTTGGCCGATAATGTTAGCATATTGTGCATTCCTAGAATTTCATGTTTATTCTCACAGATTAAATTATTTTTATTTTGATCTCTCATCTGTTCATCCTGCTAATATCCTTTTTGCTTAGCAGAGACAGAAAGTTAGATTTCATCTTAAATTAAATCAAAATGGTCTAATCTTTGAACACTATAATGATGATACTATCATATCACAAATATCAGTAAATAAATACATTAACATCTTATTATACTTTCTATATTATTAGGTATATGTATATATGTAGACATAATTTCCAGCTTGCTCCAAATAAAGATTAATACCCCAAATACTCCATTGATTAAAAATCCACTAGTGTAATCAGTATCTCATGTACTGAATGGTAAATAATCATGGAAATTAGAGAATCATATAACTATTAAAACCTACAGAATGTCTTCTACTGTATTGAGGCTTAAAACGCTGCCTAAAACTGTAAAACAGTTGGACTACAGCCTACAGATCTGTTGAATTAAGATTATTTCTGTGCTTTCAAGCATCACATTGGTGCCAGTAGTGAGTAATCCTGTAAAGCCTCTACAAAGAGCATTTGTTATTCCCTTGAAATCCATTTCTTTCTTTTTTAATTCTGCTCTGCTTTTTTTATTTTTTTTTTTTTTGGGATAAAACACTGTTTTCTCAAGCATTATGCCGAGATGAAATTTGGGTATTGATGAGATGTTTTGGTTTTGATAAAATAGATTCTCTGCTAAATGCTAGAATGTTTTCAGTGTAGGATGCTGAAAGAGATGGAGGAGCGGTTTTGAAGAAGAACAAATTGGATTTGGTGGAGGTTCAGGTTGGACAGGAAAGTGGGGGTGGTGGGGGGGGTGCTTTTGTCACAGCAAAGGTAATTTTTCATGCGATATAGCTGCAAGACTGCTTGCTGTTTTTCAGCATATGAAAATGATGGAGTGATAATTCTCAGATTCTCCGCTCCAAAGGATTATTCCTGAACTTAACTTTCCCCAGTCACGCTTAAAATGCCAGAAGGTGCCGTCTAATTTTACCACACCTCATTTAGTTCAGGGAAACAAAGACAACAATGTGGAGGGAGTGATAGCTGTGTTCACCAACCGGCTTTAAAGAAAATGGACTAAACAAAGGCTATTATTTTTACAGCACTGACTCAAGAGATACCTTTTTTAAGGTTTTATCTACTTTTCATTGTCATTGGAATCTATGTATCTAACATTAATATTTGTTAATAAATGTTAAAGGGAAAATGTGCAGTTTTCATTTTAATCTCTAATTCTGCTTTGCTTCACATAGTTTCCTTTTAAGACTTGTAAACCTTAATTTTTGAACCCTTAATCCAAGAAAATTTTATTATTCTGTTTTTTATTTCTTTTTGAGAAAAAGTTACAAATTAACATTTTCAATAGCTCAACACAGCAAATATTGCAAATGCTCTAATTTAAACTACATAGAGATAGTAGTAATCTGTTTATTTATACTATCTCAGACTTATTCAACCTGTTCAGAAACTACATCTTAGTGCTTAATAGAGATTTGTTTTGATAATCTGCTGTAAATATGATTTTTTTTTTTTTAGGGCCCCACTTTACGGCAGCATTCCTTAGGAATCTTAGTCTGGAGTAAATTTGATGTGTTTTAGGTCCGAAATAGAAAATATTGTTTACTTGTTGGCTTGATGGTGGTGCAGTTTGTGGAAGGTTCTAGGTTTGATCCCTGACCTTTCTAATGGTGTTTAACCTGTGCATGCATAAGTTCTCTCCCAGTACTCCAGCTTCCTTCTACATTCCAAAAACAGGAATGCTAGGTAAAGTAGCTTATCTAGATTCTCCCTGTGTGTGCATAGCTGTATGTATGTTTGTGCGTCTCTGAGTTTCCCTGTGACAGAGTCATGGTTTTATCTAAAGCTCGGACCCACATGCAGAGAAACAAATTCAGAGAGACCAGGGGAAAAGGTTTAACAGGTTTTATTGAAAAGATAAAGCACAGTGCAGTGTTGCTCTGAACTCTGCTCAGCCGGAACTGGAAGGTGAGGGGAAGACACAGTGATTAGTTCAGGCTCAGTGGGAAATTTCATTTGTGGATTTGGAGAAGAGGATCTGGTTGTAGACTCATGTTTCCAGAGAAGTTGTAGGATCTTGACTCCAATCTGTGTGCTGTATTCCAGTGTTAGTCTAATTCGGTGGAGGGCGGAACAGAGTTTACCCAGAACACGGTTGTTTGTAGGTGAACGGAGAAGCTGACTGCCACTCAGATTTCCTGCGGTACTTGAATGGGTCATAGTGGAGATGATTCCCTTGCTCAGTGTGTAAACTCAACATCCTCTCTGGGAAACTGGATCCAAACCTCCAGTTTGAATTCCCAGCTCAGTTTGAGCTCAGTTGATCCCTCCAGGGAGAGAAGGTCCGAAAGATCCAGTTAGCAGGATGACTTCCTGCCGAGAGGCAAAGACAAAAAAACAAAGTTTAAGCTCAGGTTGATAAGAACTCAGTCTTACTCAGCAAAAACTCAGCTTAGCTAGAGTACCCAAAACTGGCAAATACTCTGGCGTCGAGGAAGTGGCAATCAGCAGCTTAAGAGCACTCCGTTAATGAGGTAACCATCAGCAGGTGTGTGAGGAGGTGGACCAGAACCAGGCGCCTCCTGTTAGAGGAAGGGAGAAAAACACAAAAAAACAAACACACAGACTGAAGCCCTGACAGACAGCCTTACGACCTGTCCAGTGTGTACCCTGCCTCTCACCCGTAGACTGCCAGAGATAGGCATCAGCCTCACACCGACCCTGACAGAATAAGAGGGAGAAGTTTCCCACTCACAATTAGATTGCGAGTGGGAAAATAAGATATTTATTCTACACACAGCAACTGCTTTTTTGAATCATTTTTTGTCAACATAAACTTTGTATCACTCAATCCCCGGATCATCCAGGTGAAAAACGTGCTAGTTTACACCAATAAACAATTGAATTGGAAAGACACAGAGAAAAGGAGATTAAAAACGGCATGAGCTGAGAATTTCAGAACTTGGTATGCTGCATCGAAATTTCTTGCACCATCATCATTTAGGTTTCTAGAAGGAATGGTTCTATATTCTGTAGAGAATTTAAATTATGTAGATGAAAACACTTTGTTGATCTCAGAGGGAAATCCACAGATGAAATCACAATATATGCCTTTAAAAAAAGACCAGAAACCATTTGATCATTAGATAAGGTTATATACACCAAGTATATCCCACCTTCTTAATTGATGTAAATAAACACAAAAGACTTTATTTACTTACAAACTCAGAAAAAACAAGGCATAGAACACTGAAATAACCCATATGGTCACAGTGTACTCATTTACTACAACATAAGCTCCAGGTGGAAAATTTAACATTTCATAAAGCTTAGAACAAATCACATCAGTCTCGGCCCCCGGGTCTTAAATATAACACGTTTGGGAATAAGCGGTTCACGGCTTCAACATTTGCCCCTTTTCCACTGAGAAAAAGCCCCATGATTTGTTTTACCCAAGTAATAAGAATTTGTCAGCCTGAACTGGACTACACCTTCAGTACTGTAGATGGCGGTAAGAAGATGACAGAACTAGTTTTACCTTTTGGGGAGCGACGGTGGAGTTGGATGGAGTATGCCCTGCAACCGGAGAGTTGTCGGTTCAAGCCCCGGCTCTGGCTTTCAGTGTTTTTGTGCTCTTGGGCAAGACACTTCACCCACATTGCCTACTGATGGTGATCAGAACGACTGGTGGCGCTAGTGTGGGGCAGCCTCACTTCTTGTCAGTGTGATAATGGGTCAATGACTCAATGTATTGTAAAGTGCTTTGGTCAAGTCCTCTGACTTCAAAAAGCACTATATAAGTACAGGCCATTTACCATTTCACTCCCAGTGTAGTATAGATTAATTAAAGCTCTCTGCTTTCTTCCTTTAAAATAAGCTGTTTTCCTTATGCTGTTGTTTTAATTGACAAATGATAATAAAAAAAAAACTGTGTTAAAGTTATGTCGTTGATTAACTCCTCCATTTTTAAGTTTGGCTACTTCCACAAACTGGAAAAGTTTAAATAATAACTAATTTAATTGTCTTATCAGGCGGCCTCTTGCCAGAGTGGGTGCTTTACTGCATGATTTTTGTATTAACCAAGTGTTTTACTGACAGCAGCCTTCAGGTCCTCCATCTCTTTAGGCCTGGTGTCTCTCATCTTCCTCTTGGCAATACCCCATAGATTATCGCTTATTTCTAAACTTTTTCTTCCCTCAAAACTTTTTATAGATATGCCTGAATGCAGCTCTCTGTAAAAAAAAAAAAAACAACAACTGCTTTTTATGCAACAACTTGTCAAGGCTCACCCTCACTGTAAAACTGTGTCAATGGCAGTCAATTGAACATCTGTCAAGTCCACAGTGTTCCTATTGTCATGTGCATATTTCAGTCTGAGTAAAATAAATGTAACGTATGATTTTTACTATCCAAAATGAGCAACAGAAAATACTGAACCTTTCGAAATAGTAAATCTTTTCCAACATACCTGCATACAGTGTCAAGATAAGTGTCCTACCCCCCCCTCTCATATGCTCTTTGATCTCCTAACATCTAAAGGAAATGCTACTTCATAGAAACACTCCAGACAAGACATCCATTTTCTCTACATTTCATATTTTTGATATATATGCAATAAGAAACACTGTTCGAGCAGAGTATTATATTTTCATAGACGACAGGAAACACTTGTATAAACCCTAGAAATCAGAGGATAAATACTTGCTCAAGACTGTTTTGTACTTCTTCTGAAACAGTACTGGGAGGGATTTAATAATAAAAAAGGACCTAGATAACCCAAATCTGTTACTTTTTTAGCTGTTCCATATCAAATAAAGTAATAATAAAGATGTGGTTAAATATTCCAGTAAAACATGTTTTCTAGCAAAGTAAAAAAATCTGAACTTTTCCTTTTAGGGTTGTTTATTATCTCATTCCCAAGTTAAATGGACAAAAACAAACAATTTCTAAATTGTTTATATGAGGTTTGTGCTTTTAAAACATGATAATTTCTTAAATGACAGGTTTTTACTGAGCAGTAGTCATTATGTGAAAATGTGGTTGTAAAAGTCACATTACACTGGACCTTATAAATTGCTTCACTACGTGATATGTGTAGAAAGTTGCTGGAAATCGAGCCTTGCTCCCGCTGAAAATGTTACCAGCTAATGTCTTTACAACTATAGTGTGTATAGTGGGTGTGTAGGGAAATTTAAGAAGTAATAGCCCAAAACTAATATGTCACTCCTGTGCTTCAGTAATCTGAATGGGAGTCTGGGGGATGAGTGGGTCATGTTTTCAGAGAGCTTGGAGGTCATACTGTAAAATGAGTATGTTCAAGGTGAAAGTCAGGTTTTGCATTAGGGTCAGTCAAGGTGACTATAGCTAAAATTTCAAGGCAGGTTCTGCAATATTTCTGTAGTTCATGCTAATAACCTCTAAAGCAGGGGTCTTCTACGCCAAGGACCCCCAAACTGATGGCGAGACGGAGCGAGGACCCCTAATTATATATACTGCATGAAATTGTGTTATATCAAACTGGACCTATAGTCACTCTATTACATATGGAGTAATGTAACGAAAGTAATTTCGCCGTGGGATTATTAAAGGGATTCTGATTCCTGGTTGATGGGACAGGTTTTGTGAATGAAACGGTGCCCAGCTTGAAAGATCTCCTGTGTGTCGTTGAATGTGTGCATTGATGACTGAAAGACATCTTCTGCCTCCATTTATCCGTTTACTACAGTGTGTTGAATTTATGTTAATGTGTAATTTAAAGACATTTCAATTAGTGAAAAAATTAAAGGGGGGAATATAAAATAAAAATTTAATCAGCCAAAAGTTTTGCAACCCCCATGTGGTACCTCCGTGGACCCCCTAGGGGTCACGGACCCCCTGTTGAAAACCTCCGCTCTAAAGGTTTTGTGCAATCCCATAGGTTTTTTATATAACCTCATAAATGTTCATATTGTTGTTTTTTTTTATGAAAGCAAAATATGTTTCCCTTCATTAGCTGTGTATACCGTAACAGAATTTTCTAGAGCAGAGAAAAAACATGGAGCACACCTGGAAGGTATTCAGAAATAATTCACTTGTTTAGAGAAATTCAAATTAACAGTGGCTGTACATTAGGTTCGGTACTTTGTCATGAGGCGGGCTACACCCTGGACAGGTCACCAGTCCATCGCAGGGCTTGCGCCCAAAGTGGGGCTTAAATCCATCACCCTGAGATTAAGAGTCTCATGGTCTACTGACTGAGCTAACCAGCCCATTGCAGTGTCATAAGATAAAAATAACTAAAAAAAATATTGATGGTTACATTTTCATTAGGAACTAATCTATGATGCCCACCAAACACAGAATAAAGAAAGATTTTAAGAAGCATATTGCACTTTAGTTGTTTGGTAAACTTAGTTTGTTTTACCTGTAAGAATAGGTCTAATAAATAGGCAGGTAAGAATAATATTCATAAGGCTTCCTTAGTTGTTTTTGGCTAAACTTTGACCATTGGAGCCTAACTTGGTACAGCATATGGCTGTGCATAAAATGTCATACAGTTTCAAAGTTCAATGAAGGGACTTATATACAAGTATGTAATCAGTATGTAAAGACACACAGTATAGTATGAGAAATCAGTTTTTTAATAGAAGTTCACTACACTAAACATGTTGCAAAAAAGCCTTAAATCTGTACAAGAATTTCCATTTGTTTAACTAAATGTCTCCCTATGCATCCCTTCACTAACATTAGCTCTATTGTTATTGACTTGAATTAAAAGAACCCGAGAGATTTTAGATATGGTGGTATATCTCCTCTTTCTTTCAGCTGAAACTTTTCTCTTATTAACATCTTTTCTCAGCTTTGATCGGAAGATCTTACTTCTGTGGTGCCTTTTAGGAGTGCCAATAAGCATTGAAGTCTGATTTTTGTTGCTCCTCCTCCTAGTTGCTGTAATGGAAAACCCTCCTAATGTGGAAGCTGAATGAAGCCTCTGCAGCTGAAGGCATTTATTTGATTTCTGGGAGGTCTGCCACCCCCTCAGCCTCCAACGACACTAATGACATGAACTGTGTGTCATAGGTATTTGAAGCCCCAGGATGCGACAGGAGGAAAGCTCGAAGCTTAATTTAGCTACTTGGTGTTACTACAGAGTCTGAAAGTCTGATTGATGGGCAAATAAAAAATATAAAAAGTGTACTATTCCTCCTTAATTTCTTAATACCAAAAAAATATATATAATTTTAATTTTGTTCTGCTTTTTACAACCCAGTTAACTAAAGAGAAGAATACTGCTGGTTTTAATGCACTGAAACTAATTGCTAATCCTATATTCTAAAAAAGACATTTGGTGCTTTAAAGAGACTCATTTACCTGCAAGGCAGAAGAGAAAATAGATGCAGCAAATCGCATCCAACTGTTGTTTGTAATTATGCGTTTTTTGCAATCCTAGAGCTGAAAATTGAGCCCGAACTTTATCATTAGGGGGTGTTTGTAATTGATATAATGGAACTGGAGGAAAAGCTTTGAAATGAAAGCTTTCGGCGAGGTGAAAAGCCTCTGTAGGACAACAAAAGCACAGGCTCTTTGTCACATCAGAGCAAGAAAACACAGACTAGCTGATCTGAGTTACTGCATCATTTGTAGGGATTTAAGAGCTGAAATATTTCAGACAAAATTGGACACCGCAACATCAAAGTGTACCCTGTGACTGGCAATAAACAATCTCTCACTTGTTCAGTATAAGTGGTGGTTTAACAGTGGGTGGCTCCAAATATCCCTAGAAGGTTGGACACATATTATAGTCTGGATGCTGTTTATAAAAACATTCAATGTTGAGCTTAAATGTAGAACTGAAGCTTATTTAGTAACATATTACAAAACATAAAAACAGATGCGATACTCTGACAAATTGGTACCACAAGCACTTCAGGTTAGACCGTCTAGTTTTGCAAATGAGACTCCAAAACCTGCTAGGATTTGCATACACAGACCCAATAGAGTATTTTCATAACTGAAAATATGAGCAGTATACTAACCCGTTAGGAATTTGGGAAGGAGTTTCACATGTTGTTCAGTTATTCTTATTATGATAGTGTAATTAATCTAATCTTAGTCATCCGCAAATATTTTCTGTCCACAAGGGATTGTGATTAATGGCCTGCTAACAATTAATGATTATACTTATTTGGATGATCAATTAACAATAATTTGCTCAATTTACCAGAAACTTTTGTCGTTCAAAATGCATTTGTGGGCCTGGGTTTTTTAACCACTTGTAAATGTTAACAATTTTAATTTATAACTGCATATGGAAATTATTAATCATTAACCAAATCAAAATAAATGCACCTTATGATCAAACTATTTAATCTTAAGGTATTTTTCAAGAAATACATTTTAGAAACAGGGGATCACTTCTCTTAAATAATCATGAACACTTGTCTCTCTATCTGTGCTGCTTTTTGTTTTACATTATAATTTTCTTGTTATAAGCAATTAGAAGTTAGAACACACAAACTATTAAGATAAAAAAAACATCAGTGCAAATGATGAATCTTTATAACAGCAGTCTCTAAACAATGAAACAAATGAGCGAGTTTAGTTTAATTACTCTGAAAAACCATCTGGCTGCCTGAACTTCCGCCCATATAGAGCACTATATATGTCCGAATGTCTGGTGGATGAAAAAGTAGTGGAGTCACAATTTCCCACAAGGCACCTTGAAAAGTAGTGTGCATCCATGGACGAGCAAATATGTACCAGAATGCTTTGCAAGAGATCTTCTTGTAAAACATGATGGGATTTATGTTGGAGATGAGAAAGAACAAAGATGGCGCAGGCACCTTGCGCAGAGCCAGAGTCACATGACCAACAGGGAGCAAAAAGGAGTGATCATCTGTCCAAATGTTCAGTTACCATTCACTGTATAAAAAATCAACAGAACATGAGGTATAACTTAACAGGTTCAGTTTGATAAGTATCATAAAGGATTCAACTGAATGTTCAAAGCGAATCCCTCCCAGATGCAAACATCAATAATTTTGTAAATCATAAGTTCCTTTTTAGATTTCTGTTTAGTTTTATTTTGTAGACAAAATTGATTTAACTTAGTTTGAAACTAAAATCTATATTTAATATTTGGAATTTTGATTACTCTGGTAAATTTTAGACCCGCCCATTAAATTACAAGGTTAGAAACACGCAGCAGGGGCAGGGAGTTGTTTTATTTTTGGTTGTTCAAATGTCTGGTGTGAGGACAGAAGGTGGTTAAAAAAAGGTTTCTTTGACCACTTTTGATCATTTTTGAAGACTGTAATAGCAGATTAAGTTTACTTTTTTATTGCTGGAAATAAACAACATATATTTTTCCAAGTTGGAAATGTGTGTAAGAAACACCACCTGTTGCTACTCACAGCCTTCAGGAAAATTTGGAGCACGGAAGGCTGCTACATCAGTACTTTAGCTATATTCAATATATCTACCTGCCCATTCAACAGCTTGCAAAGTATTTCTTAAAAGTATTTTTAGGAGCAGGACCAATGCAGTTCTTGCCTCGAGTATCGGTGAGCGGCTCAGCAGGATCGGCTAACAGTTTTTGTTTGTCTGGGCCAGAAACAAACCAGCCACCTTATATGTAATAACCAGCTTATATGTAATAAAACATGCAATTATCAAAAATGATAGAGCAAATACAATGATGAAACACTTTCTTGTTCAGACATTCCAAGGTGTATTTAATAACTGAAGTAATCCAGGTTAAAAGTTTGTTTCTTTAAAATAGAGAGTAGCAATATGGAAACATGCTGCAAACACAAAACCAGCGCAAATACATAAATTATGCTAACAAACAAAAAAAAAATATATATATATACAAAAGAAAAGTACTGCTTAAAGGAAAAATAAATGCAAGTTTTTTTGTTTTGTTTTTTGCAAAAGGTGTGGTCTACAAATAGTAATGTCTATGTTTGGGTTCCATATAGGTTGATAGTCATCTGCCTCCAGTGATCTAAGACTAGTTTGCAGCTTTTTTTTTACTTGTGCCATTTACATGGTTTGTGGCAATCTGTAATTGGAACTTTTATGGTTTTGTTTTTGCCATTTAGCCCTGGGACTGTGGGTTCCTTGTTAGGTTTGCAGCTGTGCCAAACGTTGTATATTTTTGGGTGATTGTTTGAGCAGTGCACAATTTGCAGATCAAATAGTATTAAAATGAAACACAGGTTTTGTAGATGTCATATCATGCCACTTTATTTATAAAGCACCCAAAGCAACAAAGCCAACCAAAGTGCTACACTGTGAAATGACCAAATAGATGACACAGAATAGAATTTATAAAAGGACACAGGGTGAGAGAGAAGCAACCACAATACCTAGCAAAAAAAAACATGAGGTTAAAACAACCCACATAACGTAAAAAAAAAGCATTTATTTATTATTTGAATATGACTTATTTAGCAAGGCAATGTAAAACAGATTATAGGGGTGGATAGTTCATCACTTCTTTTTATGACTATTTATTTAGAGTTAAATGTTTCCAAGACCAAACTTATAACATGACAAAGACATATCCTGAAATGAAAAGTTAAAATTTTGATATTTCTGGCCAGAAGTGAAAAATAAACATGGTTATCGTCATCTTACCAAACATTACTGTTAATGTGTTACATGATGATTTCTCATCAGTACTGAAATTTCACCACTCTTGTTTCTTTTTTCTCTTCAACCATCAGCTTTGCTTCACTATTAAGCATGATAAATCACACTATGAACATATTAGTGAATTAAATAGTAAATGTTCTCCAGAGGTGGTCTTTGATAAAGTTAAAAGGTCCTCGATTATAGTGTTTTATGGTCTGAAATTTGTTTAGTGCAAAAAGCAACAGCGGAAACCATTAACGCATAGAGCTGAGCTATAATTACTCTTTTCTAGTGACACATGTCAACTTCACTGCAAGTAGTCAACAAAAAGTAAATAAATGAAGCTTCATCTGGGCCTCATTACATGAGAGCATTTCATTTCCAGCACTGCTACTTGTCTATTAGAGCACAGCATGAGGATAATCAGCTAATATAATTGAAAATGTAATAACTGAGTTTTCACAGTTTCGACATTTATTTTCTCAAATGAGGCAACATCATTTTCAATAAAAACAGGAAGTAAACCTATTTTAAAAAGTAAATGAAGTAACTGAAAAAAACAAAATTGGAATTATATTAATTTCAATTCATTAAAGAAATAATTATTGGCATCAACATTTTAGGTATATTGATAGATTTCAGCTAAATCTAATGTATATAAATCAGTTCTTATAAAACAACTGGGGTAAAAGAGGAGCCAAAAAGATGGGGATGGTATCATTAGACAGGATCTTTCTGAAAGCGTTCATGCAACTGGAGCCTTTCATATTTAAAAATAGTAGAAATATGATGTAGAGATAAAAGACAGCTGGGATTCAAACACTTATTAAATTCGGTGCACATTGTTTCTTATCCCCTTGAATAAAATTTTCATGGAACCATCTTTTGCTGCAATTACAGCTACAAGTCCTTTGGAGTATGTCTCTAGCCTTTTGCACAGCATGAGACCGAAAACTTTTCCCTATTCTTTGCTAAATAGTACAAGATCAATTACAAAAGTGTTTTGTCGGGAGAGGAACCTCTTTCCTTTTTTTGATGAAAGGTTTTCCTCTTCTGATTGCCCCATATTTAGCTCTATCAGTTTCCCCATCACGCCTGTCCCTGCAGAATTAAATATTATCCACACATTATTTTGCCACCACCATGATTGGGATTCTGGGCTCTAATTTGTGTTTTCCAGAATAGGTAACTTTAGCATTTATGCTAAAAAGTTCCATTCTGGCTCCATCTGTGGAGCAGCATCAACCAACATGGCTTGTTATAAAGTGAACTAAACTTCTTGTGACTTATTTTCTACAATAGCTTGGTCTATTGAGTGTCTCTTGGCAACAGATTCTCCTATCAAAGCTGTGGATATCTGAAGC
This sequence comes from Cyprinodon variegatus, assembly GCF_000732505.1. Classification (NCBI taxonomy): domain Eukaryota; kingdom Metazoa; phylum Chordata; class Actinopteri; order Cyprinodontiformes; family Cyprinodontidae; genus Cyprinodon; species Cyprinodon variegatus. The sequence continues at coordinate 1,296,105 of NW_015150490.1, forward strand.
TCCTCCATGTTTACAATTGTCCTCTTTATTATTTTTGTTTTGTTTTGTCCCTTTCATGTCTTGTGGCAAACTGTACGTCTATGGCTCTTTTTATGGTATGCCACTATTTGCCACTTACAAAGAACAGTCCTCAAATAATAATCTTCTCATCAAAGGATTCCCCTACATGAGCTTTCAGTGGCTGCAGCGCCTCACGAGTTACCCTGGGCTTTTTCCCAGCCTCTCTATCAATTCTCTTTTTGTCCAATCTCTCAGTTCATTGGGACCAGTTAGTTCAGCTATTCTGATTTCCCCAACTTGCTACGATGGTTAAAAACATGCTTTCAGGTTGATTAATTATCTTATCTAAGGATAATTGGCAACAGACAATGGAAGGATGAACTGATGGCTGAATACTCATTCTGCTGGAAATGGCTAAATATTTGATAAAATTTCTTATACCTCAAGAAATTATTAATAGACGTCATTATCTCAGTACTACTGGCTGTGTCCTTTTGTTTCCATTATCTTTGTACACCAAGAAATCTCTGAGACTTAAACAGATTAGCTGGATTTAAAATTAGATTTACGGTAAAAGGAGGGATGTTATTTCGGGGTGTTAAATCAAACAGGGATTAATTCACAGACACAAAACCTTCGATATGTCTCATACAATCCTTAAAAACATGTTATACGTCATAGCTGTATCCTATCAGATTGTGTCGAAAGGCTTAATTGGGAACTTTTCTTTATCAAATACCTTTTTAAACTCAATGCCTATTAGCTTCTTACAATGATTTATGTTTCAATAGAAAACAGACTTTCTCAGTTCAACAAAGGCAAAGTTTCTAATGAATCAGCAAGTTTTTAAATTAGGCCAATGTATTTTTATGAAGTAAATATTTTAGTCTGATCTTCCATGAAGTGTTGCTCATAAATGTTCTTTTCTCAACATTACCCTATATACTTGTTTCTAATCCTGTAACTGTTATTCTTTACACCCATGATTACCTTAAAATTCCTTTAAAGGCAGAAAATCAAAAAAGGATTAAAGCTTAAAAGGTTATAAATAAGATTATTCATATAAATTAGTTTTTAAACTTCAATGTTAGGAGGAGAAAAAAACGCTTGACTGAAATAACCTTAGACCACAGTTGATCTGACAAATAAGTCCTGTCAACTTTGTCAGCTGTGTCATCCCTCCTCCTCTGCCTTAGCGGAGAAAAATGTCCACATTATGACAGTTTGAGCATATTTTGTTGTCGAAGATGCTAATCGCAGAACGGGGAGATGACAGTTTTATCGTCACTCCTCCAGCTTGTCCATCAGTCACATCTTCATCCCACTCCAGCCTCCACCTCCATCCCGCCTGCTTTACTTTATTTAAACGCCATGTTTGACAACACCTCCCACCTTTTCACATTTTGGTTGTTTACGTTAAAGAGTGAACATAAAAAAAGACAATCAACCATAGGCAAAAAAATGTCTGAAGGGGAGTGCCTGAATCCCAAAATAGGGGACATGATTTCATTAATAGATCAAATCACATTTTAATGAAAAAAAACTTTGAATTAAAAAGTATTATCCTTTGTAAGTTGCCCTTTTTTTTATATACAAAACAAGTTATTTAATCTTTTTAAGCTTTTTTGTCCATGCTGAAACCTTCCAATCATTTAAAATTGAGCTTTAATACAGTAAGTTATTTTTTTTCTTTTAAACTTGCACATAAAAAAACAGCGTCTTTTTTTGTTGCAGTTTTTGGTGATTGTTTGATCCTTGATATTTCCTGAGACTTTCCTGTCATTTCAATTTATCCTTCAATTATTTATGGTTGGAAGAATTACACTAAAATTTGAACTCAACAATGTTGAAAAATTGTGTAAAAAAGAAGAGGAATTACCCAAGAACTTCTGTGATGGCAATAAAACATTTAATAACATGTCAATGGATATCTATCAAGATACGCACAGTCAGTTTAAATGCATTTTCTAAAACTTACAACCTTTTTTTTTTCTTCTTTAGGTTATTTAATCTTAACTGTATTTTTCTAAATGTCTTTGTTTCTGTTTTAATTACGCTTGAATATTCCGAAATGATGATGATAAAGAGGCAGACGTGTATAACACCAGCGGGTGTTTTATGTTTGTTTAGCATAGTTATTTGTTGCTTGTTGTCCTGTTCTGATGTAAATGTTGCAACCCCACAGAGACTCATCTCATATTTATACAAGTTTCGGGAGTAAATGTTCATATCATTTTGCACTTATCAATCAAATCAAAGCTCTTCTGCTGGTTGGGTAGATTTTAATTATTTAGCTTTGTAATGTTTATATGTGTAGTGTTATCTGTGTGTCTGATGTTTATCTCTTTTCTCTTGTGGGTTATTTTCTAAATGTACTCCAACCACTTAAAATCCTTCATACTTGACTTATTTTTTGTGCCACAGAAGATCTTTTGTTTTCCTTTAATTATTGAAATTCAAAAAATGTTAGTGTGCTCTTATATTTTGAGTTATAGCTTCCTCTGCAGCATTCAATTTTACCCCTAAAGATTAAAGTTTCTCTCTGTCTCATCTTCACTGTCTTTTTAGAGGAACAAAATCTGATTTTTTTTTCTCTTTTAAATGTGAACGTGGATTATAAACCCAATCGCACACATAAATCATGTTGTAACTGTGAAACAAACACTAATAACAGCTCTGAAAGTGGAACTTTGTGCTATAAAGGTTCTGAAATAAATGCAAGAGATTAGATGCAAACTTTAATAGCAGTGCCATAAAATCAAAACAGTGCAATTAGAGTGAGCATCAATTTACTAGTTGTAAAACATAAAGAAATATTGTCTGTAAAGAAGGATTGGAATGTAAAACATTGTAATGGGGACTTTTTGTGTTTTGAAGCAAACAAATGAAATGAAAAAGTAACACATTTATTAATTTATTTTCATATGTTTCGTGACATATACTATTTTAAGTTTATGAACTTACAACCACACATTTGAATGTAGTGTGTTGAGATATTTTTCTGACAAACAAGCAGAGAGTGTCACATACTGTGATAGGGAAGCGGCAAGGAAAGGAAAACAAGGCATTTAAATCCCTATTATATACCGTAATGAATATGGAGGCTTGGAGGTTAATTGAAGAACATTAGAGAATAAACAGCATATGAAACCAAAGGAAACAGTAGAGATAAGGTGGTGAAGTTTGAATTAGAATACTATATCCCAGGCTTTTATAATCCAGCTAAATGGACAGACTTGATCGAGGAACTACAGAGATGCCCAGTTGGAAATATCTTTCAGCGGAGCAAATTACAGACCTCAAATCAGGCTTTCCTTTATTAACATAATACAAATTACTGCAGTAAGATATATTCTATTTTTAAACCATTTAATAAAATGCCTTTAGAGGACCTAAGCTGAATGTCTAGTCTTTGTTTCTCACATGAATTTCACACTTACTTACTTCACAACTAATCTAACTCAGTGTTAGGTTAAAAAGCGGATTATAAAGCGGATTACCATGTCGATATATTTTCTGATATAAAACTGCCTCTCAACAAAAATGCCAGAAATTAATCTATTAATAATGTTGAGTAATATATCGTATATAAAGTGTAATAATCCTAACTTTTTTTTTTTTTTTTGCAGTACACAATTCCTTGTTGATTAAAATATTCAATTTAAGTTTCAAAATCTGATCTTTAAAATTTAACAATAATGGAATAATTTGTGTATCTGTATAACTTATGTCTTCTTTAATGTTGTGCAGCTAAGCCCAAGTAGTTACTTTCTATTTTTTATTTTTGTTTTTTATGTCAACAAAACATCTAAAGTTATATAATATTCAATAAAACCTAGTCCAGGTTGAGACAGATGACATAGTTAGGTAAGGACAACGAAATGTCTAATATTTAGAATGATGACCTCACAGTTGTGACAACCTACCACTACTTAGGCCGATAGTAATGCAGCTGCATTGTTGAGCTTATTTGACTGTGGCTATGGAAGGAATAGGGATTGAAGATGTAGCTGAGCTTCTAATTGTGTTTCTTTATTTGCATTTGTAATCAAGCAGGCTAATGTAATAATACCCATAGGGGTGAGAGGGTTACCTTATCTTGAACTTTATTCATATTCTATCATAGAAGTTGCTCTTTTCTCAATTTCCTCATCCATGACTGCATCCAAGTTTTCCTTTTCTCAGATTTCACAGATGGATGTTGGATAAAGTTTGCACACTGAGAAAATATATTTTTTGGTAGTTCGTAAGAGATTTATTAGTAAACAACAATGATCTTACAATGTGCACACATAAAATTTTGACATTGTGCTAAATATTTATTTTTATTCAACATTGCAAAGTATGTCATGCAATAGTAAGACTAATAATTTGACTTTCAAAATTGCAGAGGTCAGTTAAAAATGGCAAATCTTTTTAAGGTCCCACAAAATCCAGGCTTGAGGTCACCACTCCACACACCTCAAAATATACAACCAAATCTCCAAATCTATGCTCAGCTGATTTTCAAAACAGGGAGTAAAAGAGTAACTATAATAAATGTGATAGCATGCCTGGACAATTTTTGAAAGCTTACTGAGGGAATTCCTCAATCGAATTAAAACGTTTTTAAATAAAAATAAAATAGTAACCTAAATGCACTATTCATTTGGGCTGTTGGGTACAGCTCTCTGTAAATCTCTGTTTTCTGTGGCATTTTAGGACTGCCAGAATATAAATGTATGTTGTAATATGAAAAAGCAATACAAAGATTTTTTTTTCCTGTGATAAACTGACATAAATCTCTCAGAGTTATCCATAATGTTTTTCTTTTCATGAACAATTATTCTTAGTAGAATCATCTCATGAGGTTTTTGAGTAGTTCCCAGAACAGAGCCGCCCTTCTTAATTAACTTGTTAAGAACTTTAAGTCATTGGTTCTGATGCTGCAAGCCCAACGGATGTCAAAGAGATGATGGTTTCCACAAAAAGCCTTCCAGAAGATATGCAGCATCTTGCTTCAAGCAATGAAAGACCTAAGCTTGCTCAAGGCAAGGCAGAGCAAGTTCATTTGTACAGTGGATTTCAATAGCTTGACAATTGAAACTATTGTACATGAAAGAAGAACAAGGAAAGCTTGTTGTAATGAAATAAAGGCAACCAGTTTATTGAAGACGATAGAACATTAAAGATTACTTTAAATCATTAAAAAATATAAAACAATAATGATAAACTGATTGATAAAACTGAAAACTTTACTAATTATGTTTAGGTAGAATTGTCTAGAGGCACTCTAACCAAATACATCTTTAATCTTGTTTTTAAGTAATTTAGGGTTTTAGTGCTTTTCTACTTGTCTGAATGTTTATTCCAGATTAGTGGAGCATAAGAGCTAAAGCTGATTCTCTGGGTTTGGTTGTGGTACTGTCTGCTCCGCCCTTTCTTGTAGACAGTTTCAAAGTTGGGTCTCCGATCTGGTCTGTTGGAACACAGAGATAATTATATTCCACCAAACTCACTTCTTTTCCCATGATGGTAATAGTGGTTGACCTGTTCCAGTTTCTTTTGATACAAAAAAAAGATGATGTCTTAACAAGATGACACAAAGCGATTCGGACAGCTCTCTGTACCTGGTTTCTTGTACATCTCTGATGCAACCAACAAAGCAAAGTCATCCAGATATGTTTGTAGTTGACAGGACTCTGTATTGTACCAGAAGTTGGAGGTGTAGAGCACTGATCTCTATTTATTCACCTAATTGCTTATAGGCTGAAAAATCTGAGGCCACCTACCGCCATCTTGGTACTCCCCACTCTCCTGGAGTCGCGCCATAAAAATAGCTGTAATGTAATAACCATAACAATGTAATCCAGGCATGTATAGTAAATGTCCATCATCAATTTAGCTGTTTTGACAGTTCATCAGATAGTGGATGTGTGTCTGTGTGTAATATTCTTAATATTTGACTACAGTATTATTATGTTCGATTAACACACTAATTTTGTTGGGATGGATTTGTATATGCTATATTACATTATTTAAAGACTTCATAGACTTCATACTGAATATGCAACTTGATGTGCCTATTTTTTTTAATCATAAATTACAGTAATCTAGTGATGCTATGGAACAGCAAGTCTGTGTCAAAGTGATGAATTTATCCTTATTGAAAAGTCTTAAGCCCCCCTAAAAATGTGAAAATATTATTATTATTATTATTATTATTGTTGTTCGATGCTGAAGCTCACATGTTGTTTACATTCCGACTGGTCAAACTAGGGAGTACTAATATGGCGGCTGGTTACTTCACAGCACTGTGTACAACCAACGGCCTATCAGCAATCCAGTGAATAAATAGAGATTGGTGCTGTAGAGAGTAAAAAAGGAATGGTGAGATGGCCATACCCTGTGATGCTCCCGATTAGATAGCTGACCCTTAATTATCACAAACCGTTGTCTGCTTTTTAGGTAGGCTTTGATCCAGGTGATTGTTAATGCCTCCACCAGAGTCTTGTGGAGATTCTCATGAAGCAAATCTGCCTGAATCATGTAACCCTTGGGTCTAGCTTGCCATAAAAAACATTGTAATAGCGGAAAGTCTCCTTATCCTGGCAGTATGAGGCTGCAAATTTTGAGGCACCACATACACCCAGCAGACAGTTAACTGGTAAAATGCACTGGTGAGTCTAAGAACATGATCCTAACAGTGCTATCCGCCTTGTCTAAATTACAGTGGATTTGTTATGCAGGTGCACCATGTCATCTTCATTTCCACACCTACTACTAAAAGCACACCTTAGGGGGGGTAACATTATACTCTTTAGGCCTTTCATGATGTGGGGTGTCAGCGCAACAGGTCTAGGGCTGTTGGCTGAGCATCATTTCATACCGGAGCACGGCAAGGGGTCTTCCTCAACACTGGAACTGTCTCCTGACTCAGCCTAAGAGGTGCTGTGAATAGCTCTGGATCAGACATCTTATGGATCTAGAACTTTATTTTGTTTCACTCTTGACTTCTAGAAAGGATGTGAGAGTCAAAGGGAGCAGCACCGTCTCCTGATTCAGTTGAGAGCAAAAGCATAGAAGCATTAGAATCAGTGGCATAGGTAGCCATTAAACATTTGAGATGTGAGAGGGAAGCCTTGGGTCAAAGAAAGATGGGATATAATTGTGAGCATGCGTGAAGGATGTTAAGCTTGTTCCAGAAATGAACCTGTTAAGGACTGTGTTCAGTTCTTTGCTCTGTCCAGACTTTCATCTGTCTGATCCTACTTCTTCTTGAAGCGTGTGATCTTTTTCATTCCTGACCTCATCTCTTATATTGTTTCACCGGAGCCTTTTCTCCAGCCTCTTCCTGTATGCCTCCTTAATGTGTCTTATCTTGACTTTAAATTCCTTTTACACACCTGGAGGTTTCTTTCTGTTGAAGGGGATTGCTTCCTCTCTACTGCATGTATGCTTGCTGAGGTATTGCTGTAGAGTCAATCACATAATGTAGGCAAGATGCTCCTGTCTCTGCCAGCTCATCCAGAAGGTAGGAATCCTGCAAAGTAATTAACTCAATGCAATCAGCTGTTTTTTTCTTAGATAGAAAGTTTTAAACCAATCTGACTGTATAATGTGGTTGAACTGTCTCTGTAAAGATCCTTAACATGGCATGTGGTGTACCTAACGCTATATATAAGCTGAATTGAATTGAAATCCTCCCTTTTTTCTACCTGAGGGCTATGTTTGATTTTCTATCAGTCTTTTCAGATCTCTTGTAATATAGGGTTTTTTATTATTTGTTATTAAAGTCATTCACGCACTAGGTAATTGCATGATGTTGCCTCCATGTGGCTGACATGGTGCATCCCGGTCCATGGCCTCAAAACAACTGTGAATGGTTTCGTCCTCTGACCATCTTCTCAAAGTTCCCTTAAATACAGAGTTTCTCTTCTGAATGGGTTTTTATTCTGGTAGACAAATAAAAGTGGTTTAGGGGAATAAAATATCTTAGCCTAAAGGTTTTGTATAAATCCCTTTTGTTGTTTCAATTTTGTATATTTAACAAAATTATCTATCTGTGAAAGAAAACAAACCAACAAAAGATGTAATAATAGGTTTACCAGTAGTTATGTCAGCACACTGCAATCCAGACAAAATGTTTGCGAAATATGTGAAATTATATGGAAAAAACATATGAATCTAAACTGCCACAGGCAGTTAAGTTAAAAGCTGATTTCTTTCCTTAATTTGTGAAAGATTTAAATTAAACATCCTGTGTTCCAAAATATATATATTTTGTCTATGCATTCATTTGGACCCTGGTTTAGGCATTAATTAGGCATTTCAACCTTAAAATGTATGTATTCTATTCTCACTGCCTTAAAATGCACTGATACCTATCTTCTTGATGTCCAGAAATGCACTTATTTTGAAGGATTGAAGTATTACAGCCAGAGCACCCAAGGAGACTAATGTATAAAGCATTCATGAAAATAAGCATATCAATATTTTGGATAGTAAAAGTAGTTACACGCATTTTAATGTTTTTTTATGTTTTTTTTTGTTTTGTTTTTTACTGTTCTCACACAAAATAAGCCCCCCAAAACTCACTTAGATTAAAGATTATCTACCTAGAACATTAACCAGTGTTAACATACTTGAAGATCAGTTATAAATAGATAAAAACAAATAATATTTTGGATAAGATCAGTGCAAAATGTCACTATTGACATGATAGACCTTAGTAGTTCTAATCATCAGCTGATAAAATAAGGTGAAAAGTGTGCATTCATCTCTATTATCTCATTCTTTTGACTCTCAGGGGAAAGATATTGGAGAGTATTGTAAATTACTTCTTCTCCTTGGTCCTCATTCCTAGGCTTAGATTAGCTCTCAGGACTAGATCTGTTCAGTAAGGCCTGCTGTTCATCCTCATGATCCAGCACCACCAACAACTCATTCAAAGAGACTCAGTTTCCATGACTCCCAAGCACATCCTCATCTCTGATGGCTGATGTTACCCAGTTTAAACTCATTTTTTCCCTGTTGTTTGTCTCATCTCATCCCCAAGGAGCTGTAATGCATGGTTTGCGTGTGGTTCAGTAACACTTGGATCGGATCACAATGTGCCCGGCTGGAGAGAACACCCACCTCGTCTTTGTTGAGCTGCAGAGGAGGCAGACTTCGGCACCCACTGGAAGAGTTCCCTCTCTGGGATTGTTTGGCACAGAACATCTTGTTATTGACCCCCTCTCTTTGTTGCTTCTCTGTCTGCTGTGAAGTTGTTCCCTCAAGAAAAAGATGATTATGTTCTGTTGTTTTGTCTGTATTCAACCTTGGCTGCGTCATGTGACCAGCCAATCCTCACTGGTTGTCATGCCAACAGAGCATCTAAGGGAGTCCGTGCTCAACAGAAAGATGGGATGTTTGCACTTCACAGGCAGACAGGTGAGGTCATGATGTACGCTTTCAATAAATTTTTCCACACATCAGTCAGTTTTCTCCATGGTTTCAATTCATTTTCTTTGAGTTAAACTGACTTTAGATGCGTACTCTTTAGTCCTTATTATGGCTTTGAAAAATATTAACCTTTTTGTCTAATATGAGATACTGTTAAAGCTGAAAAGTTGTGTGACAATGTTTGGATTCAACAACTTTCAGTAGATAAAGGAAAGTAATTATTTAAAGGCAAGAGTAACTGTATGAAAGTTCAACAATTAGTTTTTTTTTTAAGTTTATTTCTTAACACTTAATATCAGATAGTACATCAGTTACAGGATAACCTTTTAGGTGATGTATTGAACAAAAACCAAGAGGAAAGCAAACAGTATGTATGAAAAAAAAAATAGATTGACCGAGAGCACTTCATAAAAAAGTTTGCAAAATGAAAGATAACCCAAGACTTTTTATTTGTAACATTGCATTCGATTTTGTTTCTCTAAATATAATTTCAGATGATTCTAAATTTATATTAAAAATCACTCAAACAGATCATTTTTAATAAAAGTATAGGATTAAAGAAGTAAGACGTTTAAGAGGTTTTGCAATTAGACTTACTATCTTTAGGTAAGACATTTTTTCTGAATATAATTGTTTCATTTGACAACTAACTTTCAATCCACAAAGTGCTTTGTGGATTCAAGGTACCTGTATCTACTCTGGCTGCTAAAGGCAACATTAACTAAGAGAATATCTCATAATTGGTTAAAAAGCACATTTACAAGCTACATTTTTTTGCTAACATTGTAGTATCGTAAAGCCAACTGTGCCATTGTTTACAGCTGTGCTAATATTTATAAAATACACACATTTGTATTTTGCAGAGCAGCAAGTTTCCTAAGCATATGCTTTTGCAGAGGTTGTGAACTTATTGTAAATGGCCTGTACTCATATGAGAGTTATGTCTTTCCCACTATTATACAATGTGTATTGTTTACTGATTTTATTTTTTCCATGCCCATTAGGAGTACGAGTACTTGATGCTTTACTTGCAAAGATGGTTAATTTAAACAGTAAGATGTAATGTGTTCCTTGCAGGGATGCATTAATACTGTACATATTTAGTCTACCTGGGCTTCAGGCCTCCTCCCAGCAAGTCTTACTCTTGGTCACTCTTCCAGGCAGGTGGCACTCTGCAGCCATCCAGCTGCAGATAAAAACGATAGGGCCATCCTTCATTCTGCCTGTAGTTGCCAAGGTCTCTGCACGATCAGCACACAACAGCACTGTTGTCCGCTCTCCTTTGGAGGTGACATTTGTTTTTGCACCAGAAAAACCACTAGGGGGTTTTGGTCTAAACAGAGTAAAATCGAAATCCATAATGCTCTGGGCAACTCAGAACATAGAGGTCTAGTTAAACAAAGAAAAACAAATATCAGAAGAAAAAAGACCTGCAGAAAATGTAATGAATCTGCAATGGCATACTGCACTGTCAATGTTAGACAGTCTCATTGAAGATTGTGCAACTGTCAGAAATCATTTATTGATTTAGGCTATATACTATTCTTTCACTGTTGCTTTTCTGTCTATTTGAACACATCTAACACAAACCTCCTGTAGTCATGTTTAACCAAAACCTTCTCAGTTTGAAAGAACTTTCAGATTTCTTTGAAAGGAGTTTGAAAATATGGCTGAAGAGAATATTGATTTAGATGTTCAAAATCAGAAACTAGCTTATTTCAGTAACAGTCATAGTTATAAATCCCACATAGGTTCATTACTTCTGGCTTAATTTGAAGATCAACATTCCCCTGCCTTGGTTGAATGCAATGGAAAAATATAGTGCAAGCATTTGTGGTACTAAGGACTCAACCACAAGTTAGATTGTGCAATACTGTTATTTTACCCACCATAAAGGGTTGCTTTCCTTTATTTATAATTTAAATAATTGAATCTATGAATGATTTAAAATTCATATAATACAAGAATGTGTATCCAACTCAACCACTCTTTGGGGGTTAACCATTTACAACAGTCTTGTAATGCTTAGATTATGTAAATCTTATGACTGCTGGTGTTATGTTTCCAATTAGAAATGCATTTGCTCTAATATATACAAGATGTTACTTGTTCAAATGGGCGATCCATTATCAAAGGTTAAAAAACACTGGACTGAAGACATGGCCTTAGACATCTCTGAGGATGATTGGCACTCATGTTTACAAAATGTAAACACAATGTATAAAGAAATGAGTAACAAGTTTATTCAATTAAAAATA
>NW_015150490.1:1311608-1391932 GCF_000732505.1 Cyprinodon variegatus
CCCCCATTGGCCAGCAGCGCGGACGAGACATCTAGCCTTTATTATGGATATCTATGATGGTGGGGGTGTGAGGGGTCATATTACAGGTTTGGGACTCACAGCGCTGGGATGAAATGTCTTTAATGGAGGGAGGAGGAGCCCAGATGATCTTCTTTGCTGTTCTCACTACTCTTCTCACCTTCTTCTAGTCTGAGGCGCTGCAGCCTCCACACCACACAGTGAGACGGCTCGACAGAACGCTCTCTATGGCGCTTCTGTAGAAGGTGGAGAGGATTGGTGGGGGCAGGTGGGCTCTCCTCATCATTCGCAAGAAGTACATGCCCTTTTGTCCCTTTTGATCAGTGGGGTGGTGTTTACATTCCAGGTGAGGATGTCTGTGATGTGCACCCCCAGGAATTTGGTGCTGTCGACCACCTCTACAGCTGAGCTGTTGATGAGCAGAGGAGCGTCGTTAGGCCGGTTCTTCCTGAAGTCCAAGATGATCTCCTTCGTCTTCTCCACCTTCAGGATCAGGCTGTTATCTTTGCACCAGTCCACCAGCTGCTCACCCTCCTCTCTGTAGTTCCGGTTGTTGTCATCACTGATGAGGCCCACCACCGTGGTGTCTGTTGTCTGCAAACTTAACGATGTGATTGGTGGTGAACCTGGGGACCCAGTTATGTGTCATCAGAGTGAAAAGCAGGGGGCTCAGGACGCAGCCCTGAGGGGAGCCTGTGCTTAGAGAGATGACATCAGAGGTGTTCTGTCCAACCCGGACTGACTGAGGTCTGTTTGCGAGGAAGATATATTTTAGATTGCTGAGGGTTGTATTGAAGCCCAGCTGTTCCAGTTTTCCTATAAGGTGCTGTAGGATGATGGTGTTGAAAGCTGGACTGAAGTCCAGGAACGGCATCCACACGTGGATGTTCCCCTCCAGGTGTGCTAGGCTCAGGTGGAGAACAGCAGAGATGGCGTCCTCAGTGGAGCGGTTCCATCGGTAGCCGAACTGGAATGGGTCGAATGTTGGCAGCAGACTGGAGAAGATGTGTTCTTTAACCAGCTGGTAGAAGCACTTCATCATGATTGGAGTCAGTGCGACAGGCCGGTAATAATTCAGTAAGTTGACCTGAGGCTTCTTTGACTGGAATAATGGTGGCAGACTTGAAGCATGCTGGCACTATGGATTGGTCCAGCAAGGTTTTAAAGATCTCTGTGAGGAAACCAGCCAGCTGATCTGCACCCTCCAACCTCACATGCAAACCTTTCTGCTGTCAAAGGAGGCATTGGTACAATATCAGGCAATGGAAAGAAATTCTGTGTACCTGTAAACAGATTTGGACCATCGGAAATGACAGCACCAAAAAGATCTATTAGTCTTGTTAAGAGGAATTTATTTCTCCATCTTTTTTTTTTTGGGCTCCACAAAAGGCACACTTGTGTTTCGTGAAATTATGATGGGCGCACCTTGTTTTGTAGTTTAAAGGTCAAGAAGCTGGTGAAGGAAAATCTAGCTTTTTGGAGCATTATCTACAGTGAATCTGGCTGTAGCTCCTTCTCTGTCATACTAAGACAATTTGCTCATGCTTTATGAAATATATATAGGAATATAAGGATCATTTTCAAATCCCAGTATCACACAAAAACTGCTCATTTAACAGGGCGGAAACAAACTGGTCCGTATATCTTAACATTTACATCAGCAATCTTTGCAGATCACCTGCAACACACCTACTCATTGCTCTCGAAAAAATAATAAATAATACACATACAAATGTTTGCCCCTTTTTTGGAATCTTTGCAAATTAGGCTCCAAGTATAATTATATGATTCTGGGCATGTTGGAGCAGTAGGTAGCGCTGTTGCCTTGCAGCAAAAAGGTTATGGGCTCGATTCCTGGCCCGGGGTCTTTATGCATGGAGTTTGCATGTTCTCCCTGTGAATGTGTGGGTTCTCTCTGGGTACTCCAGCTTCTTGCCAGAGTCAAAACATGACTATTGGGTTATTTGGTTTCTCTAAATTGTCCTTAGGTTTGTGTGTGTGTGCGCGTCATTGTGTGTCTCTGTGTTGCCCTGCAACAGACTAGCAACCTATACACCACCTCTCGCCCGTAGACTGGGGTACAGGCCTGGCCCCAACACAACCCTGAAAAGGACTAAGTGGGAGAAAATGGATGGATGGAATATATAATTCTGAAAAACAGAATATATATGTTCTTTTAATAATTTGAATAAAAAGGATCAGAAATCTGATAGCTTTTATGAGCATATTACATTTTCCCGTCAGGCTAGATATTATCACCATCCAATATCATAAAAATAAAACCCTTTATAGACAACAAATGGGTTCACCTTGGAATAATCCATTAAAAAATCTATTCAAAGGCACATTTTATGACCTAATCATGCTGAAAATGTTTCTAATAAAATCATATAAGAATGACTTTAATAATACTGAAGGAAGGGTCATAATTAGATTCATGTAGAAGTATTGGGTCTGAATTGATCATGTCTTCTTCTTCTTCCTCCTCTAGATGTAGCCTGTTTTAATGTCTTTTGACCAAATGTTATAATTGACACCATCTTTAGTGTTAATGATTAAAAAAGCCAGGGTTCAGTCTTGTTGCATCGCTTAACATAGAAGTTGCTAATGTCCTGCAATAATAATGTTTAATACAGCAATATTTGGTTGATGTTTTTAGCAGATAATAATACTTGGTAGAAATAGACACCAAGCAAATTCTAGGATGACAAACCCTTTGAGCAAGGTGTGCTTCATTTGTATTTGTTCTTTTTCTAAACATAACTTTTATATATTCAAATTCATCAACTGACAAAGTGAGTAAATTCTGGCGAGGATGATCTCATATGGTGCTTCAGGGTGCTTGCAGATACAAGTGGTGGTTTGAACGCCTTCAGACCTCACTAGGGAAGTCTTAAACCACAGCTTGTGTGTGTTTTGCTTCTTGTGACGTCCTTCACCAGATAGACAGAAGATTTCAAAATGTCTGTACACCTCATTCCATTGCACTGTTGAGTAAAAAGAAATATTTCTGTCCGTATTGGCCTGACAAGGAAATGGGTTCTGACTGAAAAATCTCTAACAATGTTAAATGTATTCCCTCTTGTCTTTTGTCAGATGTCAATGGAGACAGTAATAGATAGTTAGCTACTAGCATAACCTTACTAATCACAGACATAACATTTTCAGCATGCATACCAAAACCATCATCATTGGTTTTAAATGAGCTTGATTTAATTGATTAAAATAAAAAAAATAGAAGCAATATTCTTTCCTTCAACCTTGAGAAGAAACATGATGACAGCATCTATCTCTGACATGAGAAGTAAGAGAATTAAATATGACAGTTACTATTTATATTTTTTTTCCCCAAAAAAGGTTAATCATAAATATTAATTCCTGTGATTCAGAAATTTAAACAACCAAACACCTTCTTTTGTCAATGCAGTGTCATTACTTTTATCAAGCTTTTTAAAAAATATAATATAATTTCCACTTTTGAATTTTAATACAGTCAAGGTTAGTCCTCTAACAGGAGATTAAATAATGATAAAAATTTAAATAATAATTTAATCCTTTTAGCCAAACTTTTTACAATAAGTGCTACTTTTTAAAAAGCCGACCCTCTTTTAAAATCCTCATTAAATGTAAGAGATATGCTTGTATTTAACAAAGTGTTAAACCACTGTAACAAACCAAAATCACAAACAGGACTGCAAAATATTTAGTAATATGATTCAAAGTATGAAGGTATAGTTTTAGTGAAAATTTCTGTTTGGTCTGACACTGGTGCTTTGTTTTGTTTTGTTATACATACTGTTTTAAGTTATCAAATTGTACCTATTTTGTTTCTTGAAACATGCCTCCCTATATTAGAAAGAAAGAGAAACTTTCTTCGTCATTAATGACAAGGGTAGCGGTATCCTTTACCATATATTACTGCAATCACTTTAAAGATGTCAGAAGATTTTGCTCTATTTGGTTCATTGTCATATTTTTTCTTTATATGAAGCAGCTTTTATAGGCTTTATTCACTCGCAGCTCCCCATAGATACAGTCTCATTTTGACCATTTGCTTCAGTTTCAATGACGCACTGATTTTGATGCTGCTGACCCAACACAGCACTCAAAACATGAGGTCAGTGTTAGTTTAGCAAGAAGTGAGATGGTTCTTGTAAACAACCACGGTGTTGTTTTCCAATGTTTACCAGTGAACTCTGTGGTAGCATTTGTCCTGCATCACCTCCAACCTATTTCCCCAGAATAAGAACAGTGTTCATCTTGTTTTTGGTCTTTCTCAAATCCACATCCTCCCCTTTGACTTGCTCAAAAGAAAGACGGAGGTGACAGTTCTCACATCATGTCAAAAAGTTGCTCACCAGCTCTTTGTACAAATCATCTGTGTAATCTGAGTTTTTCTATAGGTGACAGAGTTTACAGTCTGAGAGACACAGTGAGACTGAAATTCCCCCTGGAGCGTGCCTCTGCTGCTGACCACTGCCTCAGACACATAAGCCTTTAGTCTCTCAAACTCTGCTCTGTCTGTCAGGTAGTCAATAATTCAACGGGCTTGGGAGGGCTCCTGAAGAATCTTCTGGAATTTTTTTTTTCTTATATAAAAGTGCAAAATGCAGCATAAATTGTCTGTAGGAATGAAAATGTGATATTTGGAATGGTATACATGTTTTGTCATTACAAGATCTCCTTTTCTGTGGAAAAAAGACTAGAAATAGAAGGAATAGTTACACATTTCCAGAGTAATGTTATAAATTACTAAACATATGTTTTTTAATCCTCATTTAGTTGGAACAAATGTTTGAATTTTAAAAAGTTAAATGGTTCATGTACAAATATCCACACACTAGGAAGTCACCCCTTCCAAACCACAACGCTAAAACTATTCCAGAAATCTTAACCTTGTTAATATATGTTGCACTATTCCTTAACCAGTTTTACAATACATAGAAATACTGTGATAAAGAACAAACCTTGCCTATATGTTGTTTACCTCAACCCTTTGGAATATACTGCATGGTAGAAAGTCATGCATCTGTGGCTGATGCAAGATCAGTTAGTTATGAAGAAGAAAAAACGTACATTACTTAAAAATTTACATAAGCTGTGATAAGATTAGGTTATCCACAGCATAATGTTGGCAGCATTATGCAGTGGAGAGGATTTTCCTCAACGGGCACAGGAAAGCTTCTCAAAATAGATGGGTAGAGAATGGAGCTTGACGAAAACACATCAGTGTCTGAAAAGGTTTAATGTCTAGAAGAATAATGCTTAAAATACCATCAGAGCTAGCATTAAAATGGTTCAGATCAAAGTATATCCATGAATGAAATGGACCAAAGTTGCTGCATTTAGTTGTCTGGCATGAGCCTCAGTGCTGATCTCTGTAGCTGGCTGGTTTAGAATAAAGAGAGTCAAAGTTTGGTTCCATTTAAGAGTCATCTCTTTATAGGATGTTATTACTGTGGATTGCTTCTGAGGTAAAAGAACTGAGAGGAGACACAGAGGCGTCTGACCACAGACGGAAAGTCTTGTCAACAACATAGACAGTATGACGGTTCCTCAGCATTTTGAATTGAGAAGAAATTTCAAAATTACAGAGAAATACAGACAAAGAAAACACATCCTTAGATTTTTTTTTGTGACACTTAGAATTTAAAACCTCTTGATCAGCTATTCATTTATTAAACTCTCAAGTATTTATTTTCCAAAGCTTTATCCTTCTCACCGTCACATAGGGGCACAGAGGTTTATATCAACTGTCATATTGTAGAACACTAAATAATGTGTGTTCTGCAGTCACACTTCCTTTTCTCTAAAGTCTAGAAAGAAAAAATAAATAAAACTGCAATTTTCCTTTTGAGCAAGGACGAGTGCCTCTGCAGAGACTGAGTGCATTCCTTTGTCTTTTAAAATCTCTGCTATTTTGTAAAACCTGCATAAAAGGCCATCGCTCCCACACTAACAAGGCTTCAGAGGAATAATATGTCAACAGGCTGTATGAAAATGCATCGAATGAAATCATACAAGTAGATAAATGAGCTTTAAATATTTTATTGCCTTTGGGACTGTCGCTCTGTTTCCAGTCCAAACAAAAATATTATCAACATCGCATGAAACAATGCATGATATATTTTCATCTGATTAATATTTTTTTGTCTGTTTTCTTTTTGTTCTAAGAACCTGACTCCATTTAATCCCTGTTAAAATTATACAATGTAAATGTAGAATTTCTGTAGGTATCCAGGGCTTTCTTTGTATTTCTTATTTTCAGCCATAGAGTGAAGCATGTTCACCCACACAAGTTGCTCTGACTTATGATTCATAAAATGTGCAGCAGAGCGCTGTGGTGTTCGTCCAAGTGAGACGCCCAGAATTTAATGCATTTCATACATTTTAACACTGGTATGGAGATAAACAAATGCTGATTTGCCCATTTTCTTGCTTGCAGTACATTTTTATTTCACTTCTGCAATTTACTTTTTCCACTTCAACTTTATGAAAAAAATAAACATTTTGATAGTTCTATATGTTGTAAAAAAAAAAAAAAAAAAATGGTGCAAGCTCAGCTCTAGCTTTGTAGGTGCTTTTATTGATATTGAGTTCTTACCACAAAGTCATTTTTCATTAAAAGGTATAGTGGAGGATTTTTGCTCATTTTTAAAAAGATCCATCCAATCCAATAAAAAAAAAAAAAAATGAAGATGCTCAACCCTGTACCCGCATCAGAGAGGGAATGTCTATTTAACGCACGTGAAAGCATGCACAAGCCCATTTCTCCTTGTACATGCTCTGTTTAGAAGTCGCTGTTTGCATCACTCATACATGCTTACTTTCCAAAAGAAGATTTGCAACTTTTCCACAATGTCAGACTCACCACTGGTAAGTGAAAATGGGGACAAGCAGGTAGGACGGCCTTACGTAAACATATCACTAGAATGATTGAGAATTAGGAGGACCACTTATTTTAATGAAGAAAAAAAAAACATTCTCCTCTATACCTTTAAGTATGCTTACAAAAAAGAGTAAAGCGTATACAGTCAGTAGAAATCCAATAACCTTCTTTTTTTTTTTTTTTTCGCTAGATCCTTGAAAATTGTTCTACAATTTGGATGGATTGTTATTGTAGGAAGGTCATGTCCTTTTGAATCATTTACAGTGAATCTGCCAAATTCAATAGATCTAATTAACAAACCAAATATTCATGGTATGTTTTTTCAATAATGTTGTAATTTAAAATTAAAGAGGCTTCTGCGTTCTGCCACATAACAATGTAAGCATCTATCTACTATTATTTAAGCTGAACATAACCTTGTTCTTTTTCAGAAAGGAGCTAATTCAACAAACGCCTTTAATCAACTCTGCTCATCCAAATTGCAGGTGACAGTTCTTTGTTTTTGCATAAACAAACACAGGTTCACCACGTTCAAGGTAGTGCTGGAGTAAACTATTATTTGTCACGTTGCAGCTGCAGCTCGGTTTATCTATTTATGGATGCACCACGGACAGCTGTGTATTTGGCTTTATATCAGCTCAGCATTTTACAGTAAATTATGAGCTTGCCACATGATAAAAAATAGCTCTGAAGTTATTTAAAAATGCTTACAGGCAAAAATAATTTTTTTATATTATATTTGTGGCTTATTTTTACAGCATTTAAGTGGTGCGAATATGATACATTAAGAATAATCTCTGCTTTATAAAGTTAAAAGTGAAAGAATGAGCAACTAAACGAGAACAATGGTTTAGAAGGAAACAATGTTTAGATGAACAAAAAAAGCCAATACTGGTAATTAAATGTTTGTCACCATTAACAAATGTTTTAAAGCATACTCATGGGATTGGTATTCATGGTGAATTCAAGGGAAAATCCTGTGTTTTCTTTCTATGCATCTTCTCCCTGGAAAGCATCGCTAAAAAACAGACTTTTAGCATGATTATTTAAATATTTACACAGAATCAATCTATTATTGAAGAGCTTGTGCAGTATATGCTAGTTGGTAGTAAAGCTACCATAGTCCTCTTAACTAAGATGACAGCATCCTTTTCAGCTGCCAGGTAATGCTTGGGATTTGTCATGATGTGGCATCCTTTCTGCTGAAGACTCAGAGTGGTGGAAACAGACAGACTGAAGAAATTGATTCACAAGGGCAGTAATGAGGGGGTGAAACTCAAATATCTGATGGACATGTCAAAAGAGAGGATGTTGTCCAAGTTAATGACAACTCTGGACAAGGTATCACACCCACGTGCTGGACAATCACAGTCATTCAGTAATTGACTCTTTCTGTCATGATCCAACAGCAAAGGCCATAGAAGATATCATTATTTATATACTATACTATTGTTTGCATTGGTTTGTATGACAATATTTATGAAAATCACCTGTGACTTAAGGCTGGTATCAGGTCTTTTAATATTCTATGTAAGTTATGTAAATATAAAACAGATTTATCGTTAACTGAGTTAAAACAGAAAAGTCAAAAATCTAACATTGAGTATTTCAGTTTCAAGGATTATTAATCTGAAAAAACTGTAAAACCATGATAAGAAAATACAGTTTTTGTTATAAAGTATACTGGATTATGTTGATTCAGTTTAAAACAGATATTTTAAGAGAAACTTTTTGCTAGGAAGGTTGATTGGTATTAGGTAAGAGATCTCTGTGTTGGTTTTTTTGGTTTCCTACTTAAACATTCAGTTAAGGGTCATTCGTTTTCTTACAGATTGAGTGAGATAATTATTCAAAATAAACAGTGGTTTCAAAGAGTTGATGCTGTTGAGATATGCTAACATAAAAAAACAATGTCACTGCATAGCAGGTCCTACACCATATAATGTAGTACTTTAATATTGTGTTGTATCATGCTACTGTTGCATATACGAAGATATTTGTCAAATCTGACAAAGCACACACTTCCAGTTAAAGCCCTTGTAAAATATACTGTAGCAAATTGAAAATATTCATATTTGTGTTTTTTTTTTTTTTTTTTTTTTTTTTTTTTTTTTTTTTTTTTTTTTGGACCTAGCTCAAAAACTATAGATTGGCATGCAGATACAGTTAAAAGTTCAATAGGGAACTTGGCATAATCTTAAGATGCCACTCTATGCTGCAATTCTTTAACTTTAGTTGTTTGTGAAAACTCTGCTCCTATTTTTTTCATTAATTATTATCAGAACGATGCTGAACTTTATATATATATATATATATATATATATATATATATATATATATATATATATATATATATATATATATATATATATATAAAATATATACACAGAATTCTCAGCAAATATGTCCATACATCTTCTTCCGCTTAATCAGCCAGGGTCACGGTGGGGCCAGTGTCTATCTTCAGCAGTCTGTGGGCGAAAGGCTGGGCGCACCTGACCATGCACACACACACACTCACACCTAAGGACAATTTGGAGACACAATTAACCTAACAGGAATGTTTTTGGATTGTGGGAGGAAGCTGGAGTACCGAGAGAAAACTCAGCTATGCGCTAGGAGAACATGCAAACTCAATGCAGAAAGACCCTGGACCGGGAATCCAACCCAAGATCTTTACTACAAACTGCTCAACCATGCAGCCATTGGTTAATTAAAAAAATTATAATGAATAAAACAAGAAAAACTGTAATTTATTTTTTGTAATTTGAATTTGATCTTTTTCCTTTTTTCCCCACAATATAATTGCTTTCAAATTATAAGTTGTATTTTTTAGATAATAAATCAGTGCTATAACATGTTATAATTTATTTCAAGTCTCTGATAATACTAGCCTCAACAAATTATAAAATTATGTTTCTTAAACTTGGTGCAAAATGTAACTACCAAACTTTCTTTTAGCTTAGATTTTCTATCTGTTGACACAAAAACAGGCCTTTCTTGATGATAATTGTGACTGAATATAAGGGGCATTTAAATACCTGAGATGTATTTTTAGTTTCATTAAATTATTGTTACTTGGTTTTACAGTTTTGATCATGTAAAAGTTTTTAGAGTTTTACGAAATGTTATAGAATGTTACCTGTCAATAACTCTAAATATTAACTTATTTAACTTTAGTTTGGTGGAATACAGATTTTTTTTTCTTTTTTTTCTCCATGCATAATTTTTAAAGGGCATAATGAATCTGTGCCAAAATGAATCTGGGGTGTCATTTTCCATTTCCCACTCAGCAGAAATTGGATTAGCCACATTACAGCTGTTCTGGAAATCTGACAAGACATCCACCACTGTGTTCTTTGCTCTGCCCTGCAGTGTTTTTTTTTTCTTATCCAGGGATTCAAAGTGAGTCACTGCGGTGGACAAAATGTTATGTACCACAACTGAAACGCAGATGGCTTCAAGCTTTGCTTCAGCCATCACTCACTTCTAACTCACGGGTTAGCATGCCAAGCAAGTCAGAGAAAACTGTCACCGCACACCAGTGAGTTTGGCAAACCAAACTGCTGCCTAAAGTCCAACTGCCCCATGTGCTAAACATTGCAGAGTCTTCTGCTCTGAAAATAAGTAGCTGATTTGAAATCAACTTTGAGTATTTTTGATCAAATGTTATTAGCTGTTAAGTTAACATATTTATCTTTGAGGGTCGACCAGAAGTGCTGCAAATTTACAACCATTTCCTGATTACAAAAGTGCAAATTTAAATGGACTGGAGCTGTAAAGTCAGAGAAAAAATCTGGTTTATTTTCTACAAATGAAAATCTGGCAAGTATGGTGTTTTATTTGTATTTATTGTGACACAAGATTCCAAAACATGTCTTAAGAAGTTTACAATGAGTGGATAAAATCAACCTGTGTTTAATTTAACCTCATTGTGAATACAGCCATTCTGTGACTATTTCAGATGTTTGTTAACATGTGAACCAACAGCATACAGGTGACCAAGACTGTAGAGAATTTTAAGCCAGGGTTAATTCAGAAAACTGCAAAACTAACATTGCACATCGTTATCAGCACCAGGGGGAATAGATTTGGGAATGGCCCTTTTTTAATGTACTGATTCACAAGAATCTGTTTTTAAACGGTTGATTTACCAAATTATTAAATTCATGCAACTATGTTTCTGGCCTCCTTAAAATA
This sequence comes from Cyprinodon variegatus, assembly GCF_000732505.1. Taxonomy (NCBI): domain Eukaryota; kingdom Metazoa; phylum Chordata; class Actinopteri; order Cyprinodontiformes; family Cyprinodontidae; genus Cyprinodon; species Cyprinodon variegatus. The sequence goes on from NW_015150490.1 coordinate 1,322,716, forward strand.
AAAATAGCCAGTAAATATGACTTAAGTGACATTTAGTGTCTTACTCACACAACTCAAACAGCCTTTTTGCTGTTGCTAATAAAACTAATAAATATTAGACTTTTTAGGCTCTCATCTTGCAATGATTCCTGTCTGCTATTTCCTGACAAGCTGAATGTGTGTATTCCCATGACATCACTCCTTGCGCCCTCTACCAGAGCTACTGCACCTGGGAGGAGCACCCTAATTCCTAACAATATAAAAGGGTAGGTCTGTAAGAAAAACCTTGAATAATAACACAAACTGCATAGCACCCGATAAAGACAAACATGGTGGAAGCAACATCCTTTTGTATGGATGTTTTGTTTTACATTTGCAAAAAAATCTGGGGAGAAATTTTAGGAAGACTTAGACTTACAGGGCAATTATACTGGAAATCTAGATATATAACGCTAAATCTACAATGAAATTGGATTGATCAAAATTAATCATGAGATGGAATGGTCCATTGACAGTCTAGACAAAAATCCAGTAGGCCATCTGTGGCAAGACTTGAAAATTACTGTCATAAACACTATTCAATATTTACCTCATTTGGAAAGAATGATTAAAACATAAAATATAGTCAAAAATAAAAATGATCAAGTTAAGATAAAGCAAGGAGGCAACAAGAAGCTTGAAAGCATGCTCCATAAAATAAGTATTAGTGGTGTGCGGTCAAGGATGAAGGAGATCACAGGTTTCAAGCAGAAAGAGGATCAGACAGATGGAGGTCTGGACTGAGTAACTAAACTAAACACATTCTTCATTAGGTTCAGGTCAAGAAACATGCTGTGCATCCTTCTCTCCTGCCTAGAGTCCAATGGAAATCCCAGCCTCCTTTGACCCAAAGCCATAAGAGCCAGAGCAGCTCTGTGCCCCAAATCACCTCTTCTACCTTAGCCTGACCAAAAATATTGCCCTGGTGATGTATAAGATATCCTTCCTAGTTTTGGTACCAAAGAAAACTCATGTTTGTCTAAAAGTTTTATACCCTTGTTGACACCCACATCATGGAGGTCCTTGAGAGACTCCTGTTGGTCCAACAAGCAGCTATTGGATCCCCTGTGGTTTGCTAATAACAGCAGAGTTGAAGTTGAAGATGCCATCACACACCTGCCTCAACAAACCCACTGTCCTTTAGACAAGGCAGGTAGCACTGTGAGGATCATGTGCTGCCTGCAATTATTCAATGCATTTAACATAATCCAGACTGATTTACTTTGCCAGAAATTGGATCAAATGCTACCTTACAAACTGTTTGACTGATGGGTCAACTGTTTATTAAGGTACTCAGTAGCACAGGAGTGCCACCGGGGGCAGTACTCTCACCATTCCTGTTTAATCTGTACACCTTAAACTTCAAGTAAATGGAGTCCTATCATCTGCAGAAATACTCTGTTGACTCTGCAGTTGTTGGATGCATCAGAGATGGACAAGAAGCTAAGTACAGAAAGCTTTGTATCATGGTGTGAAATTAATAATCTGATCCTGAATGTCAATAAAACAAGGGAGATGATTGTAGATTTCAGAAGAAAAGGGAATGCAGTGAATGTTATTACATCATGGCAGAAGAAGTAGAGGTGGTGGAGGAGCATAAATAACTTGGTGTTCACCCCTGGGAAAAGACTTGACTTGAGAAGTTTTCTACAGGAAAGCACAGAGTAGACTGAACAGCTTAAAAAAGGTAGATCATTCAGTGTTTGTAGCAAGATGGTGCATATCTTCTATTGGTCTGTTGTGGAGAGTGTAATCTCTTTCTTCATCATCTGCTGGGGTAACAGCATCGGAGAAAAACACTTAAAAAGCTCAACAAGCTTATAAAGAAGGCTGAAAGACAGACATACTGTATAAATCTTGAAAATGAAAACTTACATTATTTAGATTTCTTTTAGGTTTTTTCTCCCATTTTAAAATCACACTTTTTGTTATATATCAAATAAAATCCCAATGACAATATTACATTTATGGATAATAATGTTTTGAACTTAATATGGTCTTCATATATGTGTATAAATTCATAAATGTAAATGTTTACTTTGCACCTGAGAGAGGAGCAGTTTTTGGCTTAATGCATGAATATTGATGAATATTATGCCATGACAAATGCAACCCCCCAATAAAGATGAAAGTGTCCTGATGTTAGAATCTACAGTATATCTGTAAACAGCTGCCTGTGCAGACAAACATCATTGAACCAATCCTTTTCACTGCTAATACAATCATCGACACTGTGTCAAATAAGCCTGAGCTCTCAGAAAACCAATAGTATAACGTTAACTGGTGCTGCAATGTGCAATAGCACATTTTATACGAGGACTAATTCCTAAACAGCAAAATACATTATAGCTGTATAGATTTCTTTACTTAGAAAATGCTCTTATAGACATTGCATCAACTGTTAGTCGGTTTTTATAGGCTCCACTTCTATGCCAATAAAGTTAATTGCATGAAACCACTTAATGGCCCATCTGCAGATACTCCCAGAAATGTGGTAAACATAACCCAGAAGTCAACATATGTTACAAGCAGTGAAAAGATGATGCTGTGAAGCACTGCACCACCCCAAATAGAGACTCTGCAGAATAAAAAGAGTGTCTGAGGGTGATGTTCTCCAGGGCACTTTATGGTCAATACATCAAGCCTTCATGCAGGGTGAGAAAGCTTGAATATCACTTTTTCTCACTGCTTTAATGTTTCCTCGAACAAGGCCATACATTGGCCTTTTATTCTGCTGGAGGTGTAAAATTCAGCAGTCAAGGAAAATAATCCATTATCCATTCTAATAAAGTCACAGGTTTGAATTGTTCAAATCATCTTTATTGGTATCAAAGATAAAAACAGTATAAAACATGTTCTCTCTTTACGAATCTGCTAGTTTATTAAAAAAGCACTTAAAATTGCAATCTTTCAGTGTATATGAGAAATTATGTTTTTCTTAACCATTTTCAGAAAATGTGTCTAAGCTATTTGGTTAATTGCACCTGTGAGACTAACTGAATCATGTCCTAATTTTGCTCTCAAACAGTCTCTTGAATTCTGACTACAGTGTGTGGCTATAAAATGCCAAGTTAATCCATCTGCTGTGTTTTATCTCTGAAGTCACTTAACCCCTGTTTTTAGTCAACACATTGCAAACATGGTTAAATGGAGTCTACACTACAATAACACAGTTGAATATGTGGAAATGAGATCATTCATGCTTACTAACATTGATTTGTTTTTGTTAGGCCCCAATCTTTATTGGTCTTATTCGTAACAGGATATGACTCTTAAATGTTGCCTTGCAAATGTGATTGAGTTTGCTGATAAGTAGCTGTGTCCAGTTTTTCTGGAGAAGAAGGGATACTGGTATAAAAAGAAGACAACAAGCATGAATCATTTCAGCTCTGCAGAGAGTACAATTTACCGCCTCCGAACAACTTCTGACAAGCTGCAATTTGTTTTTCATTGTGCTCAGAAATATATTAACTTTAACCTTTCCTCTTTACCTTCAGTTGTGAGAAGAGATTTCGTGAATCTAACTATACGGCCCCCCTAAAAGCCTTTATTACCCCTTTCCTGGTGACTGAAAAACCTGTTTAAAGCTGGGAACAATCGGCTTTTAGTGGCAGTGGGAACATCTGAGTGATGCGTATCTACCCGGTCAAATGATTCAGCAAGTGACCCACATTGAAACCAACTCAGCTCTAATCGGCATGCTTGGGAGCATCAAAACTAGGTTGATCTGCTAAATAACTTGACACCATTGAACGCAACGTAAGGGCATCAACACACTGTGCCAGTTGCTTCTGATCTAAGAAGCCGAAACAACTCTGTATACATTCGATAAACATGGCGCAGCAATCCAGAGGTTCTGAGTTGAAGCCCCACTCCCATGGACTGCCACTCTTGGTCCCTGAGCAAAGACCCTTAACTCCACACTGCTCCCGAGCGCTGCACAGTGGCAGCCAACTGCTCTCAAAGAGGATGGGTTAAATGGAGAGAGTTAATTTCGTTGCTCTGTACTTGTGACAGTGTTATAAAATAAAAAAAATAAAAAAGGTAGAAGCTGAATTTGGAGGGGAAAAAAGAGCGAAACAATAAAGCGCAAAACACCCTGGCTTCCTTACATGTTTCTCTCCATTGTTTACTTTAATGATTCATGTTGCACTGGTGACATCTTCAACGCCAACCCAGCGTGATGTTAGGGGGTCGACCCATGTTTGAAAACCATGCGTAAACGCGCATTTTTTTATAGGAAAAGTGCCTTTATTTTCAGTGCGTGGCAGCTTGTGACACCTTCAAATAAAAGACATCCAATGTCAGCAGTTAAGGTGTAAGGTTAACCACGAAGCTTTTCTTGTTTAATGGTTTTCTTTTGGTTTAAAGTAGACGACTTCTTTCACTCCTCACTCAATAAATCCAACAGGCTTCACAGGACTGTTTTCTATGCTGGATGTGTGTGTGGAGACTGAAAGTTGACTCATTCTTTTGTTAAAACTCATCAAAGTCTGAGCGCTGGACTGTATGTCTTTGAGAGACACTTCTAACACCAAAATTGAGGGTTTGTATGGATTTTCTTTCTGACTTTACAAATGTCCAATTGAAATGCCCAGAGTTTCGTTCTTTTTGATGATCTTTTTCTTAGGACAAACATGGACATCTTTGGCCTTAACAACTCAGATGCTCTACTCCAAACCCTTCCAAAGGTGATAGAAAGCCTTCACCTATACACCTTACATAGGACACTTAGTTTGATATGATGTATCTCAATATTTTCGGTAATGATCCACCAGAACCTGTCAGCCTGAAACTCATCCCCTTATAAGTACAGGTGGAGCAGGAGGTGAAACTTCTGCAGGGGCATTAAAGCATAGATGTGCCTTAGAGCTCTTGTATGATTAACATAACCTGGCTAACTGGGTGTCTAGATAAAGGAAGGGCTCACTATCTGATGTTGACACCCTTCAGTCAATACCAAGTAATTATTTCAGCTTTCTGTTGCTGGTCATTTTGACCAAAATTTGCATAAGCAAATAACGTCGGAAACCTTTTCTTTTCTTGCATTGTAAAATCTGCTAAACTTTATCTGTGACAGTTCATATGAAAACAGCAGCTAATTGGTTTAAATAAATACATTTTGCGCGCGGTGCTGATTGTGTTTATTCCATTTTTTTTTTTCCGTTGCTGAGTAATGGGATTTTAAATAAATTCCTTTCCCTACTAGTTTCACTGTCGTGTGGGTTCCTCCTATGCGCCATGGAGCGATTGATAGCTTCATGGGCTGGGCACACAAAGCTCTGAATATGAAAACACGTGACAAGGCTCGGAGATGCTACGCCTCATAAGAGTGAAGACACAAAGAAAAAGGCTGGAGAGACGCTGGAGGCAGCTGCAACACCAACAACTCCAACCTGCTTCCAGAGGAAAAGAGCGCACTCCAAAAGCCGAAACTTAGAATTCCACAGAAACTTCTGCTTCAAGATTTGAACATATAGGGAGAAACTGATTAAATATGTATATTTTATTTAAGGCGTAAGCGTTTGCAGCTTTTTTTCTTCATGTAAGATTTTTTTGGTGGTTCAGTGATGCGCTTCTGTCTTGGATTTACGCACGGTGATAAAAAACGATTCTGCCCACTTAAAGGAATTATGTAAGGTAAGAAACACACTTAATTTATTTAAGACTTTGAATTAAACTAGCAGTAGTTATTCAATTGCTTTTTTGCGTATAAATATTATGTTTAAACTTTTCGGTGTATTATCCTTTTTTTTTTTTACATATTTTTTTTCTTCTCCCATTTATAAAAGACATAACTATTATTGCACCAAAATTGAAACAGGTGTCGTTAAAAGTCTAACGTAAAACAATAATGTTAAATATCAAAAAGGCAACCTGTTTTTTTCAAAATAATCTGGACACTTAATACCAGATTATTCTAGCTTAAGAAGCCACATATTAAATAAGGTTGTTTTTCCTCAGCATGTTTGGTTCTAAAGGGCGTTTTAATGTTGTGTTTATGAGCACTGGGTGCCTAATTTAGTATTTGAATAGACAAATACAAGAAATGTGGTTTTTGCCTGATCAAAAAACTAAATCCAATTTGTTGAAAAATTTGATTTGAATTATTGATAAGCTATCTGAATCCTATGTTAAACATTTGCAGTGAACTGATTTAATTATGTAAATGTTATTTCTTGTTCATGGAATTTTTCTGAATCCGAGACTAAGGTCACCCGTCTGCAAAAACACTAAAGAAAGATATGAGAAAAAAAACATTTTCAGGGCTGTTGAGATGTTAAGATATCTGACATGTTTTTTTTTAATCAATCTGTAGGTTTTCCGTCATCTCAGACTCCAGTATTATCCTCAGACACAGCCATGAAATCTGTGCTTGATGGGGTGGCAGACACCACCTTCCGGACTATTACATCTGGGTTGCAGTATCTTGGCTCCAACGATGCCAACTACGACGACCCCATCAATGATTTGAACTTAAAGGGCAGCTTATCCATGCAGAAGCCCCTTTCTGCTTTCCGCAGCAACTCGTTTCCAGACAAGATACCTGCAGATGAAGAGCTTATCCTCAAGGGCATACCATTCTTCCCTACCAATGCCACAGACTTGTTTGGCAACAGGACCACATTTAGAGATGAGACCAATAATATACAATGCGGTGAGAACTTTATGGACATGGAGTGTTTCATGATCCTAACCCCCAGCCAGCAGTTGGCTGTGGCTGTGATGTCTCTGACTCTGGGTACCTTCACAGTCCTGGAGAATCTGGTGGTGCTCTGTGTCATACTGCAGTCCCGCACCCTCCGCTGCCGTCCATCCTACCACTTCATTGGCAGCCTTGCAGTAGCTGACCTCCTGGGCAGTGTCATCTTCGTCTACAGCTTTTTGGACTTTCACGTTTTCCACAGGAAAGACAGCCCAAATGTATTTCTCTTCAAGCTGGGTGGAGTCACTGCATCATTCACAGCATCAGTTGGGAGCCTCTTCCTCACTGCTATTGATCGCTATATATCTATACACCGGCCCTTAGCCTACAGGCGCATTGTGACACGGAACAAGGCTGTCGTAGCCTTTAGTGTGATGTGGACACTTTCGATCATCATTGCAGTGCTACCTCTGCTTGGCTGGAACTGTAAACGTCTCAACTCAGTGTGCTCAGACATATTCCCCCTGATTGATGAGAACTATCTGATGTTTTGGATCTTCCTGACCAGTGTCTTGGTTATTTTTATCATCTATGCCTACATATACATCCTTTGGAAGGCACACCACCATGCCGTCCGTATGCTGAGCCGTGCCTCCCAGAAGAGTCTTGTTGTCTACTCAGCAGATGGGACTAAAGTGCAAACCACACGCCCTGAACAGGCACGCATGGACATCCGTTTAGCCAAGACCCTAGTTCTCATTTTGGTAGTGTTGGTAATCTGCTGGGGCCCATTGCTTGCCATAATGGTATACGACCTCTTCTGGAAGATGGACGATGACATAAAGACTGTGTTTGCATTCTGCAGCATGCTCTGTCTTCTCAACTCTACCGTCAATCCAATCATCTACGCCTTGAGGAGCAAGGACCTGCGCCGTGCCTTCCTCAGCTGCTGCAGCATCTGCCGGAGTAGTGCCCAGCAATTGGAAAACAGCCTCGAGTCGGACTGCCAGAACAGGCATACCAACATTTCTGCCAACAGGGCTGCAGAAAGTTGCGTGAAGACCACTGTGAAAATAGCCAAAGTGACGATGTCAGTGTCGACTGAAACCTCTGCAGAAGCTGTCTAATTTGCCATTGGGGAGTTTGTGTGTAAATGTTATCATCTTTGAACATACCCATTTCACATAAAAAGCAAAGGTTGGATATTCCAGAAACGTCCTCTCCTGAAAGTTGTTGACACTCATCCTCACACATGCTTTATTGGCTTCATAACGTCATGTTGTTGTGTGAGTACACAGTGTGCCAAAGTGCCAAATGGTATTGTAAGATAATAGAGGGGCCTCATGATTTGGAAAAGACTCAGAAAGACTATCATAAGTCTGCTGTTTACCATATAGACTCCATGATATCTAGTCAGCAAATGCATATTATATTTTTGTACTGTGAATTCAGGTTTCGACAAACTCTATCTTCATTTATGGGATAAGGGGCTACTGAAATTTCTAAGTAAAGATGTTTTACAGTGTCATGTAGAAGTTGATATGTCTATGAACTCATACATATAACAATTCACCGCGCCTTGACTTCCTATAGGTTTCCCTTTGCATAGAGGCATTTTTTAAGCTGAATGAAGAAATAATGTAGTTATTACAGACTGTCTTGTTCCAGATTTTTTTGATTTTCTTACATCATTCAGTAAATGCGGAGGGATGTTTTTTTTTTTAAACTACAGGTCAGGAAGAGTAAGTAAATCTTGAAAAATCTACTAAGAATAATAAGTGTGAAATAGGTCAACAAAAATTTATTTTCCGTGGTAGTGATTTTTTTTACTAGCTGCCAGCTCTTGTAGGTAAAAATGTCTTTATTCAGTAATGTACCTAACAACTGTACAGTGTTTAATTGCAAATGAAGAGTTCCAATTCAGCTATACAGCCAAGTGAACTCATACAATAAGCTTTTTTTCATTTAAAGCTTGAAAAATAACAAAAACAGTGTGCTGGTCACTACTGTTCGAAACTTAAAGGGTCTCCGGACAATAGCTGCTTTTGTCGATTGCTTAATTTGATCAGATTCTGCCTTGTATGTATGTGTGGTAACTTGTGACTTAGTGATCATTTTCCAACCCCAAAGCCTTTTGGTCATTGCAGTGAATTATTCTTAGTGCTACTGTTGCAGAAAACAAAAGGAACCAATGCACAGGACTGGTGATGTGGTTTTGGCGTAAATTTAAGTGACATGAAAAATACCTGCTGTTCATTTTTATTTCTTAAAACAAAGAAACATAGGTCAGTAGCATGTGATTCAAACTGAATTTTGTGTGTAAGAATTATGTGGAGATCAAAACTGACCTTAAATAAGACATCATAGCAGCGGTGGGACTTTTTTTTCTGATAGATGATGTAGAACTTTTAATCTAGAAATATCACAGCACAATTGTTCTGTAAACATTTATCTTGTTGTGAAGTTTTCCAAACAGATGTTTATCAGTATGCTTCTGCTGGCTCTCGTAATTTTAAGTATTAAAGAACAAAATGTCAACTTGTCAAGTGGCTTCTGTATATCGGTGGCAAAATGAGGAGTTTATGACTTCAAAATCCCAGTCGATCAAGTGTTTCTGATATTACTGTGTTAAAACCTTTGAATAAAGTCGCAGCTGGTGTCATGTTGCTTGTAGTTGTTTAATTTGGTTATTTTATAGCAGAAAAATGAATGACGACCGAGTGAGGACATCTACTCTAGGCCCAACATGTGCTGACAGAAGAACCCAAGGCCTGCGTCTAGTCATGATGTTTTACTGCCCCCTTGTGGAGGAATTTATATTGTCTGCAATGAAGAGCGTCTAAAAAGTTGTGGAATCTTCCCTGCATCATTTGCCGTTTACTTTTATTTTCTTGGACCATGCTGACAAGAAAAGGAAATTATCTTTTAGTGTAATTAAATATTTAAACTAGAAAAAAAATGTCTTGCTTCAATTAAACTTCAATATCACATCTAAATTAAAAAAGTAACCAGTCAGTCTCTTCAGATATTTTTCTTAGTTTCTGCTTTTAATTTTTGTCACAAATACACAGTAGATTCTTGCTACTTCGAACTACCTTTGAGTAATAACTGGCTATAACTCATCATTTTTAACTGAGTACACAAAATTAATCATTCATAAATAAACCTGAACTATAATACATTATAGAATTACTTGCTGTTTGTCTAGAACAGTATTATCCAGTTTTAGGGCTTTGAAATTCTGCTTTTTCTACTTTCAACTTTTGTTTGTGACATATTATTTCTTATAATTACTAGAATAGTTTCCCTTGTATTGCTCTGTATCATGAAGTATTGTATAACATTAACAAATATGTGTTTTATGTGTGTTTTTGTGTGCATGTATAGGTTGGTATATGTGCTTCTGTATAGTATTAATATATCTGTGTATAAATGTATGTTTATGCATTACGTGTTGTGGTATCTATGATAATATTCATTATGTTTATATTCATGCATCAGGAGAGCTTTATTTTGTACTTTTGTTATATTTATAGAAAAGCTACGTGAGCAATTGGATATAGTTTAACTATAATGGAAATCCTTATTGTATAATATAAAATAGGGGACTGTGGAACGGTCTCTATTGGGTTTTGGACAAGGAATTGGATTTAATAAGTTATACCTCTTCCCACTTCTTTTTCAAATGTGTAAATAACAATAGTGTTGTCTTAGTTGTTGTTGTGTATTTTTTCTTCACTGTTTTGCACTTTGTTTCTTATGGTTGTATATAAGGAAAGAGTTTGTTTCATTTTTATCTGTTCCCAAGGAACTACTTTAACTCAAAAAATATAATTACAAAATAACTGTTTTGGCCAGAAAAGAGTTATCTATAATATAAAAATCTTGAAAACAAGACTTACAGCAGATAATGATTTTAAGTTACAATGGTGCAAAGTAGGATTGGTTACTTTCAGTGATAATATGTACTGTTTACTGTATGTCCATTTGAGCTCTGACTGGTCAGGCTCGCAGATATAAGTAGACAATGACTCTATATAAAGATTGGTAAAATGACTGATCAAATTAGTATTGTTTTAAATTAACCATTGTGAGCTTATAGTAGACAGGCTACTTTATTAAAACATTATTTTTGCTCCATGGAGTTATATTTCATTTCATCTAGTCTCACCCCCTTCTTACTTTTTGAGCAAGTACATTTAAATTTGTTTAATAACAAAATAATCTTATTCTATATAATAAATTAAAAAGTAAACGATTTAATACAAAGCTGTATAATCCTAATTTTAAAAAGTAAGCTTAAACTGAAACCTTTTTGCTGATTTGTGGATATCTTAAGAAACAAAACAAATTTGAAAAAAGGACGGATTCTTGGAGTTTAGGGAAATGTAGTCCCCAAACAATTGATAGACTTGAGAGAAGGTCAGTTAAAAACTACAAATCCCAGCATTAAGCTAGTTTCTTGCGCATGCGTATAACTAGCTGATAGAGAATAATAACAGGGAAGCTTGTTTGGACCGTTTGCGTTGTGCTGCGTTAGTCTTAAAATCTGTCATCATCCATATTTTTACTTTGCTTTACCCAAGTTATTTTATCGAGAGTGTCTGCTTATGTTATCTGTTATTTATATTTTATTAGAATTTCGCATTGGAAGACATCGACAACGTAAAAAAAGTGCGTGGCGTCTACATCGCCGCTATTCTTTTTTTTGGCATTAGCATTAGCAGTGGGGCCCAAAAAAGCTAGTTCCTGAAGATACAATTCTATAAAGGCTTCGTTTTTCGCCAAGCTTATATTTATATTTGGGTAATAATGGCTTGTGGGGCTACTTTGAAACGTACTCTGGATTTTGACCCCCTAATGAGCCAGGCTTCTCCCAAAAGAAGAAGGTGTGCACCGGTCATGTCGCCGGTCTCCTCTCCGCAGAAATATCTGCGTTTGGAACCATCGCCTTTCGGAGAAGTGTCATCTAGACTCACCACAGGTAACAAAACTAGATCAATGTAACTCCAAATTGTTTTTAGGATGTTCAAAGAGTTCATACCTGTATACAGGTCCAAAATTTCCGCATTGACAGTAAAGTGCGCATGGCGTGTACTTCTCAACAATGAATATTGTAATCATTATCTATTCTAAAAGTGTTTTCCAGTCTCTATATACGTGGAATGGTCATGTTTATTATGTAGCGTCGGCATGAAACAGATTACTCCTGTACTAACCCCAGAACATGCTAATCTGAGCTAATTTGTAAAATTACCTGGCCAGATGAGGGATCATCTGACTTGCTTTGACAAACTTTGTCACCTTGCATACACTGCGTTTACATAATGAAATTTCGATGCATACAGTTTTTCAGCATTTAATAACCAGCTTACAACAGTGATCAATAATGTAGGCAGTGAAGGAGAAAAGGAAACCATTTTAAAGTCATGGAGTAAAAGGCATTGATATGGAAAGGTTCAGTGCAGTGCAACATAAATATTCTGCAAAATGCAGTAGAACATTGAGAACATTGATTGGTAGTGCAAATAAGATGATTTCAAATGTATTTATACAAATTACACTGGTTTGTTCAAAACTGCTTCTTCATATATGGACTGATCTGTCTTTTAGAACAAATTCTGCACAACATAAAACAGGAATACAAACGCCTGCAGAAACGGCGACACCTGGACAGCGCTTTCCAGCAGACAGATGGGTGCTGTCCTCTGGATCTGCAAAACATTCAGGCTGGGTCACCTTTGGCTGGGTCTCCTTTACCAGGTAGGTGCTATTGCCGGTTGTAAGGAAGCCATGATTTGTTTTTAAAGTTGTAATCAGCTGTAGACAGTTATTTCTTATCAGAATCAAGTGTATTGCCAAGTAGGTTTGCATTTACAAGGATTTTGACTTGGTATTGATGGTGCCGACAAATTAGATATATACACAAAATACAACATCTATAGCTATATACAATGTAAAACATAGGATATACTATATACAATATATAGTATATAGCTATGTACTATAAAGGTGAGTGTCGGCATGGGTGTTGCGATATATGTTTCACAGTACTTGGATCACAATACAATATTATTACGATAAGGCAATGTCACTATATATTGCAATATTTTTGGCTATCAAAATTTAATGTATATATAAAAGGCACGTGCTGTGTATGTTCATCAGAAGATATTGATGATTTAGTTATTTTGGTATCCATGTTTTTGGGGGTATAAAATTCTATACTAGGAACTGAAAGATAGATGTTATATCAGGCAGCCGAAAATCGTGATACATCGCCAAAACAATTTTTCCCCATGCCCCTAATGTGATATATACACAGTAGGCTGTGCTTGAGTATAAAACAGGAGGTCTTGAGATGCTGGGTTGGTGTTGCTTGTACATCCTGACCAGGGGAGGGAGAGAGGCAGTGTCATGGGGGTCTCTGGGCCTTGCTGATAAAGCTGATAGCGGATGGGAAGAGACTGTTCTTGTGGCTAGAGGTTTTGGTCCTGATGGACCACAGCCTCCTGCCATACGGAAGTTTCTGATATATGGGTGTAGATATGAGAGATCACTTTTAAACAGGGTATGGTATTACTTTAAAATAAAAACAAATGATCATTGATTTGAGATTTTTTTTGCAGAAAAAATAAATAACTTTTCTCTGAATTCTGTAAAACCTCTCGTCTTATATTGGTACAATAACCACAACCGTGCTCCATTTTGGTTTTAAACAGCCCTTAATTTATCGGTGTTTGTGTGACTCTCCCAACAGGTACATCCTCAGGTGGCTCATCTCCCACCAGGAAGGAGCAGCCATTATTTTCCCTTAGACAGGTTGGGATGATCTGTGAGAGACTACTGAAGGAGAAAGAGGACAAAATTCGAGAAGAATACGATGAGATTCTGACAACAAAACTCGCTGGTTAGATCTTTTTATCATTGTTTTATGTCACGTTTTATTTATTTATTTATTTTTTCATCAACATATACATATTTCCCAACTGGGCAACATCAGTAATCTGCGCCTTGTTTCACAGAGCAATATGATGCATTTGTCAAGTTCACACATGACCAGCTGATGCGAAGATTTGGGGAGCAGCCTGCAAGTTGTAAGTATAACATCACTGTCTGCTAAAATCTCTTAGTCACTTCTGCTCAACTTTCCTATAAAGAATTTTGTAGAAATTATGTATAATCTTTTAAGCTGGAGACCAACTTTTTTATTCTAAGGATTTAATGATCATAGCATTTAATTCTTATGAGAAAACTGGTAAGAATGACATAATTTTAAAGCTGCTGTCCATCATTTCAATTGAGTACAGTTACTTAAGGCCGATGTCGGTAGAACACAAAGAAACATGCTCAAATAGGTTATTTTCAAAATGTTCATTGTATAGCTTAGACATGATGTGTTGCTGTATCCTGAAAGTTTATGGGTAATCCGCGTGGCAACAGCTTGGAAGTGTTCATTGTTTATATATAGCACAAACCTTTACACAAAGAGGTGTAGGAAAAAGGTATTCAGCTATGCAACCTTGTTAAATAAAGGAGATTGATGGTAATTTACTCAATTGGCATTTTATTTATATTCGCAAAGATGAAAACAAGATGGTAGTGACACACTTCGATGTTCTGCACTGTTCTGGTTACACAGGATTTCAATAAACACTTTGGGAATCACAGGAAGAGACAAAATAGTTTCTCACAATCCAAAGCATTTGTTGAAATAACCTTGAGTCTTAGGGAGCCTAGGCTATTACCAAAACATCTTAAACTGGAAAACAGCTTCTGAGGTTAGATAATAATAATTAAACATGATTGAATTTCATTGATCTCACATTGGAGAAATTTATTGCCATTGTGCGGCACACGGGGAGCAGTGTGGGGTTATGGGTCTTGTTTAGAGACCTAGAGTGGCAGTCTGTGGTAGCGAGTTTTAAACTCACAACCTCAGGATTCCAAGCTCTATGGCCTAACTACTAGGCTGCCCTTTCTCCCTGCATTCAGACAAGACCTTTGTCTAACAGGTGCTTCCCTAGAACGACTCATTTTTTAGTGCAAGTACATAAGGTCAGCACTCATAACTGACAGGAGAACAAATGTAATTTTTTTGACTACAGTAGCACAAACCTTTACACAAAGAGAGGTTACCTCATGCCTTACTTCACTAGATGGATGAGGATGAAAGTATCCAGATCACAGCAAAATATGAAGTGTCTTTTTTGTTTGATGATCCATGTTAGATTTTTTTTATGTTTTTTTTTTTTTTTTTTTCCAAATAAGGTGGATATACTAAAATACTTAGGAAAGAAATTCAGACCTGTACTGCCGAATAAAATATGTTTTCTAATTATTCTAGGTTATCGTGTCTTAATTATAATTGAAAGCATTTACATTTCTTCAGTATTTTGAAATCATGTCCTTTGCTGTACTGGAGAAAATGGTTTTACTTTAATCGATTTATCAAGAACAAATGTAAGTTATTTTGTTGTTGTTGTCTTTGCTAAGAGTGTTATACTTTACTCTAAAAAAGTTATCAGGTAAGACCATGCAAGGATAAAACCTAATATTTATTTTTTTTCTTACAGATGTCTCTTGAGTTCTGAATTTGGGATATTCCCTTTGCTGCCATCTTCTCCAGGGCCTTGGTGGGTTTGATTAGACTTTTCTCCTTGCTGTGCCATATTGCCTCTCTGTGGACTTGCTGCCTCGGGCATCAGTTATTGGCGTCAACATTTCCTGTTGCTTGTAGGAGTTCGGAGAGTTTTCTGCTGCCAACATTACATGAGACTCTTCCAGTGGCCTCTTTACTGCCATGATCCTTTTGGCTTTGTTCTGATGCCTTTATTAAAGGCTCTCATCACACACTTGGCCTTTTTTACTTTACTATTTTATTCCTTTAGTGATATTTCACCAAGGATGTGAGTTGTGCAGTTTTTATGTCTGTTTTTCTAAAGGGATTGGAGATTAATTAGTTGAAGGAAGACAGCTGTCTGGATTTGAGTATCAACTGTTGTCTTTGCTTTCTTCAACTTTGTATAAACTGTTCTGATTATTACTACTTTTAGATTTTGTACATTTGTACACACTGTATTGCATTAGTTTAATTTGTTTTGCATATTTGGCTTGAATTTTGTTCATTGTATCCCAATGTTATGACTTTGTTTTACTATAAGTTTAAAGGGGCTTTGATTCCAATGATGTAAATAAAGTTTTGTCTGAAACATGTTCTTCCCTCTTTTATTGTACCTTTGCAAAAATGTTTAGTCAGCTTAATTCTTTTAAAAGTAAACTGTCTGTAATTTCATTAAAAATGCTTTAATTTATTTATTTTTTTCTTAAAATTAAAATGGAATACATTAGAAAACCCCTTTATTGTCCCACAATGGGGAAATTCTGGCATTGAAAGTAGCATAGAAAAATGTGTAAGAATAACATAATGGTAAAGAGTTAAAAAAATTAATGAAATGCTGTGCTCTGAAGTGTTTTAACAATATACATACTGTGCACCTTGAGAATAAATAACCAATATGCAGTTATGGATATTTGGAAATGGTAATACCAGAGATGTGCAAAATCATAGCATCTCAATAAGAACTGCAAAATCAGCATGAATGTAACAACTTAGTGAGGTTGACAGTGATTGTTATGAAAGAGGGACTTAATATTTATAAAAAACTAGAATTTAATCTTTGAGGCAATAACTGATGAGGTCCCCGATTAAAGCAACTGGCATATAGGAGAAAAAATAATAGATTTTTACATTGAATTGTCAAAGGTCTTATTTTTAAATCATCTTGCTTGCGGTAGGAGCAGAACATAAAAACGAGCGCACCCTTTCACGCCCCTAAGCGTGTGTTGAAGCGAAGCCTGTGATTGGATGAGCAGAGCGGAAGCAGTGTTAAACAGGAAGTAGTGTAACATTTCCAATGAGGACAGGTCGCGGATTTATTGAACCTATTTTTATCATGACTTAAGATTTTTTTGTTTCTATTGGCACAAATATGGCTTGTTTCTTTAGAAGAAAAATTGCTGCCAAGGTAAACTTGTCAAGAAACGGCTAATGCTAACAAGCTCTGCACTTTGTAAGATTGTGAGGTTAAAAATGGTCAATTTTATTGAATTTTATGCAATGTTCAGCTTGCAGAGGCGCTGCAGCAGTCCGATGATGCCTTTATACCTGTTCTGACTGTTATTCCCGTTCTCAAGAAGCAGTTAAGTTTGTTCACGTCACTCCTGCAGATGTCTCCTGTTTGTCCTTTTACTGCTTAGTTAAAGATCAGGGATTTTTGTTTTGTTTTTTTAGGCAGAGTGCTGACTTTAGGCTGTCGCTTGGAACATTACGGAGCAACGGAATTCTTCCTTCCAGTGGGGAAATCCAGCTGCAGACAGAAAACCTTGTTGCACAGGTCAGATTTATAATGCAAACAGAAGTTGTAAAGGCGTCAGTAAAGCCCAGGTCACATCGATGGCGTATGACTGTTTAATGGGAAATTCAAATTATGCAATTTATTGTTTCTCCCAAGTGTACTTACATAATGGATTGCAAAAATTCATACCCTTTGAACCATTTCCTATTTTATTAGTTTTACCTTAAAACTTCAGCGTATTTTTATATTTGCTTGTAGGTCAAAAGGCAGTTGGAGGTAAGTTTGAAGCAATATAACTAATTTTCCCTTACTATAAACGATAAATGCACTGATGGATGGTACATGGCTTTTTAAGTCAAGGCAAGGCAAATGTATTTGTATAGCACAACTCAGTACAAAGACAATACTAAGTGATTTAAATGATTAAAATATAGGAAAATAAAACAGAATCAAGCAAGTAGGAAAAAAAGTAACTTTAAGTCATACTGGCCACTTAAAGTGCTAAACAGTATGGACAATTGAACTTAAACTCACATAATGATCAGTAGACAACTTGGGGTTAAGTAATATGCTTAGAGGTACATCAACACGTGGAAACAGGAAGCTGGAATCTAACCTACAACCTTCTGATTGTAAGACAGCCTTCCACTGAGTCACAGATGCAGCTAAATAAAGAACAATATGACTATCTGCCTTCGGAAATGATCTGATTTTAAAATAAAAGTCCAAGTTCAATCCATCATCCACGAATGGAAAGATAAAAAAATAGATTAAAAACAAAATATTGAATCTTATTGATCTCACAATGGAGAAATTAACCTCTGCATTTAACCCATCCCTTTTGGTGGAGCAGCGGGCTGCCATTGTGCAGCAACTGGGGGATAAAAGTCTTGCTCTGAGGGCCAGAGGGTTTGAACTCACAACCTTGGGGTTCCAAGCCCTTGTTGCAAATGCGCTTAACTCTGAGTGTTAAGTCATGTTAATGTTTACAGTGTGTAATAATTCACCCTCTGAGCTTAAACTCATTTAGTGAGAAAATTTGTCATAAACTTCACTCTCTATATTTTTAATGCTAGTAAAAACAGAGTTAATTACAGAAATGTTTTAAAATAGGCCATAAGAGTCTATCCTATGGCCTGTATGAAAATATGAGACAGGAAAATGGACACAAAGATGAGGAGAAGACAGACTGACAGACGTAGGACATAAGAACCCCAACACTACTGATTCATGCTACATGAATCTTTTGTTTGTTTGCTTTTGGATCAATTTTTAAACCAAAATATAGCCACAATTTGGTTACCATAAAATCTCAATGAAATGCATAGAAGCTCATGTTTGTACTTTGACAAAATGTAAAAAGATTACATTGTATTAATTGAAACCCTTTTTTAACTGTAAATGTTGAGAGGAGATTTATGTTAAGCGATTTAAAAACTACAGGCATATTATCAAAGACAAACATGGTAATAATCTAAATGAGAGGAATTAACTTTCTTTTTTAAATTATTAAATATGTAAAAGTACAACAAATAAAATTTTTAGATTATCAAACTACTGAGTGTTTTATCTTATTTCTCTATAAAAATCAAATATTTTTTCACTACTCAGGTGAGTGTTGTTTCTTGCAAATGAAATAGAATTTTATTCATATGACTTCAATTGTTTTTTTTTCTTTTTCAGTTAAAACCTGACAGCGTGGTGGAGGATATTACAGTTGGACATGGGCTGATTAACTTTAAAGTAAATCGCAGCCTTCTTGCTGAGGTTAGTTTGCCAAAAACCAGAGAAATATCAACAAAACGTCTTCCCAGCTTCTTTTGTGGTCGTTAAATTTGAGTCTTTTTTTCTTTCAGAAACTCTTGGAGCCATTTGCGGAAGACGAGAGTCATAATTTTGGGTTAAACAGCAAACTTTTGGATACTCTGAAGAGAGGAACCACATTAGTAGAATTTAGGTAGAATTGGCTTTATTAGTATTATAATAAGTTTATAAATATATTGGAAAATTGACTCTAAAAAAGCTATCATTTTATTTTTTTGTAGCTCCCCAAATATTGCTAAAAAGTTTCATGCTGGGCACCTGCGCTCAACAATTATTGGTGAGTTTCAGAAGGGAATCCAGTTTGCATTTTTTATTTTTTTATTTTATAGTATGTTTAGGAGGTACTTGTACTCCTTGAATTTTTTTAATTTTATCAAGTGGAAAGTACAACAGAATATTAGGGCCAGACTAAGGACAATTTTTTTGACAGGCTGTAATATGAGAATAAAGTTATATTAGCAGATATTTATCATAATATTAAGAGATTAAAGTCGTAATATTAAGAGAATAAAGTCGATATTATTTAGTTAGTACTTTTGCGCTGCCATGTCCTGCACTGAAATAAGGACTGTTGAGGATTTTGTGACGTTATACTTTCGTTATACTTTTTTTAAAATAAGGAAATAATAAACCTTTTAGACTTAGACTTTATTGTCATTTTTTATACAGTGTATACTAAACGAAATTTCATTTCATTGAGCTTTTCAACAGTAAATGAGCAGCAGCTTAGCAGTGTAAAAGAACATTTCCAAAGTGCAGTATTGATCAAATATACACTGTGTGGGGAAAACATGGTGGAAAAAGGCATTGGTGTGGAAGGTTTATAGCAGTGCAAAAATAAATAGATATGGTGCAGAATGGAGTACGAAACATTTGAATTGAGTTTTATTTTATCGAGTCACCATGTAGTGCAACTATGATGTTATCAGTCTCGATTTGTGACTTGATATAGAGTTTTTTAGCACTTCAACAGTACGATGGCAGTGGGGAAAAAGCTGTTACAGAACCTGCTGGTCCTGCATAGAATGCTGCAAAGGCTCTTCCCAGAGTGCAGCAGAGAGAACAGTTGACGGGGGGCCTGAGGGGTCGCTGATGATGTTGCTTTAGTCCATTAGTATCAAATTATTAGGCTATTATATTATAAACGGAGCTCAGATTGCTGTTTGATAGAGTGGCTTGTGTCTTCAGATATTGTTTGAATTTTTTGGAAAGACTAGTAATGATCTCTTTATTCAATCATGACTTTACTCTCAAAATACTACACTTTTATTATTGTATTACCAAAATAAGGTTGTAATCTTATGAGTTTATTCTAATTTTTTTTATTATCTTAGTCTGACCCTAATACTCTGTCGTAAAAAAGCAACAACCTTCAGTTGTGATTTTATTTGGTTGACCAGTGGACAGAAAATAAGGCCTGGTCTTCAAAATAATTCACATTTTATAATACAAAAATGTGGCTTTGAATTTTATTTAAGGGTAGCATGCTTTATGCATACATGTCAATGCATAATGCACATATATAAACAATGCTTTACTTAGGTAAAAAAATATAGATGTAAGTTAATAGTTTCGTTGTTAAATGGTTTTAATCTGATCCAACATCTATGTGAAATTCTTTTTCAGGAAACTTCATTGCTAACCTGAAACAATCCCTTGGTAACGATGTCATTCGAATGAACTACCTGGGAGACTGGGGCATGCAGTTTGGTGAGTATGTCGTGCTACAAATGTGTTCTCTGACATGAGTTTAATTACTGAAACCAGGAAACTGGTTTGAATTTGAATCCCAGGTTTGTTGGGAGCTGGGTTCAGCAGGTTTGGATGCACGGAAAAGTTGAAGGAGAATCCATTACAGCATTTGTTTGAGGTGATATTGTTTTCTTCATATTATATTATTTTAAGGTTAGAATATGTGTTTATTTAGCTCAATTGGAAAATGTCCAGGTAATTGTTTGTATTAAGTTTCATATAGATTTTTTTTATTTTTGAAAATGCCTTTTCTTTTGTGCTACAGTAGATTTTATGAGATTATTTGATGCCTTTGTGTTTCAGATTTATGTTCAAACGAACAAAGAAGCAGAGCAGAATGAGGATATAAAACGTGCGGCTAAAGACTTCTTTAGACAGCTGGAGCAGCATGAGAGCCAGGCCATGTCATTATGGCAACAGTTCAGGGAGATCACAGTGAACGAGTATAAGCATATTTACAAGGTCTATTCTCTGAAAAACAAACTTAATTTGAAACAAGAAAACATGCGGTATTTTTATTTATTTATTTATTTATTTATTTTTTTTACAGAGGTTAGGAATCCACTTTGATGTGTACGGAGGGGAGTCCTTTCACCAAGACCAAGCCCAGGAGGTGGTCCAGGAGCTGCAGAGTCTAGGCCTGCTGAAAATCTCAGAGTAAGTTAAAGCTTTCATTGGCAGCTGCTGCACTCGATAAACATTTGTAGGCTGGAAGAAAGTCATTAGATTAAGGATTTATTTATGTCCTTCGTAGTCCACTTTGTCCTCTACCTTGCTGTTTGTGTTTTAACAGCTCACAATTGTACAGACACAAATGCTTTGGTCCAAATTGGTCCAGCGGAAAAAAACTTCAAAATGCTTTGAATAAGATTTCTCTAAAGGTTTAACAATTGATTTGTGAGTTAAAGCTTAAGGATCCAATCTTTAATTTAGCTATCATTATTTTAACTTTTCATCACCTGGAAAAGACTTAAAATGTGTAACTAGTTGTAGTTGTCAATCACTATATAAAGCGGGGGCTGTACAGTGGGTTTTATAGTGAACTCAGTTAAACGCTCGAAAGATGATCATTACTTTTCGCTCCACGTTTGACACGTAATTCCTCCTCCCCGCATGGTTTCTGCCCCATCTTTGTTATTTAACGCTGCAATCTCAAAATGTTTTGCAAAGAGAGATCTCACAGCTTTGGATCTTTGCATCCCCCACCTCTATTTGAAATATGAATTTGTTTGAGGCACAGATATGCTGCTGTCAGCCCCTTGTGGTCACATATATTATTGCGCCTAAGAGCAACAACATGATGGTTACCAGCTGGGAAGGTCATTTCAGGGCAACACAGAAACCCACAGGCCAAACAACCGCATGGAAACACCCATCCATTGCAGCAATTTAGAGAAGTTAATTAACCTAAAATATATATATATATTTTTTTTAAACAATGTTTTGCTGGTAGGATTTTAAATGTTAGATGCTGATTTTGTAGTTTGTTTGTTTTTTTCTTATGTGTTTTACTTTTGAAAAAGGGTCCTGGAATTTCTTCTAAAAAAAAAGACAGGAGGCTGAAAAAGCAGAAAAAATTATCAGCAAGTCTGACTTTATCCTGTTGAAGGGATTCCTCAAACTACCTGTAAACCAATGCTACACCTTTCATTTCTGAGGCTGTTAGGATGCTGAAAATGAATAAATATATCCATCTACCATATTTTTTCATGAGACAAACAAACTTGTTATATTTATGTTATTTCTTCTTTGATTTTATTTTTGATATGTCATTTTCTGTATTTATATTGTGTTGGCAGCAAGGGGACCGGAGTGGTTGATCTCTCCCCAAATGGAGACATGAGCAACATCTGTACATTACTCCGCAGTGATGGAACGACCCTCTACATCACCAGGTTAGTGCAAGTAAATCCGCTTCAGGAACAGCACTGAAGGTGTTTAATTCAATGTTCAACATGTTATTTTATTGGCAGCACTGAAATGTTCTCTCCGACAGGGACATTGCTGCGGCTATCAGCAGGAAGGAGAAGTACAGCTTCGATGAGATGATTTATGTGGTAAAAGCTGAAATAAATAAATTAATTTTCTTGTCTTTTAAAGTTGCATTGTCTTGATTAATTCTATAATTGTGGCATAGTAGGACGTATAATGAATCAGTTTCCATAGGATTATATGAACCTTTTCCGGGCATTGTACCTTAAAATTACATAGAGGTCTCTAATTGTCAGGGTTCACACATGGTCATGTTTTCTATAGAACAAAAATCAAGTAATCCTTAATAAATTGCATTAATAGGTTTATTGGTTTATTTTTAAATTAGATTTCCATTTCAAATTGATTCAAACATTTTTCTCATCTGAACTTTGATTTTTAGGCTTTCTGGCTGATGTTCTCACACCCATAGAAAAATACAAAAAGTCCTGAACTTTTAACTTCACATCGTGTTAAAACTGGACCTATGGAACCTAAACAGAATTTAACAAAAATTATAAACGATGCATTTTACAAAAGAAAGGTTAAAATGTGCTTTTAATTATTCATATTGTTGTTAGATTAACTTGTGCTTTATTAATGTACAAAAAGACTAAGCAGCTTTATGTAAACATGCTGTACTAAAAGGTTCAGAATGGCAGAAAAACTGCAGTAAAGAGATTTGAAATGAAAAGTATAGGAACCCTGAGTTTTGTGACCAATATTTGAATCAGTATTATTACCCAATAGGAATCTGGAAAAACCTGATTTTCAGTTGTGTGCAAACATCTCATTAACTTCAGCTGCTTTAGTTCATTTCTGCTTGTCTTTTTCAGACGGACAAAAGTCAGGAGAATCACTTCAACCAGTTATTCCAGATACTTCTGAAAATGGGAAATTCTTGGTCTAACAGGTGACAGAAGTAATTAACTTTGTGCCTCAGCTTGACTTTAACGTAGCATTTAACAAGGAAGTCAGAAAGGGTGAAAGAAAACCGCAGATCAGAATGTTCTAACCTGTAAATCACAGCTTACAAAAGAAATGTGCTTATTCTCTTGCAGGCATCCTAATGTTTTATTAGGGCTTGCATAAAATATAGTTTGTGCCAGTAAGATAATCATTTAGAAATACTTAATTCATTAAATAAAAAATAAAAAAAATAAATACTTCATTCCCATCATCCATAACTGGTTTCAGAAACCACTGTGTTTTTTGTTTTTATTAATTTCTGTATTGTTTACTATCTAACAATTAATTATAGTTCAGTTTCTGTCCATAAAGCACATTTTATTAAGCTGTATTTTTTTCCACTCAAACTAGTTTATGTTTATGATTTATTTGCAGTTGTTTCAAATCGTTTGCCCTTTATTTAACTCTCATCTTGTCCCTTTTTATTTTTCTGTTAGATCTGGATCGGAGATACGAGTATTCGCTGAGCAACTAAAAATAATTTTACTTTTTCCTTTTGTTTGTCATATTCATGCTGATCACAGATCACCTATGAGAAAAAAAACAAAAAAACAGTGGAGCATTTAGGCCAGTTAAAATTTTGGTTTTTATCTGCTTTACAATATTATCTCTAAAGTTGTAATGCTTAAGTCTTATGCTACAATGTTTTTTTTTATTACTTTGCTTAACTCTAAATTTCAAAAGTGAACCAGCAATAATTCTGGAAGTGCACTCTGGTCACATAAAAGTATGTTTATGAGGCATAGAAAACAAGAAAAACAGCAATGATTGATCTGTGTGGGCGTATAAAACAACAGTGAACAACAGACTATTGAAAGCAGATGTCCCTGTCCCGCAGCACCACAGAAGAAAAATATATCTGTGCTAGATTTTTAATTTACTCCCATGTTATAGATTCTATCACTCTCTGCTTTGACAAATCTCAAAGGGATTTATTCATACAGTCCTATCCCTACTCCAAATTGTGTTGTTACTTTTAATATTTTAATGTCTGTAAAATATAATAGTCACTGTTAAAATGCAGACTCATTTATATAACTGTTATGTTTGTATAAAGTAAAATGTGTTTTATTTAAAGTCTCTGTTATGTAAGAATTCTGATTTCTGTTACCAGGTGTCGACATGTCTCCTTTGGCTTGGTGAAGGGCATGAAGACCAGGACGGGTGAAGTGGTGTTTCTGGAGGATGTGCTGGACGAAGCTCAGGCCAGGATGCTCCACAACATGAACCAGTCCAACAGTAAACTTCTGTATATGTTTAGTAATTTCTCAAAGACTGAATGCATTATTTCTTTCAACGCAGAGCAGGCTAATTCACTGAACATACTTGTTAGTCAGGTTTATCTCGACAGTTGCACCAGAAATTCCTTTATTAGAATTTCTGTGGTAATATTGAGTGGGGGAGTGGCGGCCTAGTGGTTAGGGCATAGGGCTTTGAATCCTGAGATTGTGAGTTCGATCCCCCACTCCAAAGACCCCTAACCTCACACTGCTCCCCGGGCGCCTCACAATGGCAGCCCACTGCTCCCCAAGGGGATGGGTTAAATGCAGAGAAGTAATTTCCCTCTGGGATTATTAGAGTATATAAAATCAAATCAAAAAATATATAAAAAGTCTGAATACTTTTACCAGTTTTATCCTGCCTATGTCTTTTTAATGGAATATCTGTATAACTAAACTGAGAAACTAACTTAATGTAGTTAGAGATACTGTAGAACAGTGGTAACAGCAAAGCTCAATCTTTCCACAGCAACCAAAGAACTGGAAAACCCAGAAGAAGTAGCTGAGAAAGTGGGAATGAGTGCATTAATAGTTCAGGTGAAGCATCACTACACATCTTTACAAAATCCCAACAGTTGTTCTGTGTGTTGATAGTAAACATTTTCTTTTTGTTTGATCAGGACTTTAAAGGTCCTCTTCAGTCTGATTATAAGTTTGACTGGGATCGGATGCTGCAGGCTCAGGGGGACACAGGCGTCTTCCTTCAATACACACATGCCCGACTCTGCAGGTAAGCATGAGTGGTTTTATTTTAGATATTACAAGCAGTATGCCTATAACTTACAGCTAAAGAAGACTTAAAGATGTATTTGTAAATCTATGACCAAAGGCATCTCATGCAGAAATGTTATGGCTACATAATTATGGGCAAGACCGTGTTAACTTATATAACTTTCATTTGGAGAATAAGTTGCTAACGAATCTGACTACATCAAAGCTTAACTGAAACTTTAAAACTGGATTTGGGGCAGAGATTCATAGAACTGAATTTTTCTGCCATCTGCTCCACTTTAGATGCTACCCTAGATGTTTCCCTAAGCTAGTACATGGCAAGTCATCTGTTCTACAACAGGAAGTCTGGGTTCGTATCCCAGCTGTGGGGAATGAGCTGCCAGTGTGGGTCCTTAGGCAAGACCCTTCACTCCAATATTGCTTTGGAGAGTGGTGGGATGAGGTTCTGAGTTCGGACCGCCTCTCTGGGTCCCTAAACAAAGACCCCACACAGCTCCCCGGGCGCCGCACAGTGGCAGCTCACTGCTCCCCTAGGGGATGTAATGACAATAAAACGCTTGGAGAAAAAGAGACTTTTGAGCTTTAGGAAAGCGCAGATTACATGTTCCAGCAGGATTTAAAACACATCAACTGCTAAATCTACCCATACCCTGAATGTGACCATGATATTAGTGTGCTGGTTTTAGTTGTCTGGGTCTGAAACCCTTAGAAACACTGTGGGGTATGATTGAGAGAGAGTGTAGAGGAAACATTCTAAATTATTCAGATCAAGGGCGCTTATTAAATCAGCCTGGGCTCTCTTAACATATCAGCAGTACCACAGACTGATCACCTCAATATGACCTTGATGCAGTTGTGTATCAAAAAATTCCCCCAAACCTACTACACAGTGCATATAAATTATAGTACATTTACCTACTTTTAGCAGGCAAACATCTTTAGGTTATTTTTATTTTCTAAATCTCATATATAATAATCGTATTACTTAAAATAATCATCAAATTAGAGGAAATAGGTGCTTCAAAGTACTCTCCCTCTGGGATTATTAAAGTATGTCTGATCCTAATATTTACTTGTGTGCAACTCTTAGGAAAACGAGACTAACAGGAAGTACAGAACATGTCAATCACACAGAAACTCATGTTTTGGCAGTTTAATACAAAGGAATGAAGGTGTGGAGACAAATACATTCAACCCTTCCTGCCTTAGTGACCAGACGGGTATAACCGTCCTGCAGCACCTCCTTCGGTAAGCAACCAACCTTCCTCTGATGTCAGAGCAAAACGCTGGATTTCAGTCTGCAAGTTAAACATTAATATTTGTTTGTAGTTATGACGAAGTTTTGTATCAGTCGCATCAGGACTTGCAACCCAAACACCTCGTCAACTTTTTACTGAAGCTCAGGTAAGGAACAGGATGTTTGTTTTGTAAGGGGGTTAGCCCTGATAAGGTTCACCAGTGTCTGTAGAGATGTCTCTTCATCCTTAATTTTAATGCTGTGCTTTACAGCCACTTCATCGCTTCAGCTCACAGAGAACTGCCAGTCAAAGGAAGCCCTCCGCATGTTGCACAGGTTAAATATAA
Organism: Cyprinodon variegatus; assembly: GCF_000732505.1. NCBI lineage: Eukaryota > Metazoa > Chordata > Actinopteri > Cyprinodontiformes > Cyprinodontidae > Cyprinodon > Cyprinodon variegatus. Next base: position 1,349,850 of record NW_015150490.1, read on the forward strand.
CTCTTATTTATGCTAAAGTTTAACTCTTTAGCCATGTCTGAAGTCACAAAATATATTTTAATTAAGATAATCAAATGATATATGTTTTTGCTTTTTCATTACACAGGCAAGGTTACGACTGTTCAAAGGTGCACGCTCGGTTCTGGCCAGCGGGATGAGAATACTGGGCATCACACCAGTTCAAAAAATGTAAACTTAAAGTTTAAAGTGCTTTTTCAGGAGTTTATGTACCCCCTTTGATATCCACTGTGAATACAAGGTCCTTTATTTTCCAAATAAAATGACCTTCCTTGTTGATTGTGAAGGTTAAATGAAACTCATTCCATTGTCTTTGAGTTTTAATTAGTTTCAAAATAACATCCAAAACACAATAAAAAGTATACAAAAGACACTGAAGAGGTTTAATAAAAATAAGCATGCACTGGTCTGTTTTTATCTGTGCACCTACAGGCTTGGCCATTTGGACCTCTGATATTCTGCACTATTAACATAAAGTATTTATTACGTGAAGTGGTTTTATTTATGTGCCACATATGCAGATGTTCTACTTTACTGTAGATGAATTTATGATCCAACAAACCCACCTCCTCAGATTGACAAACTTTAGGAAACTACAGAGATGTACCCACCCCCACGTTCTTGTTCAATGAAATTCCCAAAACACAAAAAGATTTTCTTCGATCACCTTAAAAAAAAAAAAAAAAAATTACTTTTAAATTAAAGTTTCTCCATCTATTATATGTGCATGAAGGGAGAACCTTCATCTTTGTCATTAAGCAAATAAAATCCGGGACCCAGTTCAGTGTTGATGTGAAAAACGACTCTTGGGTCACCTTACGAAGTCCTGCAGCTCCACAGAAAACAGACCTCCACCTTCTGACAGAGAGTCCTTAGTTGCGAGTTAGTGGCTCACACGTTGATCAGCTTCTGTTTTAACTCTGAGTCCACCTCTTTCTCCGAGCGGGACACTTTGGATGTGTCCTGCTTTGGAAGTCCATACAGGTAAATGGAAACACACACCAGCATTGCCCCTGAAGCAAATGTGAATGCTGCAAAGAAAAAAAGAAAAGTTTACAAAAACACAGCTTAAAGAAAACTTTTACCATGTGTTTATAATCATAGTTCTCAATATTTAATTTAGTAATAACCAACACTTTCTAAAATAATTACACCAGCTGGCCAGAGACCTAAGTCTGGTTTTAACCAGACTGCTTTAGACTGAGGGACCCAGAGTTTAGAATATCTCTAATTTCAAACAAGAAAGAATATCTATCAACAGACTCAGAATTCAAAAGCGGGATCGAAATTTAACAGTGAACTAGAAAGTGCTGTTCTAATTTTGCATTTGCATCTTTCAGAACCTTGTGGTGTGTGTTTTTTTTTTTTTTTTACATAGTATACTGCATGACATCTACTGAAACGTACTTATCTGCAGTCCAAACAACATGACTGATGCAACTGTTGAGAGAACTATGGCTGCTGCTGCAGAAAAGCCCTTCATGATGTTGTCTGTGTATTTCACCACTATGGACGTATAAAGACCACCAACACTGGCCAGAACTGCAAAAACACAAAAGTGTCAAATAAATTTACAATTTTAACAAGAAATTATTATTAGGTTCTGCAGTACTTACATACAACAAAGCACACCGATGGGGTGTAACCATAGAAGAAGCCCTTCTCCAAGACCTTTTCTCCATCGTTCATGTAGACACCAATCAGGGTGACGAGAATGCCAGAGAGGTACATCTGAATGTTTCTGACCCACAGAGATGTATCTGAGCTCTTCAGCACTTTCTCAAAGTACACGCCTCGATTAAAAAAAAATAAGACAAAAGTAACCTGTGAGTAGACGACTAAAACAATACAAACATGTATAATAAAGTCATAAAGAAAGCAGCCCCTTTCAAAGGATCTCGCTCACAACCTTACCTGCAAATCCAGAGCAGAGAACGGCGACAGCAATGGCCATGAACCCAACAAAAGGATTTTGTTCAATCTGCAGTGGGAAAAGAAAAACAGGTAAGCATGGCCTGATCAGAACGAGTAAAACCTCACTACTAGCAACCGTACCTGAACTTTGGTAGCCTCTGCAGGCTTCCACTGGACGAGCGTTACGCCACCACAGAGCATGAAAACGGAGAACCACTGCAGCCGATTGAGAGAGCGGTTCAGCATGAGGACAGTGCATAAGGCAGTGCATGGAATCTTCAGCTGGTAGGTCACCTACACAGAAAAGCACAAAATAGATCTAATGAAGGATACATCTAAAGCAAGTTTTAACTTTAATATACTGGATATATAGAAATTATTTATAGCAGTAAACTAAACTGATAAGCAGTTCTAGACCAGTGGTTCTCAACCCTGGTCCACAACTACCAATGCCCTGCCCGTTTTAGATTTGCCAAAGCAGCCACACACCTGACTCATTTACAAAAACAAATATCAGGCTTGATAACTGCTGAGGATGTTGTGCAATCATTTAAATCCAGTGTGCTGCAACAGAAGCTGCATTTCCATTACAAGAGGGTGCAAAACCATGTTAATATTATGTTGAATTAGAAAAGGCAAAGTTTTGCAATTGTGGGATTTCCAATAAAAAAATAATATAATTTAAATAACACATGAATACATTTGTTTACCAATGAGTTTAAAAACAACATGGCAGCAGCGATATTCAGCAACAGCTCTAGTTGGTGCCAACATAACTACTATAACTATTGCCATTCTTCTTCTTCTTCATCTTGTGTGAGGTGATAAAAGTGTTTCCACTGCAGTTTTGTGAATTATAAGGATTTCAATAAAACCGAAACAACCTCTCAAAGAATAAACTAGGGCTAAAACAATTTATCTGATTTATCAGGATTAATTGATTATTAAAATAATAGTCAACTTATTTAGTAATCAATTAATCATTAACTGGAGTTTAGAGACTTTAAAAACTCAATTTAGCTGACAAAGCAACCCACTTAGAGCAGTTATTATATCAAAATTGTAAAGAAAATATGTAAATATTTTGCATTTAAGATAAAAATAATGTTTTTCGTCTGCCAATCTGCTCTATCCAGAACTCCTCAAGTAGAAAATTTTTATTTTCACCTGGTCTAATTTCATAAAAAATCTTTAAGAAAGCTTTGGCTATCTGATTATTATTCAATTCATCGAAAGAATAATCAACTGATTAATCAATTTGCAAAATAATCGTTAATTGCAACCCTAGGTTGTTGTTTTTTTATCGAAACTGCAGTGCTTTCATTTAGCAAATTTATTTTTGTAATTGCAATTTGCGCAATTTGATGTTTATTGGAAACAAACCTGTAGATACATCTAAAACATGCAGGGCAGTGATGCTTAAAGGAGGTTTGAGAACTATTGTTCTAGAGATTAGAGGATGTTGGACATTTAAACCACACGACCACTCTAGTGTTTTATTCTTAGAAAATTACTTGTCTTTACAGAAGCCGGGAGCAGTCACACACAAATGTTTTTTTTTTTTTTTTATTGTTTTCTCGAGATAATGACAGCCATTTCATTATCAATGTTAAGCTATTAATTGTTTTTCGGGAGGAAGAGATACTTATCTGGTTATCACGAGAATTTTTTTTTTTTTTCTCATAATGACATTATTATCCTAAATCAAATGTGGAAGCAAATCCCCTAACCAACAACCTTGTCTCATTACCTAAAAGTTGGACTATTCATAGAATTACACATGACTTAGACTTATAAATCCTCTCCTGCTGTTGTGGTATTGAAGGGTGAAGGGCTAATCAGTTTAACTCACATAAATCATCTCGTGGTTTATTTTCTCGCGATCAATTCTTCCTTTACCACGAGGAAACGGCTCTCATTATCTTTAAATAATGACATTAACTTGTTATCTTGAGAAAACCATCGTAAAAAAGCAAGGGAGGGACACAACCGCTCTCGGCTCCTGTACGTCTTGCTTCCATTGAAACCATTATTTTTTTCTGGGTTTAGACCAAAATCTCTCTCAGTGTGTCTAAAATCTCTTTTCACCTCCTGTAGTTTAATACCAGTGTCACCTTTCTGTTTTAGATGCGACACGTATTGAACATTAATCAATCTGAGGTTAACAGTTTCTAATTGGAAATAAACAGCAACAACGTGGACATTAAAATCTGAAGTTTACCTTTCTGATATTTTAAGCTGTAGGAAGCCACAGGTTTATAATAATTTCTCTAAACCAAGTCTATGTGTATTATCCTCTAAAGCGTTTTTGTCCCCCTTTTGACAATATTTAACAGAGCACAGTTTTATGGAAATTCATGAATAACAGAAAAAAAAAAGAACACAATTTCCTACCTGATAAACTGCTGCATCAAGGTTGCTGAGTGCAACAAAGGCCATGTTGTTCTGAACGGCATACACTATCGAGGGCACGCTCAGTTTAAGCAGTTCTTTTGGGCTGTAAAAAATGTGCTCCACTATGGCGTTCTTGAGCCGTAAAGGGTTACTTGTTTCTCTGGAGACATTAAAAGACAAGGGAAACAATGAGACTGATGAGGAAAATACACGTACATCTAAAAGTTGATTAAAACTTGCTGTTAAAGTATGCAGTAACAGACATGTGGTGAGCAATGCATGAAGAGAACATTGTAATAAAAAAAAACATGCCAGAACCAGTTCAGCAGCTCTCAGTTTTTCAGGTTTTGGAGAACTTCTAAAGGCTGAAAAAAATGTTCTTTGTTTCAATAGTCTTCAATCTTTGTTTCAATCTCTCGAGGTATAAAATGTATGAAAACCAAAAGATAAAATGTAAATAGGGCGTAAAGCAGAATAGATATTTTGTTTATGTATAAATATGTCAAATATTTGCTTACATATTGACCTGCATCTCCTTTACCTGACAAGTTTAGTCACAATGTGGGTTTCTGTAAATTTCATCATAATTTGAATTTGAGCTCAGTTGCATAAAATAAATATGTGAAAGATGATGAATTAAATATTAATTTCAATTTTTTCTTTACTTTTTTTTTTTCTAACACTCCAAGACAGTTGGTTGAAAGAAAGCCTTCATACTTGTCCCATCTATACAATCGGGGAAAACTTATCTGTCTGGAACAGGTTTGTTCACAAAAAACAGGCTTTGTACAGCAGCCATTAGGCAAAAGCCAAGTTACACCCTGGAGTTGCTGCCCAACAATAATAGGGCAACATAGAGACGCACAGAAATGACAGCCAAATATGCACAAACTTATGACAGAGGGCAACTGAGAGAGACTCATCCTCGGCTACATGTTTGGACAGTGGGGAGTGGCTGAAATATCAAGGGTTGAACCCATACAATCGCCTGAAGACACACACACACACACTGCAGAAAGAGCCTACAGTGGGATTCAAACCTCAGACCTCCTTGCTGCTGGGCAATAGTGCTTCCAACTGCATCACCATTTCAACACCTTTTTTTGTTTTTTAACAGGTGGAAAACTTAACATGAGAAATGCTTTAACAGAATTAAATACAAAATACCTTCAAGTCCTTAATAAAATTTTTTTTTAAAGTCTGCAAGGTCCAAACTAAACAAGTAGAACAAAAGATTTTCCGAGTGTTAATATAACCTTAGTGAGGTCAGGGTGTTTGGCAAAGAAAGGACAAAGTTATCAGCCTATAGATGCGTCACAAATGCCTTGCAGCTGCAGTTACAACTATAGGTTCTTCAACCTTTACAATGGAGTAGTATCTAAATTGGGGCCAGGTCTTTAATAGCAGGATTCATTTAATTGATTGGTCATTAAATTTTATTACTGTAACTTTTGACAGTAAGACGAATTTGCTGACAAACGTAATCAGACCAAACTTCTATAAGGGAAGTGATCTAAAATGTCCTGATAGATGGCTGCATTTACCTTTAAATTGATAAAACACTGTGGACAGGCATCAAAATGACACATCATCCAAAGTTGTCAGTGACTTTAAAAATTGGTCCATGCAGCTTGGGTTCCATGCCTCTCCAATCTTCTTCCAATCATTCCTATAAGGCAATAGTTTATGCCTGTCTGTTCTAACACAAGTTTTTTTCTTCCACTTAACTTTCTCTCAATATACATGAATACAGAAATATAAACACCTGGCTTAACCTTTCTTTGTGGAAGGCAAGTTCCCCAATGACTGTCGGCAAAATAATTGATTTCATTATTTTTAAGTGTTTCAAATTGAAATAGTCAGACAATAAATTCCAGCTTAACGTGAGCTGCCCTTCCCATCTAAACAACCAGCAATAAACGCTTCAAATAACTGGCACTGTAAGTAGGAGGTCTGTGTAAAACAAGATACATTCTTTACCGAGTTATGTAAATAATTGATCTTTTCCATGACATTACAAATTTTGTTTAAACAAAAATAACTTTGATGGTGAATGGCAACCTAGTGGTTAGGGCGGGGGTTGGCAAGCTGCGGCTCTTTAGCGTCCCCCTTGCGGCTCCCTGGAGCTTTTTTAAAAATTTATAAAATCTTTTTTGTTTGTTTGTTTTCATATGGTGTTCAGGAGGCAAAAAAAAAAAAAAAGAATTATGTCTTCCAATGCTGTAAACTTTTGTATAATAAATACATTTAAATGATAATTTGCGTCATAGCCATAGAGATCAGTGGTCATAACATGCAACCAGCGCAGCGCGGTGCCAGGGAAACAAAGCTGCAGGTGTGTCTCGGTCCATGGATCCCAAAGGGAAAAAAGGAAGATAGCTGATGATAAAAGAGGATTCAAATAATGGACCGAATCATTTGCTTTCATTATTGATGTGGAAGGATTGCCCGCATTTTTGCTTTGTAATGAGAGGTTGTCAAAAAATAAAAAGAGAAAATTTGGAAAGGCAAGCTAAATATGCAGCCGTCCACCAAGCTGGGAGGGAGAGAAAAAGTGTGATTGCAGAACTGGATAAATTAGAGGAGCGCAAATATAGATTTAAGAAGTGAACTGCATATTCAAACTCCACTACTGCTGCTAGTTTGGTTGCAAGGATGGAAAACCATCCACAGATCCAACAGTTAGCGCTCTGATGCAGGGATGTGAACTTTCTTCCATTTTTTTTACCCAAATCCTAAAAGCATAAATATCACCAATGAACACTGATGACGGAGGATGTGGGATTTCAGGGTTAGAGAGCTCTGTTCTGATGAATGTAATTCCTGCTTGGTTCCTCATGGCTCAATTAACTCCTCCCAACAGAAACACGTCCACAATAGAAAGATTCCTTTATCGTGTTTCGATCATTTCATCAATGCAACAACAAAAAGACAGATTTGTTTTTTTGGTCCAATATGGCTCTTTGAGCAGTTTGGGTTACGACCCCTGGGTTACGGCATAGGGCTTGGAATCCTGTGGTTGTGAGTTCGTAACCCACTCCCACAGGCTGCCACTCTGGCTCTCTGACCATGACCCTTAACCCCACACTGCTCCCTGGGCGCCGCACAATGGCAGCCCATTGCTCCCCAAAGGGGTGGGGTTAAATCAGATGTACATTTTTCCAATGTGAGATCAATAAAGTTTAATTATTATTTTATTTTATTGTGCAGAAGTGAACTAAATGGTCCCAGCACTTACTTCGCTAGCATTACGAGGCTCAGTATTAATTTAATGACCTCAGTGATGCAGACCGCTGTTGTAGAGAAGTACAGGTCCCCTGATGAGATGGTCCGAGTGTACCTTAATGCCACAGTGTAGGTGGCTGCCACTAGTGTCATCACCGAAAGGCAGTACACCTTGAACACCACGCTCACGTTTTCTGGAGAGAAAGGGTTTAACATTTAGTTATATACAATTTAGGCATTGTGAAAAGTACGGTTTGGTTTAGAGGGCAAACGTCTGAATTTAGTGCAGCAGCTTTAACATAACTTTATTATAACTGAACTTCAGCTAAAACCCCTCACGCGACCTAGCATTAGCTCGTCGGGCTGACGTTAGATAACTAGAGAAGGAAAAAGAAGGGGAATGACTTACCTACGGCCATTTTCGTACAGCTTTGTCTCCGTCCGAGAAGAAAGGAAGTCAGTTACCCTCTTATTGTTACATGCCATGTATATTTATCAGAGAAGCTATCCAGACACATAGGTTGAAAGCTGCCAAACCAGCACTACAACAAAAAATTCTTCCTCCCGGTTTCCTCCTACATTTCCCAGAATGCAGCGCAACTACAAAGGTGCGTTTGCATTCGACACCAGGATATCCTGAAAACGTTGTCTGCTCAAAAGTGAAAAATGTAAAGAATCACAGGGATTACGTATTAAAATCAACATGTGACGTGGTAACTGTGTAATCCTCTTCCGTACTAATCCTCTTCCGTAGTGCAAACATATTTTTCTTTTATGATCAGAATTTTTTTTTCCATTAGTAAAGCAACCATTTAATATTCGTACAAGAGAAGAAAGTCTGTTTTCACAAAAGCATTCTCTCTTGAATTTTTTTTGTATTACATTTGCATTGGATTTTATGTAATGGACATACCAGTCATTCATAACTGAAGTGAAAGGAAAATGATATCTAATATTTTTACCAAATTAAATTTAAAAAACGTCATCAGGCTTAAAAGTATCCGAGCACAAAAAATACATAATTCCTCAAACAATTAACCTAACAACTTAGCCAAGTACCATGTTTGAATTGTGTTTTAAGACATCTTATTAGCTTCTTCAAAAAACACAAGTTCTTTCCAATTATGGTTGTAGAACAAAGTATGTCAAAGAATAATTCATTTCTTTGACATACCGGTACTTTCATTCATTCAACACAAAGTATAGTATAGTGTAATTATACAGTGGATGGAAAAAGAAGGATTTGATTTTCTTTTATCAAATAAAAACATAAAGTATGATGTATTTCTGGTTCGTTTAACTCTAAGAACTTCAGCTTTTGGTATTTGGGACCAGCATGTATTCACTTTGGACTCAAACTGTTATGAGACATCATAACAGAGGACATTGCTAAAAAACAAATACTAATGCTAATACAAATAATATCATGAACAAGGCAGCATCAGTGATGGCCTAGTTGTTGGGGCATTGCACTTGGAATCCAGAGGTTCTGAGTTCAAACCCCACTGCCTCTCTGGCTCCCTGAACAAAGATCCTTAACCCCACACTGCTCCCCAAAGGGGACGGGTTAAATGCAGAATTCATTTTGTTGTTCTGTACTTGTGACCATGTAAAGGAAATAAAAGCTGGGGGGAAAAAATGCTGAATTTCAAATGTCTCATACAGTCCTAAGGTCTTTAACATTTATAGAATCAAAACAGTGATGCACGGAATAATTAGAGTATATTTTAATTTCTAACATTACTGCTCTTAGAAGCTACTAAATTAGAAGATAAAATATCTTACACTCACTAAATTAATGGATTAATCCATCAGTGTTTCAACAAATATTATAAAAATCAATGCAAAATAGGAAATTGATTCAATAAAAATGTTTCGTTTCATTTCATGCTAGAAAACATAGCCATCCAATATCCTTTGAATAATTAGAAAATGACAAAATTTTCAAAAACTAATTAAATAAAACTTCAAAGACAATGTGACTGAAATTACAAATTCTGGTAAATGGAAACTCACAGAGGCAAAGTTTGTTCTACTGAAATGTATTTTATTTGAATAACTTTAAATAATAATATCTAACAGGCCCAAAATAATAACTTTTTTCACTAAATAGAATAAATAAACACTACAATGAAAATAAATAGAAAGACAAAAGAAACAAAAGAAAAAAATAAAGCAAACAGCACTAATTATCGTAAGCTTGGGTTATTTAGCTTAATGCTCCACCTCTGAGCTCCGCACTTTAATTTAAGAGAGAATCGTATTTGTTCTTCCAACAGCTAATCTCCCACCATTTGAACAACACTGCACCCTACTGGCCCTGCAATACAACTGGAGGAATCTAAAATGGGCAGGAAAGCAACACCATTCTCATTTAACTCTGGATTTCCCACAAACACCCATCGAAGCATTTTTTTTTTATTTTCTGGCGCAGCTTTACCTGCAAAGTGATCACTGTCCATGCAAGAGGGTGAACTACTGCTTGAGGGAAAAGCTGTATGACTCTGAGCACACTGGCAATGATGGTGAACTCATGAAGCATCAGATGGAATGTGCTCAAAGCCTTCGCTCTCCCTCACCAAAGCCCTCTCTAGGATTATTCGGCCCTCCTTGTAGCGCTGACTTTCCTCTGTGGCAAACTCGTACATCCAGCCCAGCTTGCTGTTGCAGTTCTTGCAGCTGACATCTCGCACCATGTGTCTTCCGGTCAGCATGACTCTGTCCTGCACCTCGCTGTGCTGCAGATTCACAACCTGCAGGGCAACAGTTGCTTGTTGTAATTGGACTAAAAATAGAAAACTTACAACATAAAACTACATGTGGTATTCCTAATTGTTCATAAAGTAATAATTATTCTCGAGTCCAACCTTTTACTTTATGGGGTAAAAAATATTTGTGCTCCAGATAGCCTTGTCCTCCAGATTGATGAATATCTTTCAATCATAACTTATTCTTATGTCAAAAGATTTGCATATTTTTGGTTTTAATCTCATAACAGAGGTTAAACGGTGTACTGTTATATTCCATTCTGTTGTAGATGGTTATATATGCTTTTCCCACCCATTGCTTAAAATTATTGTAATTCTATTCTTTAAATGATTAGGAAATGGATTTTCTACTTGTCCAAAAATCCAGGTTTTTAGCTTTTAAATTAACTCTTCAAACACTTTACAGATCTCTGTATATATATAAATTGATATATGCAGCCATTAAGATTACTGCTTTATCAGTCCCTACAAATTAAAGTTAACAGCTAGTTTTAGAACTTATTGGGCACCTTATTAAAGAGGAAAGCTCTGCCGGTTGCTCCAGTGAAGCGTGTAGAGATGAGTTCAGCACGATTGGTCAGAATTGTGTCACAGTTGGCACAGGAGAAGAGGCGACTCCCACCGATGTGATCCAGGAAGATCCGGCCCATTTCCTCAACCAGCGGGGAAACAGCTTCTTATAGCACACAAGCAAAACTTAAGTTTAGATGAAGAATAAATCAAGTAAAGTCTTAGGGCAGTTAATAACCAACTAAATGGTGGAGATGCAATCCAAAAACCAGGATCAGACATCGGCCTTAATATTGACCAATCAGCTGGGGTGGATATCATGGAGGGAATCAATGCAGCATTTTGATCCAATCATTACTTTAAATAGAAATACAGTTACAGCTATTTAAACTGAGTTTTAGGCAGCTGCTAAGTTTTATTTTACATTCAAAAATAAAGCAGTTTTTAGTTTACATGGAAGTGCACTTAAATCTTGTGCTGCTACTGTAGATTTTATTTGATTAGAAGTAGACTGATATCTGAGCTGGGTTTTTATTTAGCTTTTCTTTTTTTTTTTTTCTTTCTTTGACAATGTATGTCAAGCCTAAAGCCTTCACTCACATGACAAGCCCAGGTATCAGATTGGCACCTGGGCCTAAAAAGATTGGATTGGTGCATTTCTGGGAAATACTTATTACAACTCACAATTAGATTGATCAAAGAAAAAAACTCAAAACTGGACTTTGTAGTAAATACACTTAGACAACCTCAGGCCTGGTTCACTGATTAAAACCTCACTGTAATTCAGTATTAGCTCGCCGTTTGCATATCTATAATAATTGTAAGGCATTAATTAGATAATATAAAACGTTATACTTTATTATTTGTCAATAAAGCGTCTAAAAACCGGCATTGCAGTTCAGGCATATATTTGGCAGCTAATGTTTACATGGAACTGCCAGACAGCTAGTAGAAGACCTTTAATGTCTTACCTCGTAATTTGTAATAAAGAAAAGGTAAAAGTAGATTTTTAGTCGAAAATAGCTGACTTTTTGTCTTATGTTCAACTGTAACTCTTCGATTCAGCAGCTTTGTTTTCGTGAAAACAGCATCCCAGGAAATAGAAGGCAAGTTAGCAAAGATACAAATCATGGTTTCCGGTCAAGACTTTCAAAATAAATGTTAGCCGTCTTTATTCTGTAGTTTTCATATCAGACTGAACATATTTACTTCGGGTTTATGTTGATGATAGAGATGTATTTATTTATTTCAAAATAAAAATCTTGTGAATTTTTTATTTTTCAAATGAGCATAGTAAAACTGGTTCCATTATTTTAAAACCCGCACTTCCTTCTGTTTGACAGCGCCACAGTTCCAATCTCTTAAAGGTATAGTGGAGGATTTTTGCGATTTTTTAAAAAGACCTGTCCTCTCCACTTCAAAAAAAAAAAATGCACATGCACTACCCTGTACCCGCTCTCAAGAAAGAATGTTCTTCAAACCTTGCAAACCAAGTCCAGTGTGTTGTTTTTAAACTTTTACCGAATGCCTATTAAACGCATGCGAGAGCAACCCCATTTCTTCTTGTGCACGTCCTGTTTAAAAGTTGCTATTTGCATTGCTCATACAAGCTTACTTTCCAAAAGAAGATCTACAATTTTTCCACTGTGTCAGACTCACTGCCAATAAGTGAAAATGGGGACGAGTACGTAGGAAGGCCTTACGTAAACATATCACTTGAATGATTGACAATTAGAAGGACCACTTATTTTGATGATCCACCTGGAAAAAGATCATCCTCCACTATACCTTTAAGGCAGGGGTCTTAAACGTTTTCCAGGCCAAGGACCCCCAAACTGATGGTGAGATGGAGCGGGGACCCCCTAGATATAGATATTGTATAAAACTGTGTTATATCAAACTGGTCTTATAGTTACTCTATTACAGATGGAGTAATGTAATGAAAGTAATTTCGCCCTGGGATTATTAAAGTATTTCTGATTCTGATTCCTCGTAGATGGGACATGTGTTGTGAATGAAACAGTGCCCAGCTTGAAAGATCTCCTGTGTTTTGCTGAATGTGTGCATTGATGACTGAAAACATCTTCTGCCTCCATTTATCTGTTTACTACAGTTTGTTGAATTCATGTTAATGTGTATTTAAAGACATTTCAATAAGTGGAAAAAAATTGCAGGGGGAATATATAAAAAAAAAGTCTAATCAACCAAAACTTTTACAACCCCCATACAGTACCTCTGTGGACCCCCTAGAGGTCACGGACCCCCTGTTGAAGACCTCCGCTTTAAAGTATTAACATATTTTACTGGTCACAGGAAAATGCCACATGTTGCATTTTTTGTTGTTTTCACCATTTTATTATTTTTTTTGGTTAGAGCTGGAGTCCTTAACGTATTAGGGAGCAATGCAGTTTGTTGATACATTTCATTTAAAACATGTCTTAATACATCATGATACATCAAACAGCATTGGCGTTTTACATATTAACATACAATCTGTATAATTTAGGCAAGATAAAACGTGTTGTCTTGAACATAGGAATCCATTTTGCATTGTTTCACCTTTGAAATAAGGTTTTAATGTAAAAAAAATATATATATACATTTTTTTGTTCTCTGCAATGATTTGCATCTCCAGCGATATAAAGCAAAAATTATTAGACAATCATTTTAAAACCATCTAGAGACATAAATCATCTGATTTGTTGGGTCCACTCTTTTATTGCATGGATTTATTTGATACCTAAAAAAATAAAAGATATTTACAAGATATCAAGCTGCACCTAGCGTGCCAGTGAGTGATAATTCAAAAATAATTTGGCATTGATCAAACCACGCCACACTTTCTACCAAGCTGTAAATCCAAAACAGTCTCACCTATCGCTGTGTCATATGATAAACCTTAATCCTAAGCAATAGATGTTCTTTCAACATGAACTAAATCAAAATATGTAAATGTAACTAAGAATTGTACCAGAATTATAAGATGCACCAATGAAAGCACTGCTATAGTTCATAACCATGAGCATTACTGCTCATTCTACAACAATGAGATGGTGGATGCAGTGTAAGCTGTTTCAATTAGACTTTTTTCCTGTTTGTGAACTTTGAAGCTACCTACACTTCTTGTATCTTAAACTGAATTATATAACCAAGACTATTGTGTCTTATGTTGTCAAAGATCAATCAGCAATCAGTACAGCCCATCTGTTAGACGGTCAAACTGATATTTTCTGTTATGTCATCCATGTCCAGAATCTCTTTTTCCTTTTATCTCCCCTGGCTCCTCCTATGTTTTCTCAAAAGAGTAAGTTCACATTGAGTTTTGATTTTTTTTTTTAAATCTGGTATGTTATGCATTCTTAATGTTTTAATTTGTAAAGCCCAAACAATAGTTTTTAGTACCATATCACTGATTTTTTTTTTTTTTTGTTATTGTCCAACAAAAACAATTTGCATCATTCTTTAATGCAATCATCCTGCAGTAGCTATTTATTTTATAGCACTCTTATTGAATTCAGACATTCTGGTTGAAAGCTTATTATGGACTCTGTTGAAGAGATAAAATCATATATTTCATGTCAACTTCGAACCCTCACTCTCTCCATCATAAGAACAGGGTAAGACCTCAGAGATGTGTGTTGCAGTAAAATTATAATTTAGTGTGTAGAGTCTTCATCGTACAGGGGAAATATGAAATAAGCAATTCTTAATTTTTTGCTATATGATCAAACTGTCTTAGGTGAGATAATATCAGTGGATTCACACCTTGGATGAATGCAACAAGAAAGAATATGAAACATATCTTGTCATGTTTACCAAAAAATATTCATATGTTTTTCTTTATTAGTTATAAACACAATTTATTTTGCCGTTTCTGTGTCTTTTCACTTTTTTTTAGAAATCTAAATGCTTTTAATCTGATTGGCATATCTAAATAAGAAGTATAAATACAAAATAGCAAGAAAGAGGAGTGGGAGATTGGTTGAATCAGCTGCAAAAATAATTTCCTTGTAGTGGAGCAACCTAGCCATCTAATCTATGAGCAGATTAGAAAGATCAGATAATCGGAACTATGCTTCATCAGGGGTTCAGGCTGAACTTATGTCCTTGACAGGAGATAAAGGACCATAAGGTGGTAAAGATTAATATCAGGATCACATTTATTATAACTAGAGTAAGTCTTTATAGTTCCGCATAGACCATTGATTATGACTTTCTTTATATGGCAAATTGTAGGCTGTAAAAAAATATATAAATATGATAAACCATTTAATAAAAACAAAAACAAATGTTCTTACATCATGTTGTCCTTCACCCTTCTAACCAAAAGGCCGATAGGAGAGTTCCTAGTTTCTACAATGTCACAGGATCACTGTTATATAAATGCAGGGTAAAGTTTTTGGCAGATATATGCTATTTTTATTAATGTCATACATTCAATAAGATTATTTAGTCCCTCTAGTTGTATCAAAGCTGTGTAAAAGTTTGGTTTCTATTACACCATTTATCACACTAACTTTGAATTAATGATTCCATTAAAACTTTATTCGACTTTTTCTGTTTGAGAACAAAAGCAGCCATATTTTCCTTCTGTTCCATCCATCCATTTTCCATCACACTTATCCTAGCTGGGGTCGCGAGGAGTGCTGGTGCCTATCTTCAGCTGCCAATCGGAGACAGGTGGGGTACATCCTGCACAAGTCGCCATTCTGTTGCAGGGCAATGCAGAGACAAACAGGACTAACAACTATTCATGCACACACTCACACCTAAGAAGAATTTAGAGAAGCCAATTAACAGTCATGTTTTTGGACTGTGGGAGGAAGCCGGAGTATCCGGAGATAACTTTTAACCCTTGTATCCACAGGATGAGAGGGTTATCTCAATGCAGACCCCAGACCAGGAATCAAACCCAGGACCTTATTGCAAGAAGGCTGCAATGCTAACCCAATGCAACACCATGCAGCCCCTTCTGTTCCATATAACATTAAAATAATGGAAGCTGAATGAATTTCACCTACAAGGATGTTATGCACTGACAGATCTTTTTATCCACAAATATATCCATGATGAAGCACATTCAGGTTCTTGGAAGTTTAATAAAACAGAAGGCCAAGGAACTCAAAATCTTTTACAAGAGTTGTTTTTTTAAACTGTCCTTTTTGTTCTTTAGGCTTTCCGGTGAACTTTTCGTTCCAAAGACAAATTTTCTACCTTTTCTATAATGAATCCAAGTAAAGTAACATATAGTATCAACTACATTGCTTATTCCACATGAGCTAAATCCAAGCAAATATCTTGGCGATAAGTGAAAAGAAAAGCCTGCCTCAGACACTAAATTGTTTTCTTAAACACTGTACTGTCCGCCTGTTAGATTCGAGAAATCAACTTTTTTAGTTCTCCTTGTTTGTTAGGCACATGGTAAAAAAAATACATTCTCTTTTTCCAACTATTCTTTTTTAAAGATGGGTAATACAGCTAATAATAGGGCAAACATTTTTATATTTGTTTGGTTGTCTAATGATCTATCTTCTGTTTAATTTGTTTGAGTAAATTTACTATATAGAATCTTAACGAAGCTGAATTGGTAAACTTAAGAAAAATATGAGAAAAAATGACTTAAATATAAAGAAAATTAAATCTGATATTACATAAAATGGGTTTCTATCGAGTTTAAAAATATAAGTAAAAAAGAGCATCAGTCAGTGTTCCTCAGTGGAGAGCCTTGACTTTTTTTAAAAATCATACCCCCCAAAAAAAGCCCTTTTGCTATTTTCTTGTCCTTTATTTCCAGCTCTTAATTCATGGACCAGCAAAAAAAAAAAAAAAAAAAAAAAAAAAAAAAAAAACTTTCCAGAAACGTAACTTTTCCTCTTTACAGATTTATTTTTCAAAATCACAAATGTTAGGTTTGACATGCACTGTATCTACAGTTATCTATGTGCATCCGAAAACAAAATCTTAGCAACCGATCAAACCTAAAAATTGTATCAAGTGAGTTTTTCTTTGTAAAATTAGTTACATAATTTAAGAAAAAAAGCTCCCAGCTGTGTCCTTTGAACAAATAAATAGTCCCCTCCCCTTTATGGAGGCTGATGATGTCTGACGTCTCTAGCTATAACTGATAATGACAGCGAAAGAAAGTTAAGAACGGAGTGCAGTGAATTCAGAGAAGGAGTGAAAACTGCAGCAAAGATGGAGAGGATTTTTGAGCAGCTGGTTCTGATTTCTCTTCTGGGTTTCACCTGTGTAACAGGTCTCTGTTGATTATGAATCACTTAGTTATAGCATTCAGATTCATGCCAAATTAAAGATGTCATGAGTTTAACCGATGAGTATAACTGACTCAGTAGGATGTAAATGATAACCTTTGTTTGCAAAGAGGGAATCTGATGCTTACCTCTGTAAACATAAGTAATGTTCTTTGGAGTAAATGTTCTTACAATTTCTCTAAATGCATTTTTTTGTCATTTTAGTATTGATGTATTTGATCTCATTTTTATTTATCATTTTTGGTTTGTTAACTTGTTTTATCCTTTCCTCATCAGCTGGACTCCCTTGCACTCAGAGCTTTCCTTCCCAGCAGTCCCCATTAACAGGTAAGAGAACAGATTATCAATCAATCATTTAGTTAATCAAAATTAAAATTAGTTGGTATGAATTAAGCATGAGTTGTTCCACAAGGTTTTTACATACTCTATTTTATGGAATGTTTCTATTCATTGCATTTTTTTAATAACTACACATTTCTGATATGATTTTTTGATTTATGTAATCTGAGAAATATTCTCTCATCTTTATATTTTCCTCTCAAGCTGACAAAGTCAGACCGTCTGATATATCAGTGCTTTCCTACATTGGACTTAATGAACAAAGGTAAGGGTGTATCTGGGTTTGAAATATAGTAAAATCTCCCTGAAAAGACTGGAAATAAATGTTTTGGTTCTCCTCTGCAGCACTGAACTGTCCACAGTCTTGTCCAAACTCACAGGTACGTTTCTGCTTTTAATTTTCTCATTTTCATTCTCTCCTCCTTGTTTGTTTGTATTGGTTTATTTTTTCTTTTTGACACTTGGTGTTACTGTGTCTTCCTGTTCTGTTTGGTACATTAGATATGCGCTCTTATGTGGTCGATCAATGCTTTTATTGCATTACTTTGTGCTATCATTAATGCACTGATATTAACAAAATCTAAGATAGATAGAAGTATCCATCAATTCTACAATCTGTGCAGAGATGGGAAGGGTTGAGACTATCTGATCACTGTGGAAGGGGGTAGGAATCCCCCCTCACAAATCCACAGTGTTCTCACTAACACTATAGGGAACCCAATTAGGAGAAAAGAATAAAATCAAAACAACCTTTGTTGCCCTTCAGTGGGGAAGTTCCTGTGTGCCACCATCCATGTATTTAGACTATGGGAAGAAACTGAGAATGTGTCAAATTCATGCATTGAGAGCCTGGGGCAGGATTTGTAATCTAAGACCTTCTTCCTGAAACAATACAAAGTATAACTGTTGAGCCCATGATCAAAAAAGTCAAATCTAATACAGCTAAAATTTAGGGCTTTCAAAAATATGGTTTATTGTATTGAGGAACTAGAAAGTCTCTAAAAAGAAAAGCAGCCATTTCCAATTTACCATTAAACCATGAGATTCTAAATGATATTTTCAAAGATTATTACATTTTAAAATTAATTATTAAAGAGGAATTGTAAATTCATTTTAAATTGATTACTCCATGTACCTTTTCCGTGAACCTTCTGGTACCCGAGGACGTTAGAAAGAAGTTTAGTTACTTTAATATAAGCATTGAGTTGTTGTTGAATTTTTGTGTTGGTTGTTTAAAGATAATAAGACAAAAACTCAAAGTTCTGTTTTTTTATTTTTTTTTTATTGTTTCCATCTTTCCCTGAACAGAACTGATGACTCTGTTCAGTCCTGGACTGAAGAGTCCCTTCTCAAATGAAAAAGGCTTTAAAACATATGGGTTTACTCAACACAGGTGTGTTTAGTTTATTTTAGTCACAGAACAATTTTAACTGTGTCTTTATCGTTCTGTCTTTTGTTCTTATTATATGCCTTTCACTATTTACAGCGGACTGATGGACCAAGCAAAGGAAGTGTCCAAATACTTACTGAGCAAGCAGGTAAAATCTCTGTGTAGTTTAGGTTTTCTTGTAATCATTACACTTTTACAATAATGCTACAAAAATGAGGACAAGAAAAATGGGGTTAAAATAGGTATAAAAGGCTTTTGCAGCACAAAGTCGATCTCCAGTATGGTGTCCTGACTTCTCACCTAATCTAATGTATATTCTAAAGAATATGTGCTGAAATACTTTTAAAAGAACTTATGTTGTTGTTTCTAAATCAAACTTTCAATGCACACAAACACCTGGTAAAAAAAAATCTGATGTGATCTGATCTTCTAAAACAGGATTCTGATAAGAATGGAGACTGGAAGTTGGTGCTTCTCTTTGTTCCGTTGGATCAACTCTGTGCCTGTGACCAGCAGCAGCAGGTAATCAAAGCAGAAGGATCGTAGGGATAAGGAAGAGTTATAAGTTTTAATCGCACATAAAAGAATGCATGATGGATGTATGGACAGTTTAAAAAAAGGATGTTTGGCATTGTTTCACCTCAGTAAAACCATATTACATGATATTCTTCATTTTTACTTCTGTTTTGTTCATTTGTAATATGTTAACAGAGAAAAATAAATAAAAACTTGAAATACATAAGGCCACTCAGAAAGTTATTTGCATGGGTCACCCAACTGATAAACAAGTGATAGACATTGATGCAGAAAGATGAATTGGAAAAATGGCTCTATCAGTTGCTTCAAAGGCCACCAATCAAACTGTCTGGTTTATTGGTGCTTAAAGAGACTGTTGCTTCAGAGCTTTAAAGGAACAGAGTCCAGGTTATTTTTTTTCCTTATCACACTTGGACCTTTTAAAAGCACAAAACAAAGTTTCCTGGTAAAGTGCCAGGGTAAGTTATGTCTAAATTGTCCAAAAAATGATTTTTGTCTTAATGCTGCAGATCTCGTCTCATCTCAAAAGTGTGGTCAAGGAGGTAGATGGTGCTGTGCAACTGCTGCGCTCTAAGGTATATATATAAAAGGTCAAAAAAGGTGTTATTGCTCTTTTGCAGGTATTTTAGAAGTCTAATATACTTACCTTTGTTGCAGCTGAGAAGGACCATCGTCAGTGTTGCATTGTGGGACGGAGGCCTTGATACTGTTCAAAAAAAGTAAGCAGCAAAATAAAAAGTAAAATAAATTTATTTTAAACTAAGTTACAAAAACACATAAACATACTTCATTCAAAAATGCTTCTGTTTATTTTTATCATGATGCTAGCCACTCATTAGGCTGAAAATATGAAATAATGGGTTTAAAGTAAAGAATTGTTGAAAAAATTGTTTCTAATACTTCAGCTGCACATGGTTTTGGTTAAGTGAGTGTGTATTGCTTACAGGATGTGCCCATGCATGCTCCAAACCAGTGAGGGAGAGCTGAAACTTCAGAGAACCGTACTGACTCACACACTGCAGGTATGTTTCTGCTTCCCACTGAATAATGCTGTTCATTTCAACACAATGTTTTAAAGTGAGCTAGTGTATGAATCCTGGAATATTTGCTCACTGGAAAAAAATATTTAAAGAAATAAAGGGTATGAACAGCATCATAAGTGCTTCATATAACAAATTCATGACTCTCATCCTGAACTAACTCTTACATTTTCTTTTATTTCTGGCAAAAATATTTATAATAACAAAATAGGTAGATACTTTAACACATATAAAGCCATACAAATATATTGATACATTTCAAAATGTGATTTAAAATAAAAATTGACCAGTCTACTTGATTTTGATTTCATTATATAATTGACTTGATGCTAAAAAAAGAGCCCAACAGATTTTGCTTTCACAAGTGAAGCAGTATGGTTATGGCCATTGTGTTCCGCTTGATTAATGCATATAAATAGCTTTATTATAATTCATGCAGGGAGTATTACAGAATATATATGGACACTGTGATGTAAGTAGAACAGGAAAGGAAAACAGGAAAAAAGGAGAAAAGATAAAATAAAGGGCAGATAAAGGGGAGATAACGATAAACATCTTCAGTCTGCTTCATCACCTGCAAAGAGATGTAAAAAGAACAGCACAACCAACGGATGTAGTATAAGAGATACAATAAAGTAACACCTTGATACTATTGCTGAAGAACCTAATACCAATTTCAGTGGCAGTAGCCATTTGTATGTGTGCAATCATATTTTCCCTGGTTTGCATTTTAGATAAAAATCAATTGAGCTGCCCCCTGACAAAATGCCACCATGTGCAGTTAATACACTTTTCTACCTTGAACCCTTCCTGATAAACTGCTTTCCTCCAAAAATCTGTTTTTTAGGAGTCCTTGGGTGAACTGATGTCACAGAAACATTGGTACAGGAACGGAGATGACTTCACTGTCACTCTTCAGGAGACCCCTCTCATCAAAGGCTTGTCATCTGTGAGTTTAAGTTACAGCTCCAATCTCTATTAGTGAGGAGTGCCAGCATATTTAGCACATCTGATTTTGGTCATTTTCTTAAAAAAAAAATTCTTAAATCAGCAGGGATAAGTTGAATGTATATTTTCTGTGTTGCTAATAGACTGGAAAGCCTTTGGGAGAGTTTGAGAGCCTGAAGCACACAGATGAAGTGATGCTGCAGTTGTGGAGAAACTTGGTGAGACCTGAAAGTGTCAACTTGACATTTACAGGCAATTATTTACTTGTGTGTGCTTTAAGTACATTTTCTATGGATGTTACATGTAATTGTATCTTGCAGCTGCAGCCCATGGCCGCCCAACATGTTTCAGATGAGAAGAAATACATTGAAACATTGCTTTGCCCCACTGAGGTAAGTATATATGCAGAAAGGTCACACAGACAGTCATACAAGCATATACAGTTGACAACAGAGAAATATTTATTTCTAATGTTCCCTCCCCCCTTTTTGGATACTCTTCATTTTTCACAAGGACCGACAGTTTCTGAGGACAGAGGTTAACGCTCCTTCCAGTCGACACAGCAAAGCAGACAATCCCGTTCAGACGGTGAGAATCATTCACTGCTGAATTAAATGCTTTATGAAGCACTATGTCTATCATCTCATTGTGATTATGCTCTATGTGTGCTTGATAATCAGTATTCGGGCACAGAGATGCCCTGCGAAGATCTCAGTCCTTCACCATCTGTTCCCGATTCAGGTAATTTTATGTACTAAAATGTTCATTCTATTTGAAATCCAAAATTATTTTAGACTTTTCACTAATGTCCTCATTTAGGTAGTAATATCCATGGGTGTAGGTGTGCATAGGGACCATAGGGACATGTCCCTACCAACATTTTGGATCGACCTACTTGTCCCTACCCAATAATTAAATGTGAACAACATGTTTATAATTTATAATACAGCATTTTAGCAGCAGCCACTTCTTTTCCACTAGCAGCTCCTCTGCCTGGTAGCTGCAGCTGCCTGGTCTTTCCCCTACTTTTCACATAGCAACGCATGGAACTTTGCTGCGCTGTTCAACTCCACTCTGATTTTTCTGCCTTAAGTTCTGCCTTCTCTCTTTCTGATTGCTTGTTTTCTAGTCTGTATGTGTGTGCGCGTGCTTACTTGGATTACACCAGAATACAGCGGTTACCAGAATTAATATTAGGCTATGAAACTACTCCCAATTATAAAACTAAATATTATCTAGGCTAAAACAGGCAAAAGCTTCTGATTGCAGTTCTGTAAAGAAGCAGGAGAGAGTACTGATTTGTGGAACTTGAGAAATGTAAGTAGGATTTCTTTTATCAAACTAAATATTCTGAGTCAGACAGCAGTTCTGAAAACTGCAGTTAAAATGAACAAAGACTGTAAGCTATCGACATTTCTGATTCCCTTTTACCAATATTTCTTTGCTATTACTGTTTTCAGTTTTGATGGCAGTTCAGGAATAAATAACAGGTTTTATTTCTTTTTTAGAACATAACAAATTGAGAAGGATGCTGAAGATCTGCTATTTTATGTTTTCCACATAAAATAGTGCTATTTAATTGACTTCTACTTCTAGAAATAGAATAAAGACAAACAGATGAACTCTATTTACACTGATTCTATTTTTCTACATTTCCACACGGTCCATAAGTAAATTAGTACAAACATTAATGTCTGGCAAATAATGCTTCAATCTGGCTGTTTATTTTGGATACTATTACATTACAGATAAGATAGTGTTATATTGTCTTTTATAATTGTTAAAAGTGATTTTATATTTGAATAAACTTAGGCTCATTCTTAGCGTTGTGCTTCAAAATAGACATAAGGAGCTATTTAAACAATCAGACAGTAAGCAATATAGGATGATGATAAAAGGTTGTGTTACATTTAGTCCTTTACTATTAAAAATGGACTTGTATAATAGAAAAATTATATGATTGTAGGGAACACAGATATAATGCTGCAGGGCAGCCTCAAGGTGAAGCAGCTGCCCTTCAGTGCTGTATTATGGAAGAAATGTGTTTGGAATGCTACCATAAAATTAGGGCTGCAACTAATGATTATTCTGCAAATCGATTAATCTGTTGATTATTTTTTCGATTAAACAATGAATAATCAGATTTTTTATGAAATGAAACCAGGTAAAACAGAAATGTTTCCTCTTGAGGAGTTCTGGATGAAGATTATTGACAGACAAAAACTTTTTTTTAATGTTAAATGCAAAATGTTTACATATTTTTTACAATCTTGGTATAATTCCTGCTCTAAGTGGGTCGCTCTGTCAGCTGAATGCACATTTTAGTGGCCCTATAATTCCAGTTAATGATATATCAATTACTAAATTAGTTGATGATTATTTAAATAATCGATTAATATGATTAATTGTTTCAGCCCTAGGTAAAATACATGAAATGGGCTACTCAGAGTAACTACAGCCTATATGTACAACTTGTATAGTGAAGTTAATATTTCAAATGCTCAGTGTCAGTTCCTCTTATAGTTCCAGTGCACATGTAAATACATTTATTTGCCGTCCCTTGAATGTCTTATTTTGCAAGATACAGAGAAAGCATATTACATAAAAAAATAAGAGTGGGGTTTACCCCTGCACAATTCTATATCGTCAAATGAAAACAGGATAAATCCATATATAACAGACATATTTAGACTATATTTGGTTAAATAGACACTGTCTTAGTCGCTGGTAAGTTTAAATGCAAACCTTTTCAACATGGAAAAAAGTTCTAATTCCACATTCGTCAGAGCCAGTGATGCTTTAAACACTGATAAACTGCATCTAGTGTGTTTAGTGCTTATAAGATTTGTATTAATTTAGGAAGAAATGCTGCTGTTCTCTTTAAACAAAATGTGCCCTGATGCTCACATTAGGCATAAAAAAAGAGCATGCATATTTTTGCATAGGACCAATGACATCAGACCATTGAAACTGAAGACTAAGAGTGTTCCTACCAAAGTTGAAATCAAACCTACGCCCTTGTTAATATCTAAAAAAAAACCACATAAGTATTTCTTTTTTTGACTCAGTGCTCTTGTTTTTGAACCATAAAACATGTAGTTGAATGTTTCATTTAAACATCCAGCCCTTTAAACTGTAGCAGTTGTAGCTAAACTATCGTAATGTTGTCACTCTGCTTCTTAATTTGATACATATGCTGGTTTATTTATGCAGGTCCAGGCATAAGAAAGAAGAAGGAAAGCTCACTTTTTAAAATATCAAGTCCGGTCACTTACTCACTTAAACGAATGTTTGTGGAGGTTTATTGTGCATTTAGCAAGTTATCTAAGATCTATCCTCAGGGTGGGAAGATAGAAAAGGCTCCTTTTTACAGGAACTTAACTGCCTCACAATATTCCTTTTCAATACTTCATGATCCTCTGACCATCTTAGACTTAATGCAAAGTTTGCATTCCCTCAAGCGGTCAAACCGCCATTAGATTAACATATCAGAAATAAAATAATTTCCTTGTTTAGGATTCAGCTTGATAAAATTGATAAATCTTCATATATTGCAGCTATTTATCATATAAACTTTTGCATGTAGTTTACATATAGTTGCAGCCAAAGAAATGCATTCCTCCCGCAGGTACTTCTTGTAATTAGTTCCTCCAGATTGAATTCCAACTTGAGTCAGACTTGTGGTCTCTTCTTTTTATGAGTTAAATTTCAAATCACACAATAACATTTGATATTTTAGTCATTTATTCATTTTATTTTCTAGTCCATGAACTACGGCCTGGAGATATCAAAGTTGTTGCAGCTGTGGGGGATTCTTTGACAGTAAGTCATTTTTTTCTTTTTATCAAACAAATGTTTTGGGCAACTTATTCTTTGTCTTCTGTACAAATGCATGACTAAAGGAGTTTTCTATTCTCTTTACAAGGCAGGGAATGGTATTGCTTCCAGCCCAAACAATGTCCTGGATGTCATACGTCAGTACAGAGGCTTATCTTGGAGGTTTGTCACGACTCTCTAATTTTATTACCTTTTTAATAGTTTTATCTCATCTGTTATTTTGATATGCTTTGAAATCATGGTTCAATAAAGCTCATATCTCTTGGTAAAAGTCATTTTATATGTTTGTTGCCAGTATTGGTGGAGATGAAAACCTCACAACTGTAACAACTTTGCCCAGTAAGTATCTTTGATACTTAACTACACAATCATATCATGTTTATATTGATTTTTATATGTATACATATATATATTATTTTTCTTTGACATTCAAACTTTCTTTTTCCAAATAATTTTTATTCCTTTACAGACATTTTGAGACATTTCAACCACAACGTGACGGGCTACTCCCTTGGTATTGGTGATCAGAACAATCCAAAAGCTTTCCTTAACCAGGCAGTGCCAGGTGGGAAGAGCAGGTACGTCCAACAGTTGTTTCTTTTATCAATAAGTGACCATCGTTAATTAAACATTATTTAGTTTTTAGTAGGAAAACAGAACTTTGATCATGTCCTGTATTGCTGTACCCAGGGATATACCGTCACAAGTGCGTACTCTGGTATCAAAAATGAAAAGTGATCCTGTAAGTCCATAGTTATATTTTCTAAGAACAGAGCGTAACTAAAGTCTACTAGTATATTTGAACTCTCCTTACCTTCTTTTCTCCAGAATGTAAACTTTGAAAATGACTGGAAAGTGATTACTATTTTTATTGGAGGAAATGATGTCTGTGCATACTGTGAAAACAGCGTAAGTATCAACTTTGAAAGAAAGAAGACATAATTACGAAGTTATCTTTGATGACATATAAAGCAACATGTTTTTACTTTACTTACAGCTTCTGTACTCTGTGGAAAACTATGTCGGGTTTCTTCAGGAAAGCTTAGACTATCTCTTTAAGGAGGTAATACTCATTTTGTCATGAGGTGTTTCTAATTTAAAATGGCTACCTCAGTATTAGAAATTAATCAAGGCTATCTTTTCTAGGTCCCCCGAGCTTTTGTTAACCTCGTTGAACCTCTTTATATAACCCCGCTTAGAGAGATGTACACGGACACATCACTGAAGTGTCCAACATGGCTTATGAGGTGAATGTCTTTTCATATTTTCATTAGATATTGCTTGCTTTCCTGATAATTTATCTAATTAACATCTTACCATAAACAATGTTTTTTTGTCTTTGGCAGTATGCTGTGCCCTTGTGTTGTTTTGCCAGAAGCCAATTCTGTAGCTCTAAAGGAGTTGGAGACTATTAACAGAGGATATCAGGTATAAAAAGTGAAAACAACACAAAATAAAACAAGTTATGGTCACAATTAATGGGCATGGTCACTACTTTAAACTTTCAGCAATCGCTGCATGGTCTTATTGAGTCCGGCCGCTATGATACACGCACAGACTTCACTGTGGTTATCCAGCCATTCCTCAGAGACATCACTTTACCCAGACTGGAGGTCAGTAATAAAATAATATCCTATGCTTTTCTCATTAAGAGAAAGATCAATAAAGTAATTAAATTAAATGCTTTTTAAATACAGGCATGCAGATTTTGCATCTATTACTTGATGTTTAGAAAAGCCCTTAAGTAAATAGTTATTATAAAAACTCTACTACTTGTTTGGTGCAGCGCTGGTGATTTTAATACCGGTAATAATGATTGAACTTTCAGTAATCTCACATTGGAGAAATTTACGTCTGCATTTAACCTATCCCCTAGGGGAGAAGTGTGGGGTTAAGGGTTTTGTTGAGACCCAGAGTGGCAGTCTGTGGGAGTGGGGCTCAAACTCAGAACCTCAGGATTCCAAACTCTATGCCATAACCACTTGGCCACCACTCCTCCAATTCTCATGCCATACCTCCCTTACACTCATCCTCTCTGTTGTTGCCAGATAAACTTGGATCCTAATCCAGTCTTGTTTATCAAAACAAATAACTTTGCATAATTATTTCTTACTGTAGATAAGGGGAATATTTGTCAAATGTTTATATTATTTGTAGATAGTTTCTGGGCAAAACATCATCATCATACAATTGTCCTTTTTCTATATAACCTGGTCTAGTCTTTCCCATTCAGAGGATGACATGGAGAAATTGGAATCTGTTTACATTATTAATAGAATAATAGATTACTAAAAGATTTTATAAACTCAGATCAACATAACAAATTAAAAAAGAGTATAACAATAATGTCTTAAATCCTATTTATTCTACTTAAACCGTTTAAGAGTTCAACCGTCTTTTTTCTATAACATATAACATCTATTCAGCATTTTAGTATCATAGCTTGAGAAAAGTACATGTGAAATTTGATTTGCTGCCACATTTTGCTTAGGATGGCCGTGCAGATCGTTCTTTCTTCAGCGCTGACTGCTTCCACCTCAGCCGAAAAGCCCATACCGTCATGGCACGCTCTCTTTGGAACAACATGGTGAATAAATGACAGATTTTTATACTTAAACAATCTTTCACACAGGCTGACTGTCATAAAGTAGCATAGATACAGCTTTTTCATTTTTTGGACCATGAATATCATATATTATATGCTTTACTTTCTTTTATCTTTACAGCTGGAGCCTTTGGGCAGCAAAACATCCAGCCAGGACTTTAGCTCTAATTTTGATCTGAAATGTCCCGCAAATGTATGGAAGTTAAATTTATATTTGATATTTTTAAAGTTAATTTTCCAGAAAATTTTATTTACAATTTCCCCTTTCTCTTCAGGCCTCACCCTTTATTCGTACCTATAAGAACAGTGATTACATTTATTCTGAACTCCCTTCAACACCTGAACCTATTTTGGTAGGTTTATATCGATTAAGTTTTAAGCTGTCAAATATTCTTCAAGTACAGAGAAAAAACAGATTTATCCTTCTTTTCCTATTTCCTTAGAATTGGGGAAGTGATTTTGCCTGCGGCAACTTTGCTCCATCTGAAAGTCAACCGACTTCAGGTGAGACACACTGTCATCATGCAGTTAGGGTATATTTGATTGTTTTTTATTAGTGAAATAAAAAATTTGTCAATTTCCCTTGTTTTTCCTTTGATTTAAAGAAAAAAGGAATTTCAAAAGGTGTTACTTATGCACCTTAATGTTGGCTGACTAAATCTGCTCTTTTCTTTAGTTCACAAGCTGAGACCATCAGATATCCAGGTGGTGGCAGCACTGGGAGACTCTTTCACAGTAAGTAGAGGAAGACAAATATACCTTCATTTAAAGGTTACTGATTCTTTGGAATTTTATAGGAATGTGTAACAATTAACCCATCATTGCAGAACTATGCAGTTTAGAATGAGTTGGGTAGCCCAAAGTTTTTAATGCAAAGCATTAAATCTCTGATTTACCAGAGATCCTAGTCGTCTCACACACTCATCCTTATTTCTGTGTCTTCAACTCAACAGACAGGAACTGGTGCAAAATCAAATGACCTCTTTCAGCTGGATCAAGAATTCAAAGGAGTATCATGGAGGTATATTCCTACTTTTATTTACAGTTCAACATCACATTTTATCAAGCCTATAACAATTGTTGCATTCTTTCCCTGCAGCATTGGAGGGGATCAAACTTTAGAGACTGTCACAACACTACCGAGTAAGTTTTTCAAAAACTGCATAGATATTTCTCCTCCTATTATGGTGTGTGCAATGACAGTTTAAGAATTTGCATTTGGTCTCATCTGCAAGGCTATATTCTACCCTCATTTCACTGCGACTTACAAATGTTCTGCCTTCCTCTTGCGCAGTTTTTCAAAAACTGCCTTTCCTAAAACAAGTTTTTCTAAGTGGGTTTTGCATTTTAGGTCTTTTAAAATACAAAAACCCATTAGGTTTTTATTTCACTTAGTCATTAAACGGATCTTGATTGCATTTAGCATGTAGTGCTTTTTTAATAAAACAGATAATCATTGCAGATTTATTTCACAATGATTTTGTTTTAACTGCTTACTGTTTTTTTCTCAGATATCTTGAAGAAGTTTAACTCAAATTTAAAGGGTTTCTCCAAAGATGAAGAACAAGTCCACACAGGCTTCAACATGGCTGCTGCTGGAGCAAAGAGCTCGTATGCATTTGTCTTTTAAATGTTTCTTCAGTTGAGTAAAGTTGTCAAATGTTAACATCTTCTCACATCTCTTTTCTGTCACAGAGATCTTCCTGCACAAGTCCAAGCTCTTATTAAGGCTATGAAGGAAAATAAAGTAAGACTTTCCTCAAATTTTTAAAACTCATAGCAAACCTTATCTGTTATTTATATAATCATAATTTCTACTTTGCAACACAGGAGATGAATTATGAAACTGACTGGAAACTTGTGACTATTTTCATCGGAACAGCAGATATTTGTAATTACTGCTTGGATCAAGTAAGTTATATACATGTTTGGTAAAAAAAAAAAAAAACATTAAAAACCCTTTTCAAGCTATTTTAATGAATTGTTCACCTGAATTCTTTTTTACAGAATAATTTGTCACCAAAAAAATATATCGACAACCTAATGCTTAGTTTGGACAAGCTGTATGAAGAGGTAAAAAAACAAAACAAAAAAGTATGCAATAAAGTGCTCACCTATGATAAAATACATTGTAATGGTCTGTCTCTTTTCTCTGGGTTTTCTAGATGCCAAGAGTTTTGGTCAATCTGGTAAATATCATGCAGATGGATGTATTTAAAACAGTCAAAAAGGACACATTGGGCTGTTCACTGCTGCAAAGGTTAGTTCTCAAGCCTTGAAACACGTTTTAAGACTTTTAATAACATCGTGTTAGATGACAGATATAGGATTACACAATATGAATGTTAATGTTTGTTTACTGTAATATTTTATGCTTATAAATAGTAAAAGTATGTGAAACTTTGCTTTAGGAATTGTCAGGATCTCCACAAATATATGGATAAAAAAACAAAAGATTTAGCTGATTATCTCAACCATAAACCACATCAAATTATTTGATGTATGTTTTGATATTGCTAGGTTATTTTTACAGTTTCCTAGTCATACATAATTCATTACCTTCTCTGTAATGAAAAGGTTTTCTGATCTAAGAATATCTCAATGTGTTACTATTAGGGTGAGAGGGGATTATTTTATGAACCTACCACACATGTATTCCATTATCATATTGGTGATTCAAGATCATCCAAGCTATCGAAAATCTAAATCAGTAAAGTTCAAATGTTCTGATCTAATGAGTGGCTGAAATAGACAGCCCATTCATAGATGTCAATCAACTGACTGGCAGCTTTTTATGTAGTTAAAAAAACAAACCATGAACTTTTATCAGATGAGGTACTAATTTATAATCACAGGTAATTATTGTTAAATCCTTACTAGTGGTTTATAATTTATTATTTGTCAAGAAACTAAAGATTACAAAATGTGTTTTTTTATTCATATAGTTCCAGCTGTCAGTGTATTATCGGTCCACATAGCAGCTCTCCACAGTTTGAGGAAATTAAACTAATAAATCGCAATTACCAGGTAATAACATAATAGCTTTGAATTCTAAAAGGTGTTTTTCTTTTATGATAAAGTAATTATCTTTGTTTTTCCAGACTGAGATTGAGTATCTTATTTCTGGAGATCGCTATGATGGAAAGGAAGACTTTGCTGTTGTATTGCAACCCTTTTTCCACTATTCCTTCTTCCCTCAAACTGGAGTGAGCCTCAGAAAACATAATCAGACAAGTAAAATAAAACAATGCATCACACAAATTAACTAATGTTTTATATAACTGATTTTTAACAGACGGGTGAGACAGACACAAGTTTCTTCTCTGTGGACTGTTTCCACATGAGTGAACGGGCTCATGCAGAGATGGCCATCGCACTGTGGAACAACATGGTGAGCTTTGTGCACTTGTGGAGAAAGCCCATATCGGGTGCATCTACTTTGGATTCTTTGAAGCAACGTTTTTTGTTGTTGTTTTTCCTGTTTCAGCTGGAGCCTGTTGGAAGGAAGCAGACATACAACAACTTCACACACGATCGCTCCAAGATTAACTGCCCCTCTGAGGTATCTATATATCTCATAGATTTATGCAGGAATTCCCCTGCAAGTTTAAGTTTATTGTTTAAGATACATACATACATATATATATATGTGTGTGTGTGTGTGTTTTAATTGTATACTTGTGTACAGCACTTGGTCAACTGTGTTGTTTTAGTTTAGCTGCATAAAATTCTTTATACAGCACTTGTGCAATTCTGTACACATTGGCATGAAATCCTCGATTTTGCCTTTTTTGTATTTTTTTTTTTATATCGTGTGTTGACAAGAGTTTCAGATAGATTTTTATAAATTATCAGCAATTGTTTCAGATTTTCCTTGATAGACGTCAGGTCTAAATACTGCTAATTGCCCTGCATTTAATGTAGTAATCAACAAGCTTTTTGCATAATTTTGGGTGGATATATGAACACTTGCTGGATAAATTTTTTTACCTTCATTTAATTTGTTAAGATTAATTGTGCAATCTAACCTTCAAATAATTTTCAATTGGTTAGCGATGTAACTTTGAGGGCTGCAAGCAATGATTATTTTGCTTATCGATTAATCTGTACATAATTTTTTCAATTAATCGATTAATAATCGGATGGCAAAAGGTTCCTTGGAGAAGATTTTTTTACAGATTTAAGCCAGGTGAAACTAAAATGTTTCCACTTAAGGAGTTCAGGATAGAGCATATTGACAGACTACAAAGTAATTTTTTTTTTTTTAGCGTAAATGCAAAATATTAAAAAATATATATATATATACATATTTTTTTTACAATTTTCATATAATTACTGCTCTAATGTGGTTGCTAAATTACTGAATTTGTTGACGATTATTTCAATAATCAATTTATTGATTGTTTCAGCCCTAAACTTTAGTGTGGCCATTTAAGAAAGTTAATTTTGACCATCTTTTTTCATCCAAACTAGATTTGATGGCTGTTAGAATGTTATCTTTTCTTCCTTTTTCTGCAAACCAATGGTGACAAAACAGACCTTTAACACAGTCCTATCACTGCCATGTTTCAAACTAGGTAAAGTTTTCTTAGATTTGGAATCTTTGCCTTGAATCCTCCAAACATACACCATTGTTTCTGAGTTCTTTTGACTTTTCCTGCTTATCATCCTCCGACTTGTTGTTCAGGCAGGAAAGTAGTTTTAAACACATAACTTTACTGGATCAACCTTCCTAAAACATAGGTTTTACCCTGTGCCAAAAAACATCTAATTTAAATAAATAATCTTTTCTAATAAAAGTGGCCAAGTATTTGGGCAGAACTATGCAAAAGCTTGTTAACGATAATATTGTGCGGTTTTATCTAAACACTAGAAAAATGCTGTTAGTATTCTACTGTAATGAGCTACTATTAGTATTCCCAAATGAAAAATATACTTATATGCTTGATATTGAACACTACATCTAGTACAACTTCAGACTGTTTATTGTACAATTTCATATTTTTCCACAGACCTCCCCCTTTATCCGCACTAAAATCAACAGTCAAGCATCAAGCCCTGAAAGCACCACCACCACCGTTCAAGTATGGGTGCCCGCGGTTGCAGGAGTTGCAAGTTTACTGGTTGGCGCCCTCATCTGCTTCCTCATTATGTCCATCGTTCAACGTAAAAAAAACAAGAGGGGTGGAAACTGAAATCCTAACTGAGCAGCTGGGTTTTGAATTTGTGACATGGGTTTTAAAACTACATATTAGTTTCCTATAATGACCTTTTCATTGGTTCCCACGCTCCATAGCAAGATTACTGTGATACTTTTGTTTAGTTTGGTGACGTTCACCACCAGTTGGTCTGTTCCATCCAGCTGTTCAATTTCTCTGAAACTTTCGTGACCAACTAATTTTGTAAAGGCATATTGTTGTAATTTAAACGCATTTTTACATTTCTCAATTTAAAATTGTATTTATTGGTAAAAATAAATGATTGAAGGTTTGATGGACCTAAAAAAAAAGTGTTTTATTTTACTGGTGTATGATATGTCTGAGTGTGTTCTTCATTTAAAACAAACAATAAAACATTTAGATAATACTTATAACAGCGTAAAATATATTGATTCAGGCACTTACAAATGAGCAAAGCATATTTATAATGATCAAAAAAAACCATGAGATTTTATTGACATATTTAGTAATTTATGGGTTTATGGGTTAAACTTACATGAATGTTTTGATTTCAAATTTCTTATATTCATTTTATTTTCACATTCATCTCTAGCTTTTTGACACAATATGCACAAAAACACCATAAAAATGAGTTCTTATCAAAGAACAAAAAAAGAGATTTTACTTTTCTGTTAAATTCAGTTTTTATTTGACATTGATAACTAAAACATTGATAAACATTAGACTTATCCCCCTCAGACCTATTAGTTTTAACTAATTAGAATAAAAAAAACGTATTCAAAAAAGTATTAAAGCAATTTTCTATTTTAAACAAGTGTTACATAAGGATCACAAGCTGAAACCTTTTACAATAACTGCATTTATTGTTTTTAAAAAAGGCAAAAAATGTATAAAAGCAACTACTTATAAGTTTGAAGGGGTTACTCTTGGCACCTTTTTAAAATGACTTTGCTTTTAAACAAAGCTAATGTCAAATAACCACTTTGAAGTCTGTTGATAACTTTAACCAATTATGACAAAAATGGTTCTTTTAACAATAAACATATTTCTTTCAGTACATATTAGTAGTAGGGCTGTCTAAACCCCGGATCCTAAAAAAAGCAGAGCGACCAATCAGTGGTTCTAAAAGAGTTTTAGTTCAAATCATATTAAAGAAGTAAAGCCTTTTGAAAAATAAATTGCTATTGTTTATATTATAAATCACCTCAAATGAACCTAATTTCTGGAAAGGTGCCAAACTATTAGCAGCTGCACCCATATCTGATTACTGCCAAACCCATAAAAATCACTTTGACAAAACTTGTCACACAGTAAAGTAGTTAGAGAGCAACCATGAAACAAAGTCAATGACATCAACCAGGTTGCAAAGTTTAACCAAAGTTAGAGGGATTGGAGGGACATGCTGAGCCTCCAATCCCTGCTTTGAAGTAAATTCTCAGGCCAAAGTTTCTTAACAAGATTATAAAAGAAGTATTGTGGCAAAAAAAAAAAATCTAATTGTCATAAAAAAAACAAAACAGAAGACAGAAATAGAAGGACCAAGAACTTCTTTTGTCCCAGACCGCCATCATGACAGTCCTCATTTTGACTTAAGGGCTTGCTGCACAGATGGTGGCACCCTGTTGACGTAGTAATCATGATTGCGTAGTGTAGCAAGAACCCCTGCAGAGTTCATGTGCTTTACATCTGCATTATAGCAGTAAGTATTCCCAAACATGTCGGTCAGTCTTCCTGTACCAGGAAAAAAAAACAAACAGATGAGACCATTTATCCTTAACATCATCATTTACAGAAAACC
The DNA here is from genome assembly GCF_000732505.1 of Cyprinodon variegatus. Lineage (NCBI taxonomy): Eukaryota > Metazoa > Chordata > Actinopteri > Cyprinodontiformes > Cyprinodontidae > Cyprinodon > Cyprinodon variegatus. The sequence continues at coordinate 1,384,625 of NW_015150490.1, forward strand.
TCTTTTGAATGCTTAAAAACCTTTGTTACCTCCGACAGCATGTAGTATTGCCTCTGGAGCACAGGTATCCCATTTTTTACACCCTGGACTGGCAAAAACATAGGCAGAAGCTTTCCCTTCAATGAGCTGGATTATCTGAAGAAGGGGAGTCAATTAGCTGGAGTTCTTAAAATATAAACCAAATCTCTTTTTTGTGCAATAAGGTCACTGCAATAAAACAATAACAATAGATATTTCAAAAGACACCTCATCAATATTAATAGAAAATATTATTTTTTTATAATACTTTAAATGATTTCACTGAACTTTAATCCAGAACTACAAAGCATTCTGGGTGATGTAGGCAGAGGAAATAATCTAAACTCTCGACTTATTGATATTGAAAGAACAAATGTCTCATCGGGATTTGCTCCGTGATCAGAGGAAAGGTTACTTGGCGCAGAACAGTTGTGAAAATTTGAAGTTCAGTTTAATATAATACAACTCTGTGAATAGTTCCGTCTGAAATTAATGAAAATAGTTGTTTTAATGGTTATTGAGTCAGATATGTGGCGGTAATGTTTGGTTTATCTAAAGGTTTTAATCTGTTACTGTGTAAATGAGTTTGGCTGTAATTTAAGGACAGATTCTAATAGATCTGCAGAGTGGGAACTATAAATCTGATAGGAGTTTAATTTTTTTATTGTTGTTTTGCACAATATGCTTAACTAAGTATTTTTTGTTGTTGAATATTAGAGATTTTGCAGATATATTTTGTAGATACATTGTTTAGATTTACTTATATATTTCTAACCCTTTTATAGAATAGAATAGAAAATCCCTTCATTGTCCCACAATGGGCAAATTTACAGCAGCAAAAAGATTATTGAAAATGGTCACACAAATAAGGACCTTAGAAAAATGTATAAGAATAACATAATAGGGAAGAGTTAAAATATAAAAAATAAAATTCTGTAAAGTGTTTTAACAATATAAAACTGGAGAATAAATAACCAATATGCAGCTATGGACATTTTTACAATAATGGATATTTGAAAATAGCAGCAACATCAGAGATGTGCAAAATGACAGCAGCAGGTTATTTAAATGACTAAGGTTTCTATCATTACATTTGATTTTATTTGTTCCTGCTCCCGGTGGTTGGAACCTTTATTCCACTCTGGATTCTTGTGAGTGTAGTCTTTGTTCACTTTAACTTTTTAAAAAATAAATAAATAAACAAACAGTTTTGAAAACCTCGGTATTCATTCTTTTCCTGCTTTGTGTGTCAACTTTCACGGTTGCTAAGCAACAGAGCATACGGCGGTAAAACCCGCCGAAGGGTGGACCTGTTCGAATTTACAGACAGAACTCTTCCGGCCTCCTTATTTTCAAGGACTTCGAAGGATCCAGTCTAGGTAGACCGCGTCCTTGGAGGATGCAGCCCAGGTTTTCGAACAGAGCCTCTGATTAAGAACAGGGCTGCCTGCACTGACGCGGCTCAGGGATTACGTCACACGGAGCGTCGTGCGCAGTGAAATCAGGACATTTCCTCACTTTCTAAAAAAAAACCGGGACGCCCGGGACAGGACGTGAAATACGGATATGTCCCGGGAAATACGGACGTTTGGTCACCCTAGTTTTAGCTTAAACTAAAAAAACGAATCAATATTTATAAATATCAACTATTAAAGCTGCCAAACCAAGGAAGAAACTGGGCTAAACTCCTGCAGAGCAGAAATAAAGAGCTGACGAAGCCCCATCTTTCAGTTGAAGATCTTACTGCTGCGAACAAACAAGGTAACAGGAGCTAGCATTCTTCTTCATCCCTTCTCTGGTGGCTATATGTAGAGCTCCCCCTACAGGTTTAGTAGTAGACAATTCAGTAGATATCAGTGGCTTATAGCCTGTGCGGCTTATATATGTACGTTTCCAGTTTTTTTGTTGTTGTTTTTTTATTCAGTGTGCGCAGCTTATAGTGAGGTGTGCTCTATAGTCCAGAAAATACAATATTAGCTTTATTTTTAAACCAATCTCCAAGCAGATCTGTAAATTCTGATCCTCCTTTAAAGCTTTATGTCCAAATAAATGAAAGTGTGCTAACATGTTCCCCATTATGTACGTTTACAACATCTAGAGCACTTAAAAGTCGTAGGGAAGCAGCTGTTCCAACCGTTGCATTTTCGAATTCTCCCGAGTGGTGCCCAACTTTACACTAGTGTATAGAGTGAATGTGATTGGTCGTTTACCAAGGGGGCGGGATTGTTGTGGCGGAAGATTTGCAAGCAAGTTCGGTTGTGGCCGGTGTCTCAGAAGCATCTTGCTAACTAGTTAGCAACTTAGTGCTAGTAGGTTCCCAATGGGAAATTACATTGGGACCAAGTAGCACTAAATTGGTGACTTAGAAACGACGCTGTCAAGGAACGCTATGGACAGCGGAAACATGCAAAAGGAGGAGAGTTTTGTGTCGGAGTTCATGGATGAGTCTCCTCCAGCATACATTTTTTATTATAGGAGGAAAGCGGGGACGAAGATGTTCTGGAAGATGACACCAGGGCGGCAGAAGCTTGGTTTGGTGTAGAAGGCTTACAGCTGTACATGTTTGAGCCTTTCTCTCACAATGCTGCCAGTTCTGTTAGCTCTACGCCTGCTGAAGACACAGACGTCCATCCCCACGACCACTGGGACGTACTCAATGGTAAAGCAAATGATTCTTATTTCTTATTTCAACCATTGCGTATATTAGCTTCTAAAATATGAATCAAGATGCTATGACCGAATAAATGTTATTCACAGACTATCGTTGATATACGATTGGCCGGATTTAGGTGTACAAGCTGACATATAACTAACTGGCCTGCATAACATAGCGAAAAATCCCAACAGATTTTAAGACAGGATTTTTTTTTTAAATAGATATTTTCTAAATTTTGGGACAATATAGTCTGATAAAGAGTACATTTATGTACATATTTAAACCAGAATGATTTGACATTCAAATATGACTTCCCTACAGCTTTAAGCTTCAAATCCGACTCACCTTGTTCCCAGCACCCCCTACTCTTATAACTTCGTGAGGCTCCATGGCGTTAACACAGTCTGTCACTGTCTTGTTGCTATGGGAACGGGTGGTGGTGACAATTCGCTTATCGGCTGGAACTTCCCGCAGCTCGAACCCAAATGCGCCCAATCCAAGCATTCCCCACATCGTTCTCCCTAAAGCTGCTCCTGATCCAAGCTGGTGAGAAAGGCACCAAAACAAGTGAGTGGTGCATCTTTTAAAGCAAATATGCAGATATTTCACAGTCTGGTTTGAACCTGGTAGTTGTAGAATGGCTGGTTGATGACGCCGGCAATTGCTCTGCCTTCATAAGCAATACCAATGAGAACTGTCACGTTGTCCAACAGCCCTAAATCCAGAAACGAGAAGTTTAGTTGAAGTAAAAAGGCTATATTACCACCTTTTGTCTGACTGGGAAATAATTCTGAAGTGGCCATTAAAAGTGCACATTCTACACTGCCATACAGATAGCTGTGCCGTGAGTCTTGTTCAACCCTTTCAGTGGTTTCTGGACAACATCTTGTAGATGGAGACACCTTGAAGCTGAAGGCAGCAAAGAAAGGACAATAGAGAGGAAGGTAGCAGAGGAGCCCAAGGAAACAAAAACAAACGCAAACGCTATGAAAGTTATGGTGTAGCAGTGAGGAAAGAGAACCAAACCAATCAAACTAACTGGTGCACACAATAATTAGCAGCCAAAAACTCCTGGGGTAATTAAAATCTGTGGATACTTGATTTTTTATTTATTTTTTTTAACCCTTTTTGGCTTCATTTTGCCGTAAGATTTATTTTATCATCAAGAAGAATTTTGAGAAAATGCTTAAAAAATAATTAAAAAAACCCCACTGACCTTCAGTATATTCCTTTGTGCCATCAAGGGGATCCACCCAAACAACTAGCTGTGAATCACACAAACATTTTACAATCAGACATGCATACGGTAAGGAAGGACATTTTAAACCCTCTAAGAACTAAAAAAAAAATTATGTAAGCATTTTCTCTCCTACTTCTTCTTCTTTGAGTGCCTTATAATCTTCTGGACAGCTTTTCTGAAGGATTTCTTCTGCTTGGCCACTCTCAATCAGATCCTCCTGCACCTCCTCAGACGGAAGATCCTGCAAACAACCGAAAGCAAAAATGCATTTTATTGTGCTGATTTAACATAATAAAGTTTTATAAATGACTCAGTACTCAGTTACCTCCTCTCCAATGATGGTGATGTTGGGGAAACTTCTGTACAGTGAGGCACAAATGCTTTTCTGTGCCAGTCGGTCCGCGAGCGTCTGGAGATCATTAGCTCCTGTCTGTGCAAAAGATACAAAAATACATAAAAATCAATTTAAAACTAGTTAATTTCTCCACTGGTCTGTCCTTCCAAATAAATCTAGACAGCTCATACCTTTTCTACGATGCCAAGCTCTCCGCTGTGAAGCACCTTCCTTACTATGGCCCCAGCCTTTTCAGCCACTGAATAAGCCGACGCCACCAGCCGCATCACCACAGCAGGATTACCAGACATTTCTCTGTAGTTGATTGCCGGTAACTCTTAAAGAACCTGAGAAAAGTCAAATCATGAATACTTTAGCTTGAACATTTCATTGGTAAATACAGAAACTTTATCACATATTCAAATAGGATTCTGACCAAACAGCAAATCAAATAACAGAACATTTTTACATCTGTAACAGAAAACAGTACAGAGCATGTTAAGCTACCTGATGCTTGTTAAAGAAGTTACTACGAGTTAAGTATAGCAGGTGTTCAAAACATTCAAAATAACTGGGTTACTTATTTTTCAAACTGTGAACATAGATAGAAAACTTTTAAACAAGACATTTATTTTATAACAATCTTTTTAAATAAATGTCTTGTGTAAAGTCTGTTAGAAATTGGAGACTGATACACAGCAGAATGCAAGGAACAAAGCTTCCTTTTAATTTAGACACTTGCAAGTAGAGAGCTCACAGTTACACAAAATCTCTCAGTGAGCTCTGACTGGGGTGGCTCATTCCCCCTCTACATTTAGATCACTTTCGTGCGTAAAAGAGGTTACAAAACATTAACAGAAACTCTTTTACACAACACAATGGTTTCCACACAACTGACCTCTTGAGGTGTTTCATAGTAACTGTTTTACTAATTGCTCTTGCTTGTTACTGTTTAAACAACACCTATTTCTTCTTTTTTTTAACAGTGTCCTATCTGGCAATGTGGCAATAAGAATAATTGTCTTGATACCAAAAAGAGCCCAACAGATTTTACTTTCACAAGAGGAGCAGTACGGCTATCGCCATAGTGTTCCACTTGTTTTATGCATATAAATTGCTTAATTATAATTATGCAGGGAGTTTTACAGATTATATGGACACTGCAATGTAGGTAGAACAGGAAAGGGAAACAGAAAAAAAGGAGAAAAGATGAAAGAAAGAGGAGATAAAAGGGAGATAATGATAAAACATATTCAGTCTACTTCATCACCTGCAAAGAGATGTAAAAAGGACAGCACAACCAACGGACATGTTACAAGACATACAATAAAGTAACACCTAGATACTATTGCTGAAGTATAAGTAGCATTATTTAATCTGACATGTACTCTGTGTTACCTGAAGATAAGAATATGGGCTTTCTGTATGGAAGTGAATCTCTAAGTACATGGAACCAATAACCAATGTAAACAACACCTATTTCAAACTGACCATTCCCAGCTTCTGCACAGATGTTTATCCTGTTAAGAAACTCTGCTAAGTTTCTACAAGGTCATCTTACACCCTTGTGACCTTCAACAAATATACTGTAAGCTTAAAAAGAAAGATGTAAGTTGAACACCCAATTTTAACTTCACACTTGTTTAAATCGATATGAGCTAGACTGGATGAGTGAGAACAGTCAATAAAGAGAATAAGAAATGGATAATCAGTCCCAATGATTCGTACTCTGGGTCGATATCAGCAGCAGGCTGCTAGGGCTGCAACTAACGATTATTTTGCAAATCGATTAATCTGTCAGTTATTTTTTTGATTAATCGATTAATAATCGGATAGTAAAAGGTTCTATAAAGAAGACTTTTGGCAAAAAGAACCAGTTGAAACTAAATCTTTTCCTCCTGAGGAGTCCTGTATAGAGCATATTATCAGACAAAAAACTTTTTTTTTTTTTTTATCTTAAATGCAAAATGTTTATATTTTTTTTTACAATTTTGGTATAGTCCCTGCTGAAGGTGGGTTGCTATGTCAGCTTAAGGCATGTTTTACAGTCTCTTTACTCCAGTTAACGATTAATCAATTAGTAAATTAGTTGATGATTATTTTGATAATAGATTAATCACAATTAATCCAATCAATTTTCTCACCTATATTTCCTTCCCTTTTTTTACAAGAACCACTTTTAATATGCAGCCCTACAAATTTAAATAATCAACTGAACCTGAGTTTAATACAGGATGCATGTAACTGACTCATAATCTAGTCTTTATGATTGGATTGAATTTGCTTTCTTGGCAAGTACTTTTAGATTACATACATTGTGAATTTGAGCTGTATAAATAAACTGAACTGAATTTAACTTATGACAGCTAAAAAAATATCACAAGACACTGCCCTTAAAATGCCGAGCAACAACATCTTACAACAGACCAATAAAATCTGTGGGTATAACAAACAAGAACTGATTAAACACAGCACAGCTGCTCATAATTACTTTCCCTCTGGACCCTGTTAATCATCAATATCCTAAAAGAAAAATTGCCTATTATATTTACTCTCTTCACTTGCACACTTATTTAACTACATCAGATACGTGCATGGATCCACAAACAGACTGAGCCTTATGCAGATCGATAAACTTATCTTGTCTATATAGTCCATTAACATGAACACACAGTTGTATATGAGCTTGTGCAGCATGCAAGGTGGCAGCAAAAACACAGACAAATATTTGACTAAAACGGCTTTTTTATTAATCTTATGCTACAGTAAGTATTTTATAGTTTTTTCTTAACACCTCTAAATACAGGTGTTGTAACAGGATAATAATATGCTCCAAAAAGGTAACATCTTTTGTATCTTTAGTAATTGCTGAATTGTTAAATGGAGCATAAAGACTCTAAAATATGCCATAAATTATAAGAGCTATCTACATAGAAGCCAACCAAAATTGTAAAAAAAAAAATTAAAAACTTGTGCATGCACTAAAAGTGTGATCGAGGTTATTTTTTCAATTTATTTTCACACTGGACTGGACTAGAAACCATTTGTGTCAAAAATAGC
>NW_015150490.1:1392295-1409406 GCF_000732505.1 Cyprinodon variegatus
TATATATATATATATATATATATATATATATATATATATATATATATATATATATATATATAAATGTGTGTATATCTGGAGCGTGTAACAAAAGTTATATCCCTCTGGTATTATAAAAGTATGTCTGATTCTGATTCTACATCTATTAGGTCACTGTTTAACCATTGAATCTAACAATAACTAGCTTGTATGCCATTGACGACGAAATATCAAATTCAAAATGTTTAGAAAGAGCTAAATTATTATTTTCGAGTGTATTTCAGCTGTTATAATACTTACAGGATGAGTAGTCGTCTGAAGGTGTCGCAGACCTTTGGTTGGAGAAGGACTGATAACTACAAAACTACTTAGCAAGCAACAATCCAGCTGCTTTAATGCAACCAAGATATACTGCGGGACAAACCCTTAATAAACATTACGAAAACTGGAAATGCACGTTAAATATTGCAGCTATCTATCTTTCAAGACTTACAGTGATTCGTTTTGCAGGTGAAAAGTAAACATGAAACGCGGAAGTATGTTGAATAAACTATCTTCTTCTTTTTCCTCCTCTTGTCGTGACGTTGAACAGCAAACAACGTGATGATCCTTTACCGCCATCAAGTGGCAATAAAGAGTATTGAGGTTTCCCTCATCATAGTTAAAAATCATACAGAAGTTAAATCCGTCTGATGCTTTACTTCATCTATATCCAGAATCCAATTAGTTTTATTGGATAAGTTATTTTTAATCGCTATTAGTCATTGATCTACTTGCAACCACTTCCAGCATGCATGAAATAGGACCTAAGCAGAGATTTAAAGGATGATTATAATTCCGGTTTTGATTTTCAGCAAGTGAACTATCAATTCAAGCCTTTTTAAGATTCATGGGCAATGAGGGGCCTATACAGCAACAGGATTTTGATTAAACTTCACTAAGTTTTACTAAAACGTTGTTCAGTCCACATATATACAAATAGTTACAGGTTTAATTTCTAAATGATTTTTTCCCAAATTATTTTTCAATCTGATAACTTTTTGTTTTGCATCATCAATCATAAAATAAAGTTCCAGTAATGTGTGCTTGGAAGTTTTATTTTTTAAATAGCAAAGTTAATTTAAAGAATCTATATTAAAATAAAACAACCCTCAAATCTATACAAAGATTGCTGAAAGCACAGAACTTCATCTTTGATTTTTTTTTATTGAGCAGTTTTTAATCAAGACAGATACAATTTAAAATCCTCACCCTACACCAAGGTTCAGAGGCATAAAATTTTTTTTATCAACACATCTTATTTATCAAAATCTCTACCAAGTATCACAGTTAAGATTAAACCACAGCAGAAAGTTAAATGTGTATAAAAAAAATTCAATTTCAAATAAATCAGTGGAAAAAAAATGTTGGTTCATCTTTGAGTTCAGTTGAGTGCAGTTAAATCCAGAATTATGTTCAGGTAAATTTTGTTTGTTTTGAAATATGTGTTTGGTTTGCTTTATGTTAACTAGTCTTTTGTGTCTTTTGGTTGGTTCATTTATTGTTGTTTGTCAAATTGTCTGGAATAAATTCCTATTCATTCATTTATTCTTTCAATCTTCTTTAAGGAACCTTTTCTATTCGATTATTAATCAGAAAAAATAATCGATCGATTAACCAAATAACCATTAATTGAAGCAAATGTTCCTTCTAATTTCTCATGTGCCTGATCATCCATACAAGGTCCCCGAATACAGAGGACTCCAATGAATGACTGACATCAGATGTGCACCCTCAGGCCTTACACCATTACCTGGGATCAGCGAGTTACATTGTATTTTTTTATAGAATGAAATACTACAGCAGCAGCTTCCATTAGTTTACTTTAGATTTAAGTGATTTTGCCCACTTAAAATGAAAAAAGAAAACCCCCAAAACTTGTTGGTCATGAGATTTTTAGTATGCTATAAGCAAGAGTCCTGCTCTTGCTTATAGCATTGTGAAAATTTTCCTCACATTAAAACCTTCAGTTTGTGCAATAAAATGTGTGCTGTAGCGTGTGATATAGTATAAAATCCTGTAAATCTGTAATTTTTTAGCTACAAAGTTTTTTTTAGCATTTCTTCTATCATAAATTATATTATAGTATGAGCCTTTCATGATTAATATCCATAAATAAATAAAAAATTAATAAAAGTTGCTAGAATATGACCAAATTTGACTTCAATTTCTGTCCGTTTTACTTCTCCAATGCCACTTTAAGATGCTTGTGGATGCTGTTTTGAAATGATTCATTAAACCTAACATTTCACGATCAGCAATGGATGCTTGAAATGTAACAGAAATATCAAAAAGCGGTGAGATCTCCTTTGGCTCCTCCTCTAAGTTTTGCAGCCACCATATCTGACAATGTGCTGATTGATGCCTGTTACATTTTTCCTTCATCATATACTTGAAATTATCAGAAAAAAAAAAAACAGGTGTGTCTTTAACCGTGTGCATGTTGGAAAGCAGGGCTGTTACAAACCAGTGAGAGTTTCATTGTTCTGGGAGCCTTGACCGATAAATAAATTTGGGCCGTCACATACTTTACTTCATGTTGGATATTTTTTTATGCAACTGTAAAACTCTTTGATGCACTGAATAAAGACATTTGCTGAACCTATTCATCAAAATACAACTCTTAAATGTATTAATTTTTATTACAACACTGATTTTGATATATTTGAAAGTGGGACTGAATAGAAGACGTTTCATCAAAACAGCTGATTTTCAGTAAAGCTGTCTGGCACATCTAGCATGCAGGAGGCTGAGGTAATTTGTGATACTAGTCATAAAGACAAGATGCTGTAAGACATGTAGTTCAGCAGGCCTATGGCCAAAAATAACTGTTTTCTCTATATTATGTAATGAAATTTGGGGGATGGGAGAAGTCAGTTGTTTCTCATATTTTCATTGTTGGTTTTAAGTTGAAAAAGGAACTATACACATATTCAAAATGATACAGAAAAAAATTTATTGGTTTAATTAATTTACAGCTTATGTTTGATTTTATCTTATGCACTGCATGGATTTTCTTGTGCGCCAAGATTGCGCAAGCCCCCAGCTTAGAAGGAATATTGGTTGCAGCCCTAATCAAATCTGAGATTACTATGAAAATATAATTTCAAGCTTACTCCAAACAGTCTTTCTGCAAAAAATGTTGCAGCATAAAAAGGAACAAAGTAATACATTTACCAGCTTTAATTTGATGTGCAACATATACATAATAATAATAATATTAACATAACACAATAAATCATTTTTTAAACAAAAAAAAAATTGATTTTGCCTATTAAATGTTGTAAATGCCAATCATTTTATCTGTTGGCCAGTGGTCTGTAACCCATTTCCCCCTCTAGCTGCTCTGCAGTGAGTGAGCCAAGCAGAGGCTGACAGTCTGGGTTGAAGACAGAATAAGCACTTAGTTCTCCTGGTTTCCTGGGTTCTGGGCTGCGCAGTCCTTCATAAAGCCAGTAGAACAGGGAGATAACGAAGAATGGCAGGCCAAATTCCAGTTCAACAAAAAGACCCAGAAGAACCAGCCAGAGCAGCACTTTGAGCAGCATAATGTTGGAGAGGACCAATTGTCTTGACGATAACCATCTTCCCAGAGTACTGTCAAGCATCCAGTCACTACAACTCTGTAAGGACACATAACAACAAGTCAGTGGTTAACAAGGTTATAAAAAAAATGATAGGGGGCTTGGCCAATTGAAGCTGATGAAGATTTTTCTTTATGTAGATGTTTTGCTCAACCGAGAAATGTTTTTACATATTCTAAATTATTGCACAACTTTAGAAACAACAAGAAAAAAGACACACAAGTGACTGATTGAAAACTGGTGCTTCTTGAACACAAATCTTTAAAGTATTTAGTAAAACTTCCCTATGATTAATGTGGTTAAATCTGTCTCCGATCCGCAGTAAGATATCATGATGCACATTTTTTAAAATAAATCTTGATTATACTCAGAATTTCAATGAGGTTAACAATCAAGCTAAAAGCTTGATTAAAATTTGAATTCAAATACCAAAGGCAGGCAATATTCTAATGCTTTATCCATTAACTACAACCAGTAGTTTGCCTTTATAACTTTGTAAGTTTTTCTTAAGAATAATAAAATAATAAAACCAAAAAGTTGTTGGCAAACATTGGAAACACAAAATTTTCCTTACTTTTTTAAACCTGTATAAATAAAAAAATTCAATAAAAATGAAATGAATGAATCACAAATCTGTGTTATTTATCAGGCGTCCCCAACTTATCAGACTGAGCTTGGGCTGTTTATCAAAAAAAAAAAAAGAAAAGAAAAAAAAGAAACAAACAACAATTACACACCTTTGACATATTTTTACGTTAAAGTTTTTAAAAACCATGTCGAAATTTCTCACACTCACTTTTTTTTGTTTAACATAAAATCCCAATAGATTTCCCTTGTAATCTGTAGTCACATGAATACTTTTGCAAACCACTGCATTGATAAAAGTTCAGCACTGACACGATAACAGGAAAAATCATAGAAGTTTTAAAACAATATGTATTTATCTATTGCATTCAGGAATTTTAATAAGTAGCTTTTGAATGCATCTTCAGTGATTTATAATTTTGACAGATTTTCTTTCAGAAAACAAAATTAAAATGACCATATTTGTATATTTACCTCGATCACATCTAATCTTTCCATTAAAATGTGAATCATCTATTAGTTTTGAATAGTTTTACCAGTTTAATAGCCACATTTTGAAGAGTTTTCGTTAAAATCTATTTAAATCGTGCTGATATTGATCTCTTACCCTGCCTGGAGAGCTGTTAGTTGCAGTTTGGTTGTTTTCTGGCCCCTCTGCTTGCTGACTGTTGTCTGCCTGTACAACAGGATCTCCTTCTCTCTTTTCTCTGGGCTGAGCAGCAGAAGGGTCGGACATTTGCGTGCCTTTCACCGCCTGTCGTCGGGCTCTAAACTCCGCCAGCTTTTGCTCCATAAATGCGAATAATCCAAGTTCAACCTGGAAAAGCACCCTTTAAACCACAAAAAAAGAACAAACTCTCCTTTTCTTGTCACTTTAACAAAATAAACAGATGAATAATAATATACAGATATATCAAATATACACCCGACTGCCTCGCACGTCAATTTAGGTTACTTTTTGGAGAAATTTCAACCGGTTAGAATCTTTATCGAGGCATGTTTACGTACTACGTGTTCTATCATAAAAAAGGAGGTATTGTCGCCAACTGTCGTAAAGCGTCGGTTTACGGGATTTTTCGATATTTCCTTGGGGTTGTTTGTTGCTAGCTTTCAGGTTTGGTGTCTTCATCAGTGGTGAGAACATTAACTCATAACGTTTAATGTATTTAGGTTATTTTACCTTTCTGTTGATATTTCGTCACTGCTTCCGGTTTCCTTTCATTAGGGAAATACCAGATGTGCTAATGTTATAAGTTAGTGCGGATTAAAAAAAACATAACTCAGGGTTTCCTTTATATTTGAACGTATGTTTTGTCATTATTTGTACATTAGTGTCATTTTTCTACATATTAGTTACAAACCGCTACTTTTATGAATGTTAAAGATAAAAAATAAACTAGCTTGACTTATGTGGCCAATTTAATGTAGATATAAAATACTTAGCTGTTAAATTATTTGGTAGTTATTGTGTCATTTGTGTTCCAGACATCATGGCCTCTGCTCCAGCTCAGCAACCTACCCTGACCGCTGAACAGACCCGAGGTAAGAGGAACATGGTTCCTATTATTATTTTTTTAATAAAAAACAAAAACAACATTCAAACGTGGAGTATGAATGTTGATTAGGTTCTGTCAAGATCATCTAGTGTTCCTCTTACAGACCTGTAATAGACCACATTTGCTCAGTGATTGCTTTATGCAATCCCATCTAATCAGGGAGCTAGATGGGGGCCAGGGGTGGCCACCCTTAGCCAAACATTGACCACCCCTACCTTTTTTCCCCCCTCTAATATAGATTGTTGCAGCAATAATACACTCAAGTGGAATGTTCAAAACATTTAAATTTTTCATATATTCATAATCACTTGACAATGAACACTGTTTAATTATACACATCATTTTACTAGCATTAAAGATATGTACAGAATTCACGCTCTTTTCAGAAGTAGATTTTGTGTTATATATGGTAAAGAGAGAATGTCTCTGCAAGTCATGTGGGAATCTTCAGTGAAATCATAAATAACTATTTTGATTTTAAAAAAAAGGTATTAATCAATTTATATCAATTTTGTGCAGAAGAATTATTGATACATGGAGGTAAGTAATGACAATGGAAAATGTTTGTCCCAGAGCTCGAATCTGAATTTTATCTATTATACCTTTTATTTAGAAAGAATGGATGTTTAAATATATGCATCTATTTTTTTTAGCAAAAGCTGTAGGAAAGGATAGTTTGTCTTGTCTTTGGCTTGACCCTGAGGTTCTGGCGCCTATCCCCTTTCGGCCACCCCTCAGTGTACATTGATTATTGCCTGGCCACCCTTATAAAAATTTCCTGGCTACACCTCTGCATCTAATCCTGTAAGAAGGAATTTATAAAACAAATAATTGGTGGATATTTCAGAGGCTGCTGACCGAACACATGGCGATTAAGAAACCTTTGCTTTACCCTGACAGATGGGATGTTTTTAACTGATTAACTATGACACATCCAGTCGAAACCTTTGAAGCTACCATTTGCTTATAGTTTGTTTTACATCAATGGTAGTCATCTTAATGCCACCCATTTGTTGATTTTGCATACCTGCTTAATCCTTGTGGCAGGATTCCAGTCGGTAGACCCACACTCAAAGTTGAACACACTGTGTATACTGGCTTACTAATGTCATCCTTTGTCATTTTACAAATGATATTTATCTTACATCTCATGGTAGCTTTTTTACCTATCAAGGTGGCTCAGAAACTTAACTGAGATAAGATAGAGAAATGCAGAAGAGAAACAGCCATCCATGCACATGTATCAAACAGCAATTTTAGAGTTCGCAATTATCCTAACATACATTATTTTTCTATAATATAGAAAAATGCATATTATGCATCTTAGTCTAAAATTTGAGCCACATCTAAATATATTTTAAGACAGAAATACACATTTATCTAAATCACTGTGGTTTAGGGTGAACTGAATAAAGTTACACTATTACAGTTTGTTTTCTCTCTGTGAAGGCATTCATTTGTAACTTTAAATGACGGATACTTTGGTTCTGCAGTGGTGTTGAGTGAGGTGATCCAGGCCTTTTCAGTGCCAGAGAACGCTGCACGAATGGAGGAGGCTCGGGAGAGCGCCTGTAACGACATGGGAAAGATGCTGCAGCTCGTGCTTCCTGTGGCCACTCAGATTCAGCAGGAAGTGATCAAAGCGTATGGATTCAACAATGAAGGAGAAGGTAGTTATTACATAAAATACTCAGTTTATTTGGAACTTTAAAAAACACAACTTAGAAATGAAAAGTTTTATCTTTTTTTTTTTTATCCAGATTAAAAAAAATATTTACAGATATAAACTGCAAACATGCACTATTTTTTTAAACCAAGGTTTGTTAAATATCTAGATGGGAAATATTTAATTTTCTGGACATGTTTTTTCAAAGTTAAGTTTAAAACAAGTAATTGTTCTAAAGTAAAAAGAAAAAAAAAGTTGACATTCAAGAGGAAGCATCTATGTAAAATAGTTTTTAAATAACCTCACAGTGGGAACTATACATTTGAATTTGTTAATAGTTTTTTGCATCTTTTACAGGCGTCCTTAAATTTGCTCGACTGGTGAAAATGTATGAAACCCAGGACCCTGAAATTGCAGCCATGTCTGCAAAACTGAAGTCTCTCCTCCTGCCGCCATTGTCAACACCCCCTATAGGAGGCGCCATTCCTGCTTCATAGGATTTAGTCTTGACCAGGTCTAATTCAGGGGTGCTTTATTTTTATGCTTTGCAATTCCTTATGCCATTATGTATTTAAGGTCCAATTTTTGTATGTAATATGTTTGATACCACTAATGTTTTTAAAAAAAAAGTATTCATTCAATGCTTCTTGCAAACCCTTGAAATATTTCCTCACACATTGTATTTATTTGTTACATGTAACACTACATCCACTTTATTCCACTGAAACATTTACTTTAATGCCATCTTTTTTTTTACTTTATATGCTGTCAGATGTTTTCATTATACTGTAGAATTAAATATTCAGTTTTTCTGATGTGTATTTTATGAAGTGTGGGAGAAAAAAAACTATGGTATAGATACTTTATTATTTCTTCAAGTCTTTAAATCACACTTACATTTTAAAAACATTTACATTCATACATTTCATTAGACAATGTTTTCCAGGATAAAATCTTATACATCTGCTTCCTGTCTGAATAAATGAAGACAATGCGGTGCATAATAAAACAGGATAAAGTGACATTGACTCCAACATATTGCTCCTAAAATGCTACATAATTCAACTTGGTGAAAAAAGTGCTCCATACAGTAATTTAAGTGCATAGGATGCAGAACTCCACCCACCCAGTAATCAGAGTTGAACACAGAGATAACCAATGAGCAGGTGATTATCCTGCTGCACTCCTCTGTGTCCTACTTCTTATTCCCCAGGTCCAGTGAAGTTGCTGTGCAAGTGGAAAAAAGTGCTCCAAGTAAAATGCTATCAAAGTTCTTTCCACTGGGAGTCAGCAAGCACCTGTCTCTCGGTGAATAATATTGTATTTTACACACACAAAAAAAAATACAGAGTCCAGTGTTTGCACATTTGAAATCCTGATGGATGAGTTCATTGTTTGCACAGAGCTGTCTTCAGTTGAACAGTAGTTCAGCTCCCAACTCATCAAAAGGAAAATGGAAGGTTTCAAGTCCCCGGATCCTGATCTCACATCTCAAAGTGGCGGAAAATGCTTTCGACATACGCCAGGACTTTCTGCCAGTCCGGCCCGTCTGCTTTCAGCATCTCCTCCACTGTCTGTTACAAAGTAAATTAGTAAAGACAGAGTAAGAAACTAAAGAAGCTCAACTTTTAAATTTTTCAGCACTCAGGGTTCTTAAAATCTAAATAAAATGTGCAGCTCCGTAATAATATAAATTTTTGTCAAGACTAGCTAACTTCTTTGATATCCAGCCTATGTGATGATTGGTCTCTGTTTAAAGACCCATACATGATTCCATTTATGGTAAATCGAGAAGGTTGTCCTTTACAGATGGTGAGGTGAAAAGCTCATGAATACTTTGACATGTTTGGAACCAACAAGTGTTTATAAAGCTTGCACTTCAGACCTCTTTCCCTCTTCCTGCACCTTGAATGCCAGAAAGTTTTGGAGCTCAGGGCTTTAAAATTTGTAATTTTTTCAGACTATAACATGAATAAAAAGACACTAATGGAATCTAACCAACAAAAGACAGTAATACATTTAAACTAGAAGAAATCTTACATTTATCAGAGCTCATGTAGTGTGTGGGTTAGAAGAAAAAAAAAATGGCTCACCAGTGTTGCTGGGATTCCCACACTCTCTCCCACCTTAAATGCAATGTCCAGGTTTCCCTCCTGCCCAAAGAGCAGTGCAAGTTTTATATGGATTCAGAATAACTATTGACTTAATTATAGAAGAAATGTTCAATATCGACATTTGCATAAACACCTCTCATATTTGGATAAATAAAATCAAAGAGCTGAGAGTCTTCCATGTGCTTCGTTATTCTATCCAGGTCAGATTTTTGGTCAAGTTTGCTAGCATTATAAAAATATTTATAAAACTTTGCCAATGATAATGCATGTTTTATATGCATGGTCAATAATTTGCAGGTGCAGATCTGGAGTACCTTCCAGAAACACCTGCAATAAATCTGAGCAAACCATTTGTTGTAATTTTCCAAACAAAAGAACCTTGTTTCTTTGCAAAGTAGCAGTTTTACCTTGTCAGATGGCCTGAGGCTGTCATATGGAATATGAGTTGGTAAGAAGGTGTGATAGATGGCACAGAATGCCAACCCATCCTCCCAGCACGTACTGAAATTGGTAATCTCGATATTCTGTTGCAGACGGGAAAAAGACAAAAACAAACAGAATTAAAAAATATTAACCTACCTGTTGACCTACATTCAACATAGACAGTATTCCACACAAGGCTCTAACCTTATAACCTTTGGTACGGGTTTGGCACCACCGCAGCAGAGAGTTCCTTCTGGAGCCACCATGGCGCCTCAGCAAAGCACTGAAACCATCCTGAGGTCTGTTCAAGACAGATATAAAGTGCTTTAATGCCAGTTTTCTCTAAAGTCAAGCAATAATGTTGACAACATTTACTTAAAGTCTTTTGACAGAAAAATTCAGAGGAATTTCTGCAATAAATGTGAATATCAGTGAAAAGGATTTTTTACATAAGACTTTAAACTCTATCCCCCTTTTGGCATAATTAATAGCATCAACGCAACATGAAGCTACAGTAATCAACCCCTGGAACTGTTAAAGTGCTGAGAAAGCCCAGATAATCATCAGCCTCGAGTCAGTCTGGCTCAGACCATCTCATGTCTAGCTTCTTCCTCTTAATTCATTCTGTACAGAGTTTTGATCAGGTATCATTTGCTGCCAATCTAGTGTTGTCATGGTCATTAACTGTGTGTTGGTGCCCTGAGCAGTGTGGGCAGCTACTACGTTCTGTTGAGAAATTAAATTAATATCTCTGGAAAGTTTGTCAGCAAAGAGAAGCATTAAGTATTTTAAAAATCTACGGTTAATTAATACAGTGACTCTAAACTTGAATTAACAGTAGAAGAACAGCAGCAGGTGGCACAATTCCTGCAAATCTAACTACATTTCACAACCATATAGAAACCTCTGTCTTCTGTACTTGGCCTTCCTCTTAAGTCTGACACTTTTTGAAATAAAAATGCTAATTTTATCCTCATCTGGAAAGTGGATTTTGCACCACTATGGAGAAGTGCATTGCTTTTTGTCTTTAGCCCAAGTGCTTCTATGATCCCTGGTTTAGGGGCAGCTTAATAGTAGAGACAGACATTTGAAGCCCATTTCCCAGAATAAGGTTTTTGTTCCACATCATTTCAAGGTTGCAGTTATTCCCTTTACTTACACCTTTTGTAAACTCCACCTTTAAACTGTCAAATGTTTTAACCCTTTGTGCACAATACATTCAATTCTGATGTTTATTGCAATATCATGGTAATCACTGACAAAGGGCCACTTATATGCAATATTTTGTAGACTATAATTTTAAGTTATAAAAGATCTGAATAAGAGATTATACAGTTTATAGAGAGAAGTCAGGGCATGGTTAGAATGGGGAAAAAAAGTTGGCAAATGAAAGCCATTGATTTTACAATGTTGATTAATACTGAAGTTTTTTTTTGTAAGTACAGCCTCACTTTCCATTAAAACAAGTGTATTCCTACTTTATGGCTAGATTTACACACAGTATTCTTTTGAACTACCCTCTTTTTTAAGGTTTTCAATGTCTTCTGGACAACTGGCAAGCTTTCTTTAGTTGTGGCTGACCATAACATGGCAATAATAATTTTTATGTAAAAAACAACATTTTTTAGCCTGATTTATTATAAAATTGTGCATAGAAATTCTAAGTAAATGTTTGAAAATTAATTAATTTGTTCCTATTCTGATTTAGCAACACTGTATAAACCTCGACCCATACTGTTCTTTAAGAGATATAGGTGACATTTAATGACCTTCCTTTCACACAAATATTTCAACACCAACCAAAGCAATAAAACAGCAGCTTACTTTACAGAATCTGAGGTTTGATCCTCCTCTTGGTTCCCTTTGAAACAAAAAGATAATCAGAAAATTATGAGTCTAAAAAAATATATATATAATTAATATTTATATTATATATAATATATTAATATATAAATTTTATATGCAGCCCTTCTCATCACAGCTGAGGAGAGTCTTGAGATCATTATTTTCTGTAGAACAGAAATTTCTCTCTGGTAGGAAGGGTTTTTTTGTGTCCTTGTGTTCCAAATATACATATTCTAGTACCATCTCTGCAGTCACAAGTGCAAGTCACTCAAGAGCCATTCTTCCACTATAAAACCATTAAGTAAAACAGTTAATTATGTAGCCCAATGCAAGGCAGTTTTCAACTATAATATGCAGAGTAGTTAAATGGATTTAAAGTGTCAAGGTGAGTAAAAGTTGATCTGTGAGAGTTTACTGAAAGGCTTATTGCTTAATCCCTGGCAAAGTCAAATATAAAAGCCCAGAAACAGAAACAAAATTCAAATAGTTCATAAACATAGAAAAACAAACTCATCTCTAATTTCCATCCTCTCATCTATGTGATTGCTTCTGTATGTTTATTCAGACCTGTATAAAAGTTAGACCAGCTATCCTGCCTCTGGAAAATCCTTCCAGTTCTTCCTTTTGTTGGTTCTTCTTTCTGAAAAGATTGTAAGAGAATCAATTTATCGAGCACAAATAAAAAAAAAATAATTTTAAAAAGTCAATATAATCATTATGAATAAGTCTTGTTGTATACCTTGCACAAAGGCAATGTTGTGCTCATGTTTTTTGAAGTCTTATTCTGACTAGAAGAATCACTGTGAAATGGAAGACCAGACAGGCTCCTAAAATATAAAAGTCATATTATAATAAATTGATATAGCTGTGAAAAGATACTCATAAGGTTTACCATCATGTTGACTCACCAGGACCTTTCCGACAGCATTACTATTCTCCTTGGATCTCTTTGTCCACGTCCTTCTTTCTTTTTCTCCAGTGCAGCCAAACTACGAATGTATCCCTCAGCCACTCCCTTTCCAGTCAGCTCAGTATTTTCGGATCCTTCCATTTTCTCAGGATCATACGTTTCACTGCCATCATATCCACCATCTTTCACTTCTTCTTCTTCTTCAGCTTCAGTTTTCTTTTTAAGTTTATTAGCCTCTTTGTTTGTCAATTCATCTTTCAGCCTGCAAACATTCCTGAGAACATCGAGCTCGGATTGCTCCTGTTGTCGCTGCACAAGGACTTCATTTAGTTTGCAGCAAACATCTTTGTGCTCTGCTCTCAGACTCTCCAGTGCTTGTTCTGTCTCCTGTTGCCTGCTGAGAGCCTGAGCCAGCTGCTCCTCTAGTGCTCTGTGGTTTTCTTGGAGCAAACCCAGAGCATGATCCGACTCCAGACGCAGCCTGTCGGCAACAGACACCGCGGTGTGCAGGTCCCACTGGAACTGTTGCCACTCCAACCTTTCTGTCTGGGATGAAAATAAACAGTTTTGTGAAGAAAAGAAAAAGGTGCACAGCTCTTGCTGTATTATAATTGTTTCTGAAGCATTTTTTTTTATGTTCGAGCCCTTCATGTATTCCTATACTTTTGTGGCAAAAAAAAAAAAAGACAGATTTCTTGAAATATCAGTTGTGTTACAAAATAATAAATGCCCTAAAATGCTAGCATTCAACATTTTTTGTTTCATTATACATTATCTTTGAGAACAAAAGTGTGTTTGAGAACTGCAAACAAGCATTTCTTTTCCATTTAAGGTTGTGAAATAAAATAGCAATTTAAACCATAGCAAGTTTTGTTATTATTCAAGACATTTTGATTTGAAAAAGCTTTCTTGATGGGAAGTGAAACGTCTTCAAACTTGGAAAACAAAGTGCAGTGGTTTTTTTTTTAACTTTCTTGGAATGACTATGACCTGGATGACTGAAAATCTTTACCAGCATTCTACTCAACAACAAAAAAGTGATGGGAACTTCATAATTTTTAAATGGGAGGAGTTTGAAACCACCCTTACTGTACCCTAAAAGATTTGGAAGAAAAAAAAATGTTCTAACGAAATGAAGATTCAACTCTTTGGAGTGAACGCCAAGGTGTCATGTTGGGAGGAAACAAGGCACCGTTCATCACTAGGCCATACAATACCTACAGTGAAGCATAGTGGTGGCAGCATTATACTGTGGGGAGGATTTTCAGCTGCAGGAACTGGCAGATTAGTGACAGAGAAAATATGGTATATAATGGGGCCAGCAACACTTACCCTGAGTGTTTCCTTTAGTATGTCCAGCTCCTCAACCAGATCTTCCTTTTCAGTTATCAAGCGCCTCAGCATCTCTAAGGATGAAAGAAACAAGGTGGGGGAAGACAGATTCAGTTGTGGCTTAGTGATCTATGTAAGCATAGTTTCTCTAAATGGTTTTCTTTTTTTATGTTTAGTACCAACCCAGGTAATATGCTCCAATTGTGAGGAAAAGACTTTACTTATATTATATAATATAAGTATTATATATATTATAGATATTACTTATGTTAGTGTTTTATTTAGCTATCACAAGTAGTCCAGGAAAAAAAACGGGATTTCAGGCTTGCAAAGCTAAAAAGATTTGTTTTTTGTAATGTCTTATTTTGTGTGCTCCAAGTGTCAGACTTTGATCCTTTGCAGCTTTTGCAGGTTAGGAACCTGCTGTTGCTGTCCTGAATTGATCTTTCCCTGTTGCCTAAAAATATTTCTTGGTTTAGTTAGGATATTGGAAAGCTACTATTTCTTAAATGTCAAGTCCAGTTGCCTAAACTGAACTTTGCAAGCTTAGCCATGACCAGAATGACTGAGAAACTCCACAGATTTCTTAAATGTATTCTTCATCCATTAATTACCTTCATTTACCTGAAAACAGTAGCTGGGTTTATCACTTTAATACATCTGCACAGAAGACTTGACTAAAATTAGAGTACACAATCCAAAAACTGGTGATTACAAGTTTTACAGAGGCTCATCAGGGGAAACCAGGGATATAATTCGTTAATGTTCATCTGTAAAGGTCACAGTCACAAATAGACAACCATTTAAATAGTCTTGACATGCTGCATAATATATTTGCTTGCATGCCTTTTCAATTAAAAACATTTTCTTCTTTTATCATATTTTTCTAATTTTAAGAAACCATTCTACTGTAATAACACTTTTTTGCAGCTGTCATCTACATTGTGAACATATTCCTATTGTTGTTTTTGCCACAAGAAGCTTAGAGATCGTCATTCCATATAGTAATGAGTTTATATCTAGTCTATTAGGCATCACATAGAAAAAACAGGTAAACCAGGACTTACCTACGGCTCCTGCAGTAATATCAGTATTGGGGGTTAGGCCCATTGAGGCTCTATAGTGCTCCATCAGACTGAGTAAAACCAGGGTCATCTCCTCTCCGGTTCGCTCTGCTGCTGCCTGCGACTCCATCCCACTGTCTCTTTCCTGCCAGCTCTGCTCTGAAGGTGATCTTTGGGGCAAAGGTATTGGAGTCTGAACATCCAAACTGCTAACGACCTTCTCCTGTCCAGTTGCTGCATCGCTCGAGTTTGTCCCCAAGGAATTGATGCTCTCCACGCTGATCACAGCCCACTCTGAGGGAGCCGAAAGCTTTGGTTTCCATTCTGCTGCTGGGGAGGGAGAGGAGGGTGGGGCACTAGCAATGGGTGATGAGGTTTGCATCTTACCAGTCGAAGCTGCAGAGGGCAAGGCCATGGCAGCCAGCTCTTCCTCAGAGGGCGAGGTAGGAGGTGTGTGGTAAAAGTCTAAAGGGGAACCTAATGAGAAAGAATTAAAAGCACAAAACTGTGAGGTTTAAAATTTGTTTACAAGTTGCAATCTTTTGCTAAGCTCATTATTCATTTGACTTATGTCATTTTGATTATAAAACTTTGTACATCAGGGACTGCCAAATATAATTTTCAAGCTCACTGAGTTTTGCCTGATACATTATCTGGTTTCTAGGGCACGCATATTGACAGTCTGCAGGGATCTTGTTGTT
Organism: Cyprinodon variegatus; assembly: GCF_000732505.1. Classification (NCBI taxonomy): domain Eukaryota; kingdom Metazoa; phylum Chordata; class Actinopteri; order Cyprinodontiformes; family Cyprinodontidae; genus Cyprinodon; species Cyprinodon variegatus. The sequence goes on from NW_015150490.1 coordinate 1,408,094, forward strand.
TCCCCACCTCCTTTTATTTTCCTTATGCTGCAAGATACTGCAGACTCATCTGATCCCTAGTAGCAGTGTGGAGAACTGTAGTCTGCTCAGCTGCAGAAGGAAGGCTATTCTTAGCCAATAGCTGGGGATAATTCCCTGAATATTGACAACTAAGAACAGAAAGACAAGTCAAAGAAACAGACAGATGTAAGTCAGGGATGAAACTGACAGAGCTGCCAAAGAAGACTTGAGGTAGACGGACAATATTTTGTGCTGATTAAACCAAATGACAGCTGGGCTGTTTTGCACTGAACAGAAAGACAGGGAATTTCTGGAAAAAACAGTGCAGCCATACCAGTTTCTGGATTATAGAATGCTTTTTTTTGTATTGCTAAAATTCAGAATTTAGATGCCTGTAATGTGACTTTGTTTATACGATTACCTATGACAATTTAAAAATAGATCGTATGCAAATTTTGTGAAAATTGTTTAATTTTGCAAGAATAATTCTAAATTGTTCAATCTACCGAGCCCCATCACACCCCATTATCTTTGCTTTCATGGTTTAGTTAAGGGAAATCAATTTTTTTTTTTTTTTTCCAAAGCAACAACAACTTTTATCCACCAAGGCCTGGTTTTCCAAAAGTAATCTGCTCAGATTTTAGATGACAGATTGAATCAAAACCTTTTTTCCCCCTCTCCTTTTCAAAAAAGGAAAAAAAGCCACCTATGGATTAGATTTAATCCTGGTTCTGATCCAAGCCATTCTTGAGTTTGGGTTTTTTAGAAATTTGTAGCAGGATTGGAATCACTTTCGTCCAAAAATAGATGGCTTAAAAATTAACCCACAAAAAGGATGAATTCAGTGTGGACTTTAGACCCATGATATCAAACCTTAACAATTGATCAAAAACACTTTAGCTGGATCATGCAGTGCAGCCTACATTTGCTCAACAGTCAAGCTAATGGGATAGGTAGGCTATATAGCCCGTTTAGGTTTTGAATATATATCTATCCATGGAGAGCACATGAATGCAAACAATGAATGTGTGACTGACAACATAAACCTCTGTGTACATAACACCATCCCTACCAGAACAGTAGAATGCTTCTTTAACAATAAACCATGGATCTAGGGCTAAAACAATTAACTGAATTAATCAATTATTTAAATAATCGCCAAGTAATTTAGTAATCGAGTTAACTGGAGTATAGAGACTCTAAAACATGCCTTTAGCTGACCTAACCCACTAAAAGCGGTATTTATACAAAAATTGGTAAATTATATATAATATATATATATATATATACATACATACATATACACACACACA
>NW_015150490.1:1410275-1413721 GCF_000732505.1 Cyprinodon variegatus
ATCATGGATGTGCAGCCGACAAAATTTCCGGCAACTGTGTGATGCCATCATGTCAATATGGACCAAACTCCCTGAGGAATGCTTCCAGCACCTTGTTGAATCTATGCCACGAAGAATTGAGGCAGTTCTGAAGGCAAAAGGGGGTCCAACCCATTACTAGCATGGGGTACCTAATAAAGTGGCCGGTGAGTGTGTATGTATGTATGTGTGTGTGTGTGTGTGTGTATGTATATATATATATATATATATATATATTTTTTTTTTTTTGTTTTGTTTTTTTTATTTAAGATTTAAAAAGTTTTTGTTTCACCTGGTTTAATTTCGTAGAGAATTCTCTTTAAGGAACCTTTGGCTATCAGATAATTAATCGATTGATAAAAAAAATTAACAGAATAATCCATTTATAAAATAAAGTTGCAGCCCTACGTGGATCACAAGAAGAAAAAAAAACCTTTAAGATGGGTGAAAGGGAATGAATGAGTATACAGATGCAAATTCAGGTGAAAGCAAGGAGGAATACAGGAAGAGGCTGGAAAGCAAACTCCAGCAGAACAACATCAGAGATGTGTGGTCACAGATAAAGAAGATCCCAAGCTTCAAGTAGAAGAATGATCAGACAGATTGAAGCCTGGAGAGAGCCAATGAACTGAATACATTCTTCAAAAGGTTCAGTTCAGGAACAAATTGGTAACCTTCTCTCCAGCCCACAGCCACATGGACATCCTGCCCTCCTCTGCCATTAACTCCTGCTTCTAGGAGTTTGTTGTTAGCCAAATCTGAACATGGTGCTGCCTCATCCTCCATTCACATGACTGTATCTATAAGTCAAGTAAAGAGACAACCGAACTGAAAAAAAGTCCTGGATAGATGTTGAAACATCTTCAAGTTAAAATCCAGGTGTATCTTCAGTCCGGTTGCCTTCCATTTTTAGCCAGTTTTTGATGTCATGATATGGATGACTAAGAATTTACACAGACAAAAAGCATCTAAGTTACTGAAACATTTAATTTCCCTTTGGGATTAATAGTATTTTTCAATTGAATTAAATTAAATAGAGCTCTTTGAATCACCCTGTTTATGAATGGTACTGAACTGTACTTTGTTAAATGTCTAAGACATTCTGGTTGAATTTATATAATTGTAATGCAGCAGAAAATGGCAAGAAAAAGTGTAGAGAGTAATGCTGTTTTAAGGTACTAGGCTGCTAAATCAGGTCAGTATGAAATCTTATGAAGGCTGCTTTTGATCTGTATGCAAATTTTCTACTCTGAAAACAGATGGGACAAAGTCTATAAATAGCTGCTTTAAAATGATGCATCTTAAGCATTTGTCTCTGTCACTACCAGCCCAAAAATCAATAATTGTGGTTTTTTATAATGGAAATTAAAAACTGTATGCATGTTTATTTGTGCACCCAGTTTCACATAGAGAACAAGGTTCTCTCAAATTCACTGGATTTTGTAAACATTACATATAAAGAGGAAAACTTCAGTTAATTCTGCATTGGATTATTATTTCTGAGGACAAATGTAATCTGAAACTGACCTTACCTGAGAACTGTGGGGAAAAAACATCTTTAAAACTGAGCAAATTATTCAGTTTGACTGGTGGCTGCTTAATTTGAAGAAACTGTAAGCTCTGGGTTCAGCAGTGTTGCACAAATATTTATATCACATAGTGTTTAGAATTTCAGCCTAGGTTTGGCCATTCTTCAATAAAATGGTCTAAAGATGCCCAAGAGATCAGAACCAGCCAACCTCTACTTTAAAAGACCTAGCTTTTGATCAGAAATTAACTACTACTTCTATTTTTACAATATAAACACAAACCATATGTTTTTAATATACTTTTTGAAATAAAATACAAAAAAAATTATTAATAATAGGAAAGATTCGTCACATGAAGTGTTTGAAGTGTAACAATGTAATGTTGTATCACTGCCTATCAGAGCCTCAGCACAAATATTGCTCCAATGATGGATAATTAAAAAACAGATCAAACTTACCTGTACCTGTAGGGCTGTAGGTGTCTTTGCCATTATGGTTTCCCATCATTCAGACAGAATCTTTGTCTGCACAGGTTACTAAAATCTGTCCGCTACTGTCCCAGCTGTCGTCTTAGGTCTCACTGCAGTGCTAAACATAAATGAATTTCAATAAGCACGACTCACAGCAAGACCTCTGATCAGTGCAAAAGATCTCCAGAAAGGAGAAATTTGTTTTTACATTCCTTTATAATTATTAAAGATGAAAAAACTGAAAAATTTGAAATAAGGCCACATATCGCTTTTAACAGCATCCTCTATAGCAGGGGTCCTCAATTACAGTCCTAGAGATCTGATGTCCTGCACCTATTAGATGGTCTCTGGGTCCACACCTGAATCAAATGGCTGGATTAGCACCTCAGTTTCAGTCAAGTTCTCTAAATGCTCTTATTATTTGATTCAGGTGTGTTGAAGCAGAGACATATATAAAAAGGTGCAGCACACCAAACTTTGAGAGTCTGTATCGAAGATAGTTCATAGTGGTTGGTCATGGTAGATTCACATCCAGCCTGGTTCTGCTGGAGCTCTCTTCCTGTTAAAGCAGAGTTTCACTTTAAATTTTTTCTACCTGCATAGCTACTTATAAGGAATCGCTGCAAAGCAAACAGCACAATTCAAGCCAACTATTATGCAATTCACTGACTTGATGCAATCTGCTGGTTTTCCTTAGATTGAGGAAAAACACCAATCTGTTTGCATTATTATACCAAATTGACTCATTAAGGTGCCTTGAGATTATGTGTTGTGAATTTGTTCTTTATGAATAAATTGATGTAAAGCCAACTGAAAATATATCATAACGCAGGAGTGGGCAATTCCAGTTCCTAAGGGCCAGTATCTTGCAACTTTTAGATGTGCCTTTGGTTCGACACACCTGAATCTAGTAATTAGATAATTAAGAGGACTCTAGAGGAACTACCTGCATGCTGAGGAGGCAACTCAGCCATTCGATTCAGGTGTGTTGGACCAAGGATGGATCTAAAAGTTGCAGGATACCTGCCCTCAGGATATGGAATTGCCCACCCCTGTCATAACCCATCAATAGAAAAAAAGGTTCTCTGGGATTATTTGGATCTAAGAAATAAAAACGATTCCCCCTTTTGCATGTTTTCACAAAAAACAATTATTCTTGTACAATCAGTTTGTAAGAATCAGGTCTGATCGGTAAAAATTGATTATCAACTGAACACACTCATTTCATTTATATTTTTATCTCTTTATCAGATACCAATTTAAAGATAGAAAACCATTTAAATTCAAGCATCTTCTTGCAGACCCCAGCAGGAATAAAGCGCGACGGAAAATGGATGGATGGATTTTCTTGCAGTTCCTTCAGTGAACAACATCTTAAGATGCATCCAGCCCCCCAACACACACACTTTTTTTTTTGGTCTTACATTGG
>NW_015150490.1:1414940-1420363 GCF_000732505.1 Cyprinodon variegatus
CTATCTATCTATCTATCTATCTATCTATCTATCTATCTATCGATGTAAAAGGGTACATTAAAAGAAAATCAAAAATAAAGTCAGGTAGCAAAACAGTTAACTAGGCTTTAGCAGAGAGAATATATTAAATATTGTCACTTTGATTAATTATGAATGGATTTATATTTACAAATGGGGCTTTTTAATTGGTTTAACCATCAGTGCGGAGAAATTACAACAACAACAACAAAAAAAACCCAACTCAGCGATTTGTTGGATTTATGCTTAAATAGATCAAACAAAAATTATCAAAATGTTAACTAATGACTGTTACAATAGGCAGTAAAGACAGGGTGGGATGAAATGTATATACTTTTTTATTTAACTTTTTTATTTTTATTGTTAAGTGTAATTTGTTTTATACAGTCTGAATTATTTCAGTATATTACTGGACTAAACAAGATTAACCTTGTTACCGATTTGTGTTCTGCAGCACCATGGACAGTGCACTGCACAGACATTTATTTTTTGGCACCCTCTGGTGGCTAAATGTAATAATTACACTGGTCGTCAGAATTATCTTATGTATTCCCTACAAAACGTCGTATAAAAAAAAGTAGGAGCAAATTTTTTACTATCCATATAGTACATACTCGACGCTCAACAGAATAGAAGAATAAAGTCATTTTAATCAAATATTTTGTGAGTAAGAATGGCTTATTCATAAAATATTTTTTCAGGATACCAAGGGCCCAAAAAAGGAGAAACCTTTAACTTTACTATAGATCTTCAGCAAGGATGTAAGGACATACAAATGGACAGATACTAAAACAAACTGTAGCTGCTAATTAGAAAAAAAAGGTTAAATTTAACCCAAACATTTAAATCTTGCTGGCATACACGTGAGACAGGCCAAATCAACAAGGATAGTAAAAATATTTTACCCAACAAGCAAGGTGAGGTTGTATCAAAAAAGAAGAAGGCAAATACTTCAAAGTAAAATGATATGACAGATAAAGTAACTGTCAATTCCTGGTGTGCCATTCTAATAAATCAAAAACTAACAAACACTATTGTGTAGCATATGAATGCAAGGCCCTCTGTGAATTTAGTGTAAATTCCTCTTTCAGTTTGTAAAACATACATATGTTGATTAAGCACAATTGTACCATGGAGATATAAAACTGTGTATAGTTATTTTCTTGTTTTCTGTTTTTCTCCTAATACATATTCAATTATTATAGATTTTATTCGGACAAGAGCGAGTGAGCAGAAACCATTTCTATGTGGTTTGTCTGCCTCCAAACTGAAACAACATGTTTTTATAAACCCTGCTGAGGAAGAAAACGAGATTTGAAAGTTTCTTAATGACAATAAGAGTGTTGGTCTGACCGTTCCTCTAAAAACCATCTTACTCTGGAGCCGCCTGAGGTGACCCAAGCCTTGTGTTTATTTCCTGGTAATATTGCTCATCAAGAATGACTCAGAATGTGAATCTCTGAGTAGAAATCTCCCGATCTATGCAGCATGAATTCTCTGAATAAAGATATGCAGCTGTTTAGCTCTCGGCTGCTTTAAACTCAGCACCCACATGATTCCTGTGTGACCTAAACACCTCTCTGCATTGTCTTCTCACTTTAAGCCCACTCATATTTATTACCATAATCATGGTCACGGAGCTTCTTAAAAATCTAATTTATTCTTCTACAGAATGATGAAAGGAGCTCAGAGAAACATAACTTGATTAATATCAGTCTAATAAAATTTTACATCCAGAGAAGATTTGTCTATGAAAGAAACATTAAAATGTATAATGCAATAAAATGTAGTATATGTTTTAAAAGATCCTTCTTTGTGCTACCAAAGCGGCTCTTGAAAATGTTAGCAAAAGTTAACAGAGTTCAGTCCCCTAACATTTAGAAAAGGTCCAACAGCTCCAGCAACCCTAAACAAACATGATGCAGAATCAGAAAACCACACCATGTAAAAAGAGGGAACTAAAGAATCAATTTGACAATCTCATATTTAGCAGCATTATTTAGATTCAAACCTTCAAATCTATAAGAAAGTGTGGCTGTTTTATGCCATGCACCTAGAGTTTAGGTTGCTGGAGGTATTATGCTGGGGGGATATAACTTGTCGTTATACCATGAACATATGTGCCACAAATGATGCATCATCAAAATAGTTCAATCCATATGAGGACATTGGTAGGCAGAAAAAGAGAGACATGTCATGGATGAGTAACCGGTCGGCAACACTGCACAAAACGTTTATACTGTGAAAGCTCCAAGGAATAATTAAAACGTTATCTTGAATTTGTGGCATTAAGGCAGTTCTAAAGGCAATATAAGTTAAGTACAAAGGTGTACAAAATAAAAGTAAGTTATTGAAAAAGTGTGTATAGATTTTTTCTTTATAAGAACTCATTGTAAAGTAGGCCTACATATTCAATTCAATTGAGTTTATTTATATAGCACCAATTCACAACACATGTCATTTCAAGGCACTTTACAGCTCACCAGATCATACAGTCAAATTGATTCAGAGTTTTCTATCTAAGGAAAACCAGTTGATTGCATTGACTCACAAATGTAATCCCACACACGAAGCATGCTTGTAGCGACAGTGGAGAGGAAAAACTCCCTCCAGCAGAACCAGGCTCAGTGTGAGCGGCCATCTGCCGAGGCCGCCGAGCAGAGATTATATTCATACTATGGAAAATGTTTGTGTTGTTCAATTTGTACTTACATAATTTTAAAATGAAAAGCTATTAGTCTGAAATAAAATCTAAGGATAAAGAAAAGGGATTCCCTGTGATATGGATTTTAAGCCACTCAGGAAATATTCTATTCTATTCTATTCTATTCTATTCTATTCTATTCTATTCTATTCTATTCTATTCTACAAACTCTCAAAATCAGTTTATTTGTCTTTTAAACATTTCATAAACTTTAGGCTGATGGATTTTTGTTCCATAATATGGAACATTAAATCATGCATACTTTATGCAGGCTGTCGTTTTTACGTTATGCTATTATAAAAAATATTTATTTCAAATAAATCGCTCCCTTTTTTCAGCTCATAACTTTGGTGTTACATTTAATATGTTACGTTGGATCAATATTGACCGCTATAGGCGCAGCCTTGGAAAAATGGCGTCTGATGCAGGTTGCCCAGAGACCAGAAGCGGGACTCTCAGTGACAAAAACAACATCAGTGTTTTTAAAAATCATCTCTTCAAGGCATGAAGTCTGCGTCGAGACTTGCGTCGGACAGGGGAGCGCAAACCATCCGCCTTCATTATAAGGACCATGATGGGAATCTACGGTAGCGCTGCTGCACAGATATCTAACCAACATGAACGTCTTTACGCGTCAAAGGGGACATGATCGCCGCGCGCCCGTTTATCGCCCGTTTACGATCGAAGAAGAAGTGACCTTCTCCGAGGCGGAGGATGTCAGCCCTGAAAAAGGTAAGAAAAAGAGGCATGGAAGTAAGAAGAAAGGCGGTGTGTTTGTTTATGCACGAACCGAGCCTGTGACGCGGCTTGTTTTTCTTCCTATTATTGGGTTAAAATCCAGGTGCATCTCCTCCCCTGACGTATAGCAGGGACTTTTTAAACTGACCACCTAATACAAAGTGGTAACGCACACGCGTGGACTGAAAGCTCCCATCTTAAGAAAAAGCCAGAAGTTCTGCAGAGCCAGGATGAGTCACTCAGTTACTGATATTCACTTTGTCAATTCTCAATCAATAGCATTCAAACTCCTATGATGTGTGGGTGAGGTGATGAGAGGAGGTTGCCTCCTTATAATGTTGGGGTAGGGGGGTGGAATGCGGGACCCACGCATGTTTCTGAGAGTTCCTTCCGTTTATAATTGCCCACATATCCCCATTGTGTTGTTCCCTGCCATTCAGTCAATCTGTGTATATATATATGTGTGTGTGTGTGTGTGGTGACTCAGCCGTATTGTACTATATCTGTCATCCATCTTTTCATCTGTCACAGGTGTTACCATGGCTACTACAGACTCACTGCTGTCTTTTCTTTGAGAAGGACTCAGGTAAGCAGTGGGAAGGGTGACTCATTCACCTTTAATGGAGACATGCTCAGTTTAATAGACAGTTTATCTTTTTTACATCTTCTAGCTGTTTTTGGCAGTGGTACTAAATTGCAAGAATGAGACATGGGAGGGATTGACACCAGTCAGAGAGGGAAAAGCTATGAGAAAGTAACTTTTATTGATAGTTCCTCTTACTCTTTAAGGTATTTCAAAGTCTTTCTTTCTTTCTACAAAAAACACTTTAGACTTTTAAAAACACACTATTCAAACATTTAAACAACTGACGTAAAACAAGTGTCAGTTAAAAATCACTATTAAGGTAAAAACAAGTGTCAGTTAAAATCATTAAATGAGGAGCTTGTTAAAATGTAGTTCTCCATCATCTGACACAGTACATAAAATTTAGTTAAAACCCCACAGCTGAATAAAATCCTCCATGTTCTGTGTGGCTCTGTGGAAGTGAACCTCCAGCCTTAGTCTGGCTTTAATGTTGCACCTCCACAGAGCCACGGCATCAAGGTGAGGTCCCTCCTGAAGTCTGTCTCTACGGGACAGGTAAATGGCCATCTTTGCTTTGCTGTTAAAAAAATGTAAAAGTCGGGCCTTTGGCTTATTCCTTCTGTTTTGAAAAACTCCTCCTATAAAAAGAACCTTTGTAAAAACCGTCCCAAAAACACTAAAAACACAAATTAAAAGGTTAAAAAATTATCTTTAGCCTTGTTAATTCCATAAAAACGTGGAACACGTTTTCAGACAGACCGCAGAAAGGACACTCGTTTAAAACACCCCGAGTAATAACGGATAAAATCGAGTTTGTGGTGATGGCGCTGTGTAAAATCCTCTATTGAAGATCACCAGTTAGTTTTTTGATCTGAGGCTTGTATAAAGTCCTCCACTGGGGTGCTTTTCCATGAAGTTTTTCAGACCAGATGCAGACCGGCCGGTTCTGAAGGTGTCGTTGGTTAATGACTTTTGTGCAGCTGTGGTAAAGGGCTTTCTGGTCGAAAAAAGAGGAGAAAACAGTGAACCAAAAACTCAGGAAACTAATCTAAGAGGTTTCTATATAATCCGATATCTGTAAATGGAAAGGCTGACAAAAATTACCGATCTATTACAACAGGTTATTCTACTTAAACTGATGGAGAAACTAAAATATCGTTCATTAAAGCTACCAAAAGGCCAGTGTTAACTCTATAATAGTTGACGAGATCCACATCTTAGGTGGAAAATGTTGTTGCCTTGACAACTGCTAGTCACAGACAGAGCCACAGTGATAAGAGAGTTCTGACAAGTCCATTCGGGACAATGTGCAACATGCATACAGAGCTTAAATAGTTCGAGGGAAGTTAGCCACTCATTCATTGCCATAGACATTAT
>NW_015150490.1:1420696-1436449 GCF_000732505.1 Cyprinodon variegatus
AGCAAATTAATTTGCTTGGTCTTCTGATGATGCAACTCTCCTATCTTCATGGCTCTAGTTATATACACCACAACTCTGTCCCTTTTTGAAGAAAGGTTAAAAAGAAAGACACTGTTAAAAGAAAGCCATAAATGGTCCCATTCAAGGTTTAACATAAGTCTATTTGGAAGAAGGAGCAGCACTAGGGGAATGAACCCTCACCATTCATTTTTACTCTTCACACCTCTGTTTTCCTGTACCAGACAGAGTACTATTACAGTAGCTGCAGAAATACCAGATGACTGCAGTCATTGGGTACATCCAAGATTGACAAGAAGCTGAGTACAGAGAGCTGGTGAACTGCTTTGTGGCATGGTGTAGAAACAATAATCTGATCCTGAATATTAACAAAACAAGGGAGATGATTGTAGATTTCAGAAGAAACTGGAACAATCCTGTTAACATCAAGGTAGAAGAACTAGAGGTGGTGGAGAAGTATAAATATCTCTGTGTTCACCTGGACAACAAATTAGTCTAGAGACACAACTTTGAAGCTGTCTACAAGAAGGGACAGAGCAGATTATACACTCTAAGAAAGCCTGGGTCCTTCAGCGTTTGCAGCAAGATGCTACATGTCTTCTATACGTCTGTTGAGGAGAGTGAGATCTCTTCTGCCATCATCTGCGAGGAAAACAGCTTCAGAGTCAATTACTTAAAAAAGTTTAACAAGCTCTTCTAGAATGTCTGGAGATTTTTTTTTCAAAGAAAAATTCTTTATAAAGTGAGGGGCATCATGGAAAACAGCAAGCATCTTCTTCAGAAAATTTTAAAACAAAAACAGAGTGTCTTCAGTAAGAGGCTTCTGCAGATCCGGTGAATGACAGACAGCTACAGAATTTCCTTCCTGCCTACAGCTATCAACCTATAACAACTAAAAAAAAACAAAAAACAAAAAAAAACAAAAAAACAAGGAAAAGCAACAATTTGCAACATTTCATTCGCCTTTAGGATTACTTATGTTTGAGTTGAAATGAATACCTTATTTCTAGCTCCAAGTTGATTTTAAACTATATTATAAACATTTTCATCCCTAAATGCACTGTAAATCAATAGTAAACAGATATTGACAGTGATGACAAATTACTGCTTGTTTATATTCAGCTTCCTTACATTACGCTAAAGCTGGTTTTATACTAATATAGCCTTACAGTGGATAAAGAAAGTGAGCAAATGTGAGTTTCTAAAAAACTGAGTTGGTCATTAATTAGTTACACTCAGTATGACTCCTCTCAGCAGAGGCCAGAGCTTAGAGAAACATCCAAGGAAAAACAGCTACAGAGATCCACTGACTTTTCCTTACATTTTTTGGGGGGCATTGATGATGATCAAATACTAGTTTTCCATATACAAAAAGCTCAGATTGTCTCACTGCCATCTTTGTAAAGTCAAACACTAAAATGCAAAAAAACAACAAATATCAATATATTTGACACATATGCCTTGAAAACACTTGACACTTGAATAAAAGACACATTACGAGCTGAAGGCACAGTCATAATAATCTTAATAGACTCTATAGCAGACTCTATATTTATAATGTAATTATCCTTGATTTGTGGCAGATTTCTCTTGTTTCTGCAAAGCTAAGCCCTACTAATGTTTATTTTAGCTGGCTCTCATTTCTCTGACAAGAAAAATTTTATGAGACAATGTTAAAAGTATTTCTTTTTTATCTAAACCAGGCATCCCCAAACTCGGTCCTCGAGGGCCGCTGTCCTGCAGGTTTTAGAGGTTTCCCTGCTTTAGCACAGCTGATTATGATGATTGCAGTAGAGCAAAAGCCTGTTAATCAACTATCAATTAAAATCAGCTATGCTGGAGCAGAGAAACATCTAAAACCTGCAGGACAGCGGGCCTCGAGGACCGAGTTTGGGGATGCCTGAAACCTTTATTAACTTTTGCAGATATAAAAGATGTGTCTGTGAAATAAGGTTTTTCCTTTTTTAAAATCAACATTAATTCATACATTCCACATTTTATACATCCTTAGACTAGGGACGATAGTGTTAACTTAAATAGTTTAATTTTTAAATGGCTTGTTGTTAATTTTAGGACAATGAAGTAGAAACTATAGCACCCATCAATAAATTAAGTTTTCCAACATGGTGACAGCATTCCCACAGCGAAAACTAAAAAAGTGTAAATGATGTTAAAACAAATTAACCATCAGCTGCCAAAATTTGACTCTCTGCTGTGAAAAAATGCCTGAATCTTTGGCCTTCATACCTCTCTTCAAATCTCCATTCTTTTCCTCTCTGACTTAAAGAGGCATTATGGGGTTTTCTAATGATACTGTGGCCAAAACACAGAATTTCAGATCTCTTCTACCTATTCTCGTAGCTCATGCTCATACTTAACAGTTTTTTTAAATGTATTTCACCTAACCTGAGGTTGCAATTGGTTTCTGAATTGAGACGGATACTCGTAGCTTATGAAAATAACATTTCAATTGTTTTCTAAATGTGACCCATTTAGCCTGGACGTGCTTAACGTTACATCCCAAAAACAGTGCGGGGTATTCCGACCCAAATACATTCAGGAAAACAAGCCACAGGCTTGTAGATGCAGATGCTGAGGTGTCAGTGTTCTCATTACACAATGATTTTGTTGTAAAAGGTCAAATAAAAAGGCCATTTTAAATATATTTTTCAGTAAAAACTTACATAATATCTTTTTAAAAAACATTATTGATTTCAGAAATAGCAAATGTTACTTTTACTATGTTTAGGGCTACAATTTAAATTTGCTCTTTTTTCCCTGGTCCTTATGTGAAATAGGTAAAAAAAAAAAAAAAAACAGTATCAATATCAACTGACATGAAAGGCTTGTATTTTTAGCCATATGACAGTGTTAGCTCATGGACGTAGGTTTGCATAGGGACCATAGGGACATGTCCCTACCAAAATTTTGGCCAGACCAACTTGTCCCTACCAATAATTCTATGTGAATAACATGTTTATAATTTACAATCCAGCGTTGTTGCAGCAGTCGCTTCTTTTCTCACAACTTGTATACTGAAGTCAATATTTTAAATGCTCAGTGTCAGTTCCTGTTATAGCTCCCACACCTATGTAAATACAATAAATCTATTTGCAATCCCTTGAATATTTTATTTTGCTTTGTTTTACAATACAGAGAATATCAGCATATCAGATAAAAAAAATAATAATAGTGGGTTTTACCTCTTTTTACCTCTGCATATTACCTATAGAAAACACCATATAAATGCAAATATGACATATTTAGACTATATTTGGTTAAAAAGGCACATATTTACCCTCCGTCTTAGTCACTGGTAAGTTCAAATGTAACCCTTAAGTGTAAGGTTGTCCTAATTTTACATTATTCCGAGCCACTGATGCTTCAAACATTGATAAACAGCATTGTGTGTGTATTCCTTATAAAATTTGTATAAATGTAGCAAAAAATGCTGTTTTCTCTTTAAAGGGAATGCACCCTGATGCTTACGTCAAGCATAAAAAAAAAAAAATAGGAGCATGCATAATGCATTGGACCAATGACATCAAACCAATTCAACTTAAGACCAATAGTGTCCCTACCAAAGTTGAGATCAAACCTACGCACTTGTGTTAGCTGTTGCTAATATCAGCTGTTAGGGGTTAGGTTCACAGTTGTGAAAAAGGATAAGATTCACTGAAATTCCATTAACTGTCAGCAGACAATGTCTCAGGACATAAAGTGCTTTCATCATTGATCCAATGTCTCCCAACCATTCCCCTCTGTCTAAGGTTTTAGTTGCTTTCATACTAATTTGAATACAATATCAGACCATCTAGAAAATATATTTTTTGTTTGTTAAACAGCTTAAACCCAGACATAAACATTTCAGAATAAAACAATTCACAGATGCAGTGAAGAAACCACTGTTGTGTCTCGAAAACATAATAGTTCAACTTTTGAAGTGGAATTCTAAGGTTCAGTTTCAGTTCTTAGACAAACTTTTGTTAATTTCGTAAAGATATGTATTTTTGCTAGAGGAATATTTGCCCTTTTAGATATTCCAGCTTTGTCTCTGACTCTTGTTTGAGGGGGCGGGGGCAGGGAGTATTAATTTAACTATGCAAATGTATTTATGGGCTGCAGAAAGAAATACTGTAGCATTCAATAGGCAATTGTAATAAAGACATGTAGACCTTTATTTTTTCATAATCATTGAAATATGTGTTATGCAGACACAGTAAGAACTCTAGAGGAAGGAAACTGTTAAGACCTTCATAAAGACTAGAATAATCTGGGTCAAAACCACTTTGAAAGATCATATAAATAAGTCTGTTGTGGTTTTAAAATGTTGCACATGACCATATAATGATACAATACAGATTATTGATTTGGTTTGCTTTACTGAATTAATTGCTGCTTTCCTTTTTCATGTTGTCTTGTATGGATCTAAATGTCATTGTTAGTTCATTTTTGCTGTTTGATATTTGAATGCACTTCTCATAGTAAAAAACAATAGTATGTCAACTCTAACAGCATTTGCTGGACTTAGACAAATGATCATGTGTGATAATCACATTGTGAAAATGTCTTCTTTTTTTTTGAATAACAAATGAGCTGACAGTGGTGATTCAGCCCACCTACCCATAGAGAGATTATCTGTGAGTTAATCATGTGTGGTGTCCCACCGTGATTTTACAGCCTTTGTCAGCAGGAAAAGTTTTGCTGAAGGGAGGATAGATAGTATAACATCTTTGCCTGTTTGATGTGCACAACCTAAAGAATTAAGAGTTTTATCAGCTTTATCAGCTGCATGCAGAAGTTGCTCTTGATCACATCTTAGTCATCATTTTCTCAAGGTTGAGAAAGAATGTTAATGACTATCTGAACCAGATCGTTTCAAGGAATATAAAGCACGAAATAGGCCTACATGTTGCTGTTTCTGAGTGTCTTTTTTTCTTCAAGAGATGACGCTTAAACTTTAGAGATGAGGATCTTGTGCATGTACAATCTCTTCTGAAGGGGTTTTAAATTTAATGGGATGACACCACTAGATGGGACTGTTTCATAACTCATATGACTTGAACTTACTGGTGATTCTCCAAACCTGAGGTGATGGCCATTTTCACAGTGTAAAAAAGGCCGTGAGTAGTTGCATTGGGAAAATGTATTGTGATTGCTTTTTTTTTTATTTCTCAGCAGTTTATAAACTTGAGTAGTTTTAAGGCTTTATGCAAGTTAATAATACCCCAAACCACACTGGGTTCACAACTATACTTAATAGTTCTAACTGTTTATCAATACACTTCGGTTAAAAGTCAGGCTTCAGACACACTTTTTTGTATCGATAAACAAGCAATTAGACTGAATTCTTGCTGATCATTTGATCACATATTTATTTTTCGGAATTAATTTATTTGATTATTAATAGTTGATTTTCAAATAAAGACATGGGGTCTTAGGTAGCCTGATAGACAGGAACCTCTGTAGGGAGAGAACAAAAGTTAGTGACCACATCTATCTGGCGGAGGATGATTATGAACTTGTTAGTCACTAACTTGGTCTTTTTTTTTTTTTTTTTTTTTACAGTGTCTTATCTGGTAATGTGCCAATAAGAATAATTGTCTTTATGCCAAAAAGAGCCCAGCATTTTTACTTTCAGAAGTGTAGCAGTACGGCTATCGCCATAGTGTTCCGCTTGATGCAGATAAATAGCTTCCTTATGATAATGCATGGTGTTTTACAGATTATATGGACACTGCAATGTAAGTAGAACAGGAAAGGGGAAAAAAATGAGAAAAGATGAAAGAAAGAGGAGATAAAAGGGAGATAACGATAAAACTTCTTCAGTCTGCTTCATCACCTGCAAAGAGATGTAAAAAAAAAAAACAGCACAACGAACGGACATTGCACAAGACATACAATAGAGTAACACCTTGATACTATTGCTGAAATATAAGTAGTATTATTTAATCTGACATGTATTCTTTGGTAGCTGAAGATCAGCATATGGGCTTTCTTTATGGAAGTGAATCTCTAAGTACCCGGAGCCAAACTAACTTGGTCTTAAAGAATGAGGTTCGTTCCAGATTCGGCAAACTCAGTGGTCCAGAGGGATAATGGGTCAGGATCAGGCAATCACAAACACTTAGATATGCTGGAAAACTCTCACCAAGGACTCAAATAACCTGACACAGATGACTGTAAGAAGGCAGGCTAAATAGAGGCTGACACAGGTGGATCAGATGAATGAAAAACTGGGCAAAACTTGGCAGGTGAATGAAATGAGTAACAAGGCCAGTCATCAGGCCCAAAATCATGACACCCTGGGGACACTGAAAAGCCTAAGTCGGGGCTTGAACCGCCAACCCTCCGGTTGCAGGGCAAATTCCTGCCTGCAACACCGCAGTCACCCACATTTGGGGGTCATTTGTCTCTGATATTGACCAATTAGCTGGATCTAATATCAGAGATTGGATATCAGCGGTCCAATCCAGTGCACTTCACATAATACAGTTTTTTCCTTTTTTTTTTGGTGCTTATTTGTCAATAAATAAAATAAAGTACATTTATATATTTGTTAATTTTTTACTTTGTTTTAAACAATTTTATATCAATGCTAAACCCTTACTCACATGGCAAGATATATACAACATTGTACAGCCAATATCTGTATCAGATATTGGCTGATATGCTTAATCCAGGTGTAGGTATTGGATTAGATTGGAGAAAACTGAATCCCTGCATCTCTTGTCAAAACAACATCCAAGTTTCAAACATCTTGTATTTTATCTTGAATTATATTGAGGAATTTGAAGTTGGTTCTTTTTCTGCATTGTTCCATCCAATGCTTCAACACCACCGGCAATTAACATTATGGACAGTGGTGTATGGGTGGACATGTCCCACCCATTTCCTTTATTAGTGTGCTTTATCCCCCGCACTTTTTCAGCAACTGTTAACACATGGCAACATGTTTTTCCTAGCCTTCTTTAAATACACCCCAAGTCCAACCTGCTAATGCTATGGATCACCGATGGGGGATTTTCTGGGGCTGAGTAATGCTTGACGGTTTGTGTGAATTTTAGGATGTTCAGCAAAGCAGCCAGATCCAACAAAAGGCAGAAAACTTTGAAAAGTTTTCCAAACAAATTGTGAAAGTTTAGTTATGCTGATGGATGCAGATAGTGTTAGCTAAATGATGACTCTATAATACTTTCCAGCATAAATATGAATAAAAAAGGCTAGGTGTCTTGAATGCGCTGCTGGCCAATGGAGGTCAACGGCCGCTGCTGTCACCGTTAGCACGCCCACTCACACTTAACATTGTGTTTTAAGGCGGTGCATTTTTGAAATCACTATATCTTTTTCAATTTTCTACTGACAGAGATGTAGTTATTACACTGCATATTTATGAATGATTATGTAAAAATTTTATTTTTTATGTAAAAAAATAACATTGAAAACAACAGAAAGGTGTTCTTTGATGACGTGTACAGAATGTCAAAATTCTATCTATCTATGTATGCATCTACCTGTCTGCCTTTGTAGCTATCACTCTGGCTGTCCGCCCGCCCGTCCGCCCTTCCGTCTGTCCGTTTGTCTGTCTCTCTTTCCCTCCAAATAGATAGAAAACTCTATTTTCAGGCGCTTTATTTCAACATTATCTGCATTTAAAGGAAGCAGGTATAGGTCGTGTCATTTCTATTTCTCTTTATTAATGTTAATATGCCATTTTCTACATTACAGTATGTGACATATCATTACCCCGTACCTTCTCGGTTCACCTTCATATTGTGTGCTAAGGAAGGGTGCGGCAACAGCAGTTTGGTCGCTAAAACTTTGGACTTTGTTAGTTTAAAGAACTGAAGTGTGTGGCTGTTGGTGATAATGTGTTTCTATGGCCACTAAGCAGAGGTGCAATTGAAGAGGTAATGGAAAATGTGAGGTGATGATGATGATTCCCCTGCAACTGGCAGCAAAACAGATCCTCAGCATTATGCTACCACTGGTGGTAGGACTCAATATGAGCTTCTTAGACTTAGACAGATTTATTTGTCATTTTTTATTTACACAAGTGTAAAACAAAAATAAATTTCATTTAGAACAGCTCTCTGGACAATTTCAGTTTTTTTTTTTTTAAGTGCAGCCTTGGAAAATAGTAACAAATATATATAAAAACAGTAATATAAACATATGACTGTAAATTTACAGTTCTAAAATGTTCAGTTTTTTTTATATATTGATAAAATATAATAAATATAATAAAATACAATACAAAACATTTGGTAGTCTAATGGCAGTGGGGAAGAAACTGTTATGGAATCTGCTGGACCTGCATCGGATGCTTCAAACTCTCTTCCCAGAGGGCAGCAGGGAGAACAGTCCATGGTGGGGGTGTGAGGGGTCATTTATGATATTACGGGCTCAGGACACGCAGCGCTGGGATGAAATGTCTTTAATGGAGGTCAAGAGGAGCTCCGATGATCTTCTCTGCTGTTCTCACCACTCTCCTCACTTTATTCCAGTCTGAGGCACTGCAGCCTCCATACCACACAGTGAGACGGCTGGACAGAACGGTCTCTATGGTTCTTCTGTAGAAGGTGGGGAGGATGAGTGGGGGCAGGTGGGCTCTCTTCATCCTCTGCAAGAAGTACAAGCGCTTCTGTGCCCTTTTGACCAGTGAGATGGTGTTTACATTCCAGGTGAGAGTGTCTGTGATGTGCACCCCCAGGAATTTGGTGCTGTTGACCACCTCTACAGCTGAGCTGTTGATGACCAGTGGAGGGGGGTTTGGCCAGTTCTTCCTGAAAACCGAGATGATCTCCTTTGTCTTCTCCACGCTGTTATCTTTGCCACAAGTCCACCAGCTGCTCCACCTCCTCTCTGTAGTCCAGGTCGTTGTTTTCTCTTATGAGACCCACCACCATGGTGTCGTCTGCAAACTTCACGATGTGTTGGTGGTGAACCTGGGGACGCAGTCATGTGTCATCAGGGTGAGCAGCAGGGGGCTCAGGATACAGCCCTGAGGGGAACCTGTGCTTAGACTGATGACATCAGAGGTGTTCTGTCCAACCCGGACTGACTGAGGTCTGTTGGTGAGGAAGTCTAGCAACCAATTGCAGAGGGATGTATTGATTCCCAGCTGTTTTAGTTTGCCCATCAGACACTGTGGGATGATGGTGTTGAAAGCTGAACTGAAGTCCAGGAACAGCATCCACACGTGGGTGTTCTTCTCCTCCAGGTTTGCCAGGCTCAGGTGGACAGCAGCAGAGATGTCATCCTCAGTGGAGCGATTCCGTCGGTAGGCGAACTGGAAGGGGTCGAATGTTGGCGGCAGATTGGAGAGGATGTGTTCTTTAACCAGCCTTTCGAAGCACTTCATCATAATTGGAGTCGGTGCGACAGGCCGGTAATCATTTAGTGAGTTGACCCGAGGCTTCTTTGGGACTGGATTAATGGTGGCACACTTGAAGCATGCTGGCACTATGGATTGGTCCAGCGAGGTTTTAAAGATGTCTGTGAGGAAACCTGCCAGCTGATCTGCACACTCCTTATACACCCACCCAGGTACAGTATGTTATCAGGCCCTGGCGCCTTCCTTGGATTGACTCTCCTCAGAGTTTTCCTCACTTGAGCTACGTCCAGGTTTAGTGCCTCCTCACCCTGGTGTGGAACGGCTTCAATGCTGATTAGTACCTCAAACCTTCCAAAAAAGTTGTTCAGTTCATTTAGGAAGTCAGTGTTTGCTGTATCTACCAGGTGGGGAGAGTGTGTTGTAGTCTGTGATCATCCGAATGCCCTTCCACATCCTCCTGGTGTTGCTGTTGTCGTGGAAAAGATCTTGGATCTTCTGGCTGTGGTTCTGCTTCGCTGATCAGGTTTAAGCACGGTTTAAGTTGGCACGCGCTGTTCTTAGTGCCTCTTTATCACCAGACTTGAAAGCTGAGTTCCGTGCTTTTAGCAATTTCCGAACCTCTCCATTTATCCAGGGTGGTTGTTTGGCACGGGTGGTGATGTTCTTTTTGATCCTGACGTCCTCAATGCATTTGTTGATGTAGGCTGACACAGTCATAGCATACTCATCAATATTTAATGAGTTTTCATATGTTGATGCAGCCTTAAAGATGTTCCAGTCAGAGCGTTCAAAACAGACTTGGAGTGTCTCCATGGCGCCCTCAGACCAAACTCTGAACTCTTTAACTGTCGGTTTAGCCCTGATCAGCTGGGGCTTATATGCAGGGATAAGCATGACAGATAGGTGATCTGATGAACCGAGGTAGGAGCGGGGGGCTGCTCTGAATGCATCTTTAAAGTTAGAGTAAACCATGTCAAAAATATTTTCACCCCGAGTTGCAAAGTCCACATGTTGGTAGAAATGGGGGAGAACAGTCTTCAAGTTAGCCTGGTTAAAATCCCCAGTAATGATGAAAACGCCCTCTGTGTGCAGATTGGAGCTCAGAGATAGCCTGGTATAGAGTCTTCATGGCCTCTTTAGTGTTAGCAGTGGGGGGCACATAGACAGCAGTGATGCTAACCACACTGAACTCTCTGGGCAGATAGAACGGCCTAACTGTCAGAAACTCGATGTCTGGAGAGCAGAAGCTGGCGACTCATCTAGCATTTTTACACCAGGTGTTGTTGATGTAAACACAGAGCCCACCACACCGAGTCTTACCGCTTAGTTCTTTGTTCCTATCGGCGCAGTTATCAGCGTTAGCCCCTCCAGGTTAATAGCATTGTCCGGTATTGCTGGATGCAGCCAAGACTCGGTCAGAATGATGGCACAGCACTTACATATCTTCTTTCTTGAAGACAGTTCCAGTCAGAGATTATCCATTTTGTTATGCAACGAGAGGTCGTTGGAAAGCAGGATTGATGGAAGCGGAGGTCTGTGGGGATTTCTCTTTAGCTTTGTAGTTAGCCCCCCTCTGCAGCATCACTTTCTCCGTCTCGCACAGCTCTTCCTGCTACTGTTATGTTGCGCTGTTGTTTTGTTTACATCCGTCCGTAGCACTCTGCGGTAAAAAATTTCTGAATTTAAAACCTTTTGTGACCGTAGCTCCAGCAGGCGTTGGTGATCATAGATGCGGGTGATGTCTTGATGTCTAGTCTGTATCGTATTTAGCGGCATATTTTGTGGAATTACCGAAATTGTCGAGAGGAGCCGTTCTTGGCCACTGCTTTGGAGCGCCGCCATGGCAACTATAATATACTGGAGGTTCTCACATTGAGTCCTCCAAATATTTCATAATTTCTGAGTGAATATTTAGATGGTTGTATCTTCTGACTGTAAAACAAAAGTCTCTAGTTATACAGTTATGATCTCCAGTCCATTTGAATAGGTGCTAATCTCATTGTAGTTATTGATTATAGAATCAGCTGTTCATTCATGTTGCGCATCATCTCAATCTACGCTTGGCATGAAGCAGACTGACAGTCTCAACGGTGTTATAGTTTATATTAGCTTTGGTTATTTTGGGTTGCTTTTCATGATTTTAACTGATTACCTTTAACTTTAGGGTAAAAGGTTAATGGAGATTAAGTAAGAGCTTTACTTTATCATGCTCATAAGACCAAATACACATCAAAAATGGTTATAGGATTGATAAAACAGACTTTTGTTAACCCAACACTATTGAAAATGGATGAAATACATTATCCTTAAAATCAAGGTCTCTTCCAGCATCACGCTATATGCAAATAAGATCGAACAGTAGTCAACCAGTGTAGAATGATAAAGATCTACAATAAATTCAATGTTTCGAACTCATTTATAGTTTTGTTTTCATTCTTGAAAATTCTCATTCCTTAAAAGCCTAATTTAATATGAAGATAACAGGATATAAGCTTCAGACCAGTACTGGATTCCATTTTTTATCAAAACAGAATAGAATATCTATTTTTGAGTGATAATTAACTGTTAATAAACATTATTTGACTCCTAGTTGAAACTCTCTGAGGTCTGTTAGGATAATTATCATTGAAGTTGTGTGAGTTTATCACACCAAGGTATGGGCTGCCTGTTGAGTGTCAGAACTAACGTTTTAATCTAATTAGGCATTTTCTCTGTCTGGATATACAGTTATAATCTTAATTTTGGACGTGGCAAAGATTTGGAAATGGAATGAGAGCGGTGTCCTATTTTGATAAGGCTGGAGCCATGTATGTCTAATCATCTGCTAATGTGTATGGTGTAAAATATGATAATGTTGCAGACTGGAGATATATAAAATGCCTTTTTAACTATTAATCGGGGCCACTTCCTGAGAGTTGAGCCCGGTGGTGAGCGGCTGCCATTTTGTAATTGTTTTTCTCTGATCTGAGTAAGATTATAATTTCTATCAACATCTGTTTTCATGTCTCCTGGTTATTTAATACATTTAAGTTATGAAATGTTATTTAAAGAGTTTGTCCCGAGTGATCTCTTTTCAGGGAAAAGAACCGGAGAGTTCAGGATCAGGATGCATACACAAAGCCTATCTTTAACAGGTCTTATACACAAAAACCTTATTTATATTTATATTTATACATTCACATATTAACATATTATATGTGAATTTTCTGTATCATCTGATGCTCGCATATAATTTTCTTCTTAATCAGAGAAGTATTTGGCTCTCTGTCTCAACTTGTGTTGCTCAGAATACAAATGCTGCTTACATTAGCCTTAAAATCAATAGGATCCTTTCTTAATCTGTATTAATTTCTCTCTCAGATTGTCTCTAAACCTTTGAAGATTTGCTTTTGCTGCAGAATGAAGAGGAGGCTGTGAAGCAGGAAGGACGTGAGGGGAATGTGAGGGCATTTAAACTTTTACATCAAGTGTTTTGCTTGATGGGTAAAATTTGTGGTTCTATTTGAGATGAAAATGAAGTCTCAGACCTTTAAATGTCTGCTGCTTTGATGAGGTTAGAGGTGCAGCACTGAAAGGGAATCACTGGTTTTGGCTCTCTGGTCTGTCGTGATTCATTTTCTCAATGGACTCTGTTCCATTTGAACACCTGGAAGTGGAACAGAAAACACGCCTGATCTATGTGATGCAAGTGGGATCCTAAGAAGAGCATGAGAAAATGACTTCTTTCTTGCCAGAAAATGATGTCATTGCAGAGAATGGATTTGGGATGTTTTCCGTTCTTATTTGAAATTGGGACGTATATGATTATATGCACAATTCAAAGAGGATAATGACAGCACTGAATTATGAGCTACACATTTCCATGCTGCTGTAGATAGCCTCTATGAGGACTGCAGAGAGTGCAAAGCAAATGCATAAAAAACAGAAAAATGCAGATAGAAAAAGGAAGCATGTGCATGCATGCTGATTGGGATGAGAGCTTGTAGAGCCACTGAGCTGCAGAACTCCAGAATCCAGCAGATTAGAAACTCCATCTCCTGGCTTTACAAAGATCCGTGAAAGCAACATGCAACCCGTGCTGCTGCCTCGCACTGCTGCAGTGGAGGAGTAAATGCGGAGCCCGACACTGCTCCAGGTGATCCACAGCAGCCCGGCAGACTGCTCCCTCCTCAGCCTTCCCTCTCCTCCTCTTCCTCCTTCTCTACCTCCACCTCTTCCTCCTCCATCTCCTCCTCCTCCTCTTATTCCTATGTCAGTACTCCATTCATCTGTGGGCTTTGGAAAAGATAAGAAAGGAACAAATAAAAAAAAACGCAGAGGAGGAATCCTGCTATCCCCCACTGTTCTCAAATGAGACACACCTCTGCATGACTATCAGCACTTCCCTGTCATCTTGTGAAGCCGCGCTGCATATGTGCTCCAATGTCTCTGGAACATAGACCCGCTGTAAGGTAGGACAACTCTGATTGATCTTGAGAACACATCTGAGAATGCATCTTTCATTTCTATTCTTTCTAAAAAAAAGTGTACATCTGTTTCAGCCTTCATGCATTTGAATTTAACAGGTAGAAGACAAGTTGCCACAGCAGATTAGGTAACCAGTGTTCCTTGCAATCAATGGGAATCACAGACAGCTGTCACAGGCATACACATTTGTCTACTTTTAGGGGAAAATCAGCTTGGCTTCCACCAAAGCTGAGAGTGATTTGCAAGTGTTTGGTATATGTCAGTGTAGGCGTGTGAAACAGACCCAAGCAGAATGAAAGAAATTCATCCAGGCATCGCAAATGAAAAGCCAGAGGATTCCTTTTTTTTATCGTGACAGAGTGACCAAACAGCTCCCCATTATTGGCCCTACAAGTTGCGGAATGATTGCCTTTTTGATACCGGACACTGTGTCTTCTTTTTGTGGTGGCGGTAGTTATGTAATCGTTTTTATGAATTCAGTTTGGCTCCACGAAAAGAAACAGAATTCATCTGAACAAATCCGTGGGTGCAGTTTTAGGTTGGGGAATTTGTAGGACAAGTTAGCCCATTGCTCTCTGATATTATTAAAACCTTTGGTTTAAAAACTGCAAGCCTTTCTGTCACACACCGGTTCTTACTGTACAGTGACTCTAATGAGGTGTTCCTCATCTTCATTCTCTGGACACAGGCGTCTAATAATGACATAATTAAACATAAAAGCTTGCCAGTGCTGCAGTGATGTCCAAATCTTGCATTTCTGCTGTTTGATTGGATTAAATTACTTAAAATGCTCACCCTATTACATTACCATGATGTTGAGCAGAGGATAGCTGAAACTCCTACCCAAAGCAAATGTAAGCACACAGACACGGTCACACAGATGTGCAGACTGAATCCGGCTTGCTTTTCCTGTGTAGCAAGGTGTCTGGCTGGTCGTTTGTCATGCGAGGCATTGGGATGCAGAGGAGGCTCTCAAAGGAGCAGAGTCGCTGGTCTTCGTAGCTCCCAGGCAGCTTTTTCAGTCTTTGATTCTCCAGCAGATACACTGCCGTTCTGAAATGCTTCATTTAGCTGGAATGAAAGAAGAAGGCTCAGTTGGCCGCCCTACGAGGGTACACCATGCATTACCTTGGGGAAAGGGTTTTTTATTTACTGATATGACTGACTAGATCTGATAGTTGAAGGAATACTTTGACACCTGATTTGTCCAAGATGTCTCCCACCTCTTGTTTATTCCCTGCTGGAGGTTCACCCCTCTTACATTCCTGAGCAAAGAGAGGAAATATTTCGATGAATGGAAGGAAGGAAACACACCTCCTTAACTTTTGGTTCCCTTTGACTTCGACACAAATTTGAGATGAGTTTGACATGTTTTGATGTTCTAAGCCAGAACAAAATTACTCTCTCATGACTGTCACATTAGAGGACTAAAAACAAAGCCTATGCAAACCACAATAAAATTTGTTACATTATCTAATAAATCATGTTATTGCAAATGCTTTGCCTTGCATTTAGGTTTCTATGAAGAGTCCTTGCTTTAAGCATTGGCCATTATTTACCTTATAAAGGATCGTTAGCTAAAAAGACTACCATCGATTACTTTGACTTTACTAAATATATGTATCACACGTCACAATGCATTATATTCAAAATAAAATACTCCACAACACTGACTGTGCTGCACAAATGTTGACAGGACGCCGTCTTAATTTTAAGTCAGCCTATAGAGATTTAGCTTAAGTTGGTTTTTAGCAACACAACGGAGTTGAGGGGCAATATTAATGTAATGTCATTCATCTTCGTACATACAAAAAAAATACAGGACAGGGGTGCCACATAAAGGACATAAATACTTTATACATTAAACTGGAGTTAGGCTTTATTAGAATTACTAGGGGTGTAAACACTAATCATTTTGTATCGATGCATCG
>NW_015150490.1:1437517-1444539 GCF_000732505.1 Cyprinodon variegatus
ATCGAAAATAATCGAATCGTTGGGTCAGGAAATCGATACTGAATCGAATCGCCATGATGGATGTGATTTACACCCCTAAGAATTACTTCATGCTTAGGCCAACTTAAAAAAAAAGCAATTTTAGATTACACGTAGTAGGTGGCAAGTTAGAAAAAAAACAGTGACTGCAGCTTTAGCTTTTTGGTAATGTCAACTAAAATAGATTTCCAAAAAATGTGTAAAATCTTTTAATTAAATCTTTTATAATGCATGAGAACACAAAACTAAAGAAATAGGATAAAGAATTTAAATTTAGCTTGGCGATGGCTTCAAGAGGGCCTGATTTGATCATTAGATGGTAGAACTGTCTTCACTGGCGCTATTTTCAATCATGAAAGTCACTTAATATGATCTGTTCCATAGTGGCTCTTAAAAAACCACATCACACATCATTTGTAGGCTGTGAAAAAAAAAAGTCAAGAAGAAGGCACTTCAAATTGTTAAAGAATAGGGGAAAGTTATTTCGAACATATATATATATATAAAAAAAGGGAGAAATATTCATAAAAGTTGAAAAAATTGGCCACATATAACAGTGTATTTTTATTTTTCTTAACTGTGGATGTGTGGGTTTTCTCTGGGTACTTCAGCTTCCTCCCACAGTCCAAAAATATGCATTTTAGGTTATGTGTAGAATTTCAATTGCCCTTAATTCCGAGCATATGAAGTGTTAACTCTGACAGCTTGTTTTAATTTAGTTTATTCACAGTTTTGTCAGCAGTGGTCATTATAGCTTTAAGACTAATTTATTCATCTAAGTCGTTGTACATTTTAGTCAGTTAACATGAACTGTGAAACTTATTTACATCTTGCAGCTGTAATGAAACAGACTTCTCTTACACACAGTTGAATCTTAATTAAAGTTTTAATTTTTCTAGACACTTGCACAAATGACATTTTTCTTAAAACAGCTTTATTGACAGAGTCCTGTTTAGACTGGCACCCTGCACAGACTGAATCCTACCTGCATGATTCCTAATGTTATTTTATACCCACTTATTCCTTCAGTGTTTACCTCATGAGGTTGTAAATGTAAGCATAATTTATTTTTTGTATCTTATTTCTTTAAAAGTTATAACTTGCATTAGTATATTTTCAAAAAGCTTTTAAAAAAACGTACGAGCTGATCCTTCTTCTTTTTTCCAAAATAGAAAATACACAAACTATTCCTTCTGTGTAGATAACATATTAACCGCTGAGTTTACGTTATCAATGTATAAAACTTTTATAACTACCAAATCTTTTATAGACTTAAAGAAATTTTATTGATGAAAGGTAAATAAAGTAGCAGTTTTTAAGAACTTTTTAACCAATATATCCTACCTTTAATTGATCTTCTTTTTCATAATAAGCTGATAGCTGTTGATGTATTATACTGGCTATCCAATCAAGTAGAGTCTGTAGACGGCTCAATAAAAGGCTTGCCCTTTAGTGGTTTTTACAACTAAAAATATTTCTGCAATGTCCTTTCTGTAAATGTGTGGAGACTGCATTGGCTGTCTTTCAGCCAGCTTACAGGCTGTGTGCAGCAACAGTTGTGAGAGTACATTTGCCATCTATCTAATTAAAACTAATTGAACGGTAGAAGAGATAAGGTGCAATTTTTGCAGTTATGAAACCAGAGCTGTTAAAACCTCAATATGCCTTTCTGCTATTAACTAACCCATACCTAGTTTTTCCTACATTACCCCTGTGTGAAAACAGGTCTCAAATAAATTTTTGTCTCATCACTAACTGGATTTTTGTATTCCTTTTTTTTTCTCTTTTTTTTTAACGATGTTCATATGTTACTTTGCCCTCTTTAGAGCATAACTCTGGTAATCAGCTCCTACATTAAACATCCACTACTGGTGTTTGTCACTTAGCTCAGATTGTGGATTCTGACTCAAGTGTTTAGATTAATCCATAATTTGATTCAGTAAATTTTATACATAACAGAGTTTGACTTAATAAAAATATTCTTCCAAAGTTTGCACATTGCTTCTGTTTAAATCCTTCCCTCATGAAAATATCTAATAATAACTAATCTGTTTCTACTTTAGTCTCCGATTTTTTTCAGGATTAAGCCACACTGCATCTGAATGTTAATTGAATCTTTGTTTTTCTGCTGAGGTTTGGAGGTCAGGAAGAAAGGATTAGCTTCTAGTTATCTAACGGCCGATTCATTACCTTGTGCAAAGCTGCGGAGCTCATAAAGATACAGGATAATTCTGTTAAACTGTACAATAGTTGTGGCCACAAAATGATTTCAAACAAAGCTCCCATGTTGTGTTATTCAGTTCGGTGCATCTGTACTGCCTATGACAGACATACCTTGAAGGTAGTAGTTGTATATCTAGGCTAATCTCTTATTTGCATTTTGGTGAGCAAAGCTTGATGTTTTTCTACATGGTGTAATTTCCTTTTTTGCATCTTGATCTATTAACTGAATGGAGTCGGTGTTATACACTGATGTATTAATTCAAATTTGCATGCATGAAACCGTTTAGCATGGTTTGTTATTCTTTTTTCATCTACTTTTAAAGGATTGCATTCAAAAATATGTAATTAATTAAAATTTCCTATAGCTGCAAAATAAGACAGACGTTGCGAGTAATGGCACCTCCCCGAGAATCCACAATTTACCATCCTCTTCATGAAGGATTTCATGTTTTTTATTTTCTGTCTTTTTTTTTTAAGTTTATACACCAGACTGTTGCAGATGCACATCATTTCTCTGTCTTGTCAGTTATCTTCTGTCATGACTGTGGCACCTATTAATTATTTTTGCTGCATCTCCATTTATCAGCTTGCAGCTTGCATCTCATCAGATCATAAACCTCTTTCAGACATTCAGAGCATCTCGTCTCAGCAGCTTATAATTAAAGTCTGAACATAAAAATACCTTGAAGCAGTTCTACTTTTCTTTAACACCATTTCTGTAAACACCAAGTTTTATATATCTACCTCTATCTTGACAGGATTTTTTTTTAAAGTTGTACAAGAGGTCGAAAATGTATTTATCTGTTTGTTTTTGTTTTATCTTTTAATTTTTTTACATGGTAAATGGCCTGTACTTATGTACCAAAGCGCTTACATATAGTCATACACTCACACACTTATGGTGGCAAGCTACATTGTAGACACAGCTGCAGTGGGGCTCACTGACGGAAGTGAGGCTGCAGTGCAATTTGCCACCAGTCCCTCTGACCACCATCAGTAGGCAATGCAGATGAATGTGGAGTTAAGGGTCTTGCTCAGGGAGCCAGAGTGGCAGACAGTGGGAGTGGGGGGATTGAATTCACAACCTCAGGAGTCCAAGCCCTGTGCCATAACCACTAGGCCGCCACTCCCAAAGGATCTTTTTACCTCTGGCCAGTATAAATCTATTCACTAAGGACATCTATTGGACAAATCCAATTGGTGAAGGATTATTGAAACTTCTAAAAAAAAAATACAGCTTTAGAATCAAAGTTCATAAAGGAAACCACTAGCTATTGTTTGTGGTTTGTTGTCATCCACTTCAGTTTCTACTGGGAGCACTTGAAATGATCTCCCCTCTCTTTTGGAAATGTAATGCCTAAGTGGGGTACTTTAATAATTCATCTTTTTGGCTGCTTTGCTCCATTAACTCATTGTCACATTGAATTGAATCATTTTTATCTTTCAATACTTGACACCATAGTTATAACAGTTTTAGAAACATTGCTTTAGAGTCAGCACTGCTTTTGTACATGTGCATTTTAATGGCAAATGCAAACACATGACTTTATTACCAATTGCTTTTTAGGGTTTAAGTTATGTCCCCTAGACCTCTTTTAAGTTGTAAGTCTCCATGAATCTGTTAATCCAGCGCATCACACAGATGCTTAGTTGGACTGAGGAAGATTGGGGGCTAATTAACGAACACTTTACAATTTTGTTCTGTTGCCTAATCAGGGGTCTGCAAGCCTCACATTCAAAAGAGACTGAATGCAGCTTGATACAATTTGAAAAAGAAAAAAATAAAGATTTAAAGAAAGTCCATATCTAAATAACCATAATTTAATTCCTATTTCTTATATCTAGATTTTAAAATAGAGAAACCCTAAAATGTTTGAAAAAATATAATTTCTTTCCTAATATTTATTAACATTTGTTTTAACTAAGACAAATATATTTTCAGTCTTTTTGACTATACAAATAGATAGTTTTGTGGAAATTCAAAGCAATTATACAACAAGACAGCTTATTATATCATTATATTGATATTCAAAACTAGAGATGCACTGATCCAACACCTTGTTATGAAAAGCTCTGCGTTTACACCTTGAAGCTTTCTTTCTACGGTTCCTTTCCTTAGAACAGATCACTCCGGACAAACTCAGCTTGCCTCACATACTGACTAATTAGTTGGATTGGCTATCAGTGATTTGATATCAGATATTAGAGATCCAATCATTACATGGAACTGTTATTTCTGTCTTTTTGTTGCTTTTTTTATAATATAAAATACATTTATAGTTTTGTAAATTTTTTCCCCTCTTTTTAACAATTTCTATTTTAAGGCTATAGCCTTTTCTCACATGGCAGATATATGTTTGATTGATTCAACAGTTGAATCAGATAGCTTTCTGATATTGGCCAATATGTTCACCCCAGGTATTAGTGTAGGACTGAATTGGAAAAAAAAGAATTGGTGAATCTTTATTTAAAACCATCAGTTGGTTCTTTACAAATATTACTGTAGTTCAATGTGAGAAACTCACATGGAAAGAAAAAGACAATTAGAAGAATTTTATTGTTACAATTACTTTATTCTTTGGCACTCAGACTTCGGCAGGAGACATTAGTGCTGAATTTTGCTTTGATATGCATAAACAGGAGTAAAGAACAGGGATGTGTTCCCCCAGGCCGGAAACTGGTGGTGGAGTGGAGATAGACGAAGTTGATCAGTCATGCATGTGCTGCATGAGCCGATACTAGTGCTTCACTCAGGGACCTAAAAGATGGAAGTCCAGCTTGGATAACACAGGTTGCATTAACCTGTCCATGGTGAGCAAGCATGAAACAACAGTGGAGAGGAAAACCCCCAGTTGGGAAGAAACCTCTGGCAGAACCAGGCATGGCAGTCTTCTGCCAAACTGGTTGAGATGAGACAGGGAATGCAGTAGTCTGGGAGAGTCTGGAAGGACTGACACTCTGATGAAGCTTTAGCTACGATGATGGAGGAGGGGCTGGAGGTAGCTTTGGGTAGCAGACTAAGTTGTGGACTGAAGACCTTTTAAGAGGAACTCTGGATGCTGATTGGGCATTCGTGGAGGTGTGGTTCAAAGCTCATTAGCTTATATCAGAGATGGATGAGGGTAATATCAATTCAATTCAGTTTATTTATATAGCACCAATTCACAACACATGTCATCTCAAAGCACTTTACAGATACATTACAACCGGATCATACATTCAAAGTAATTAAAAGTTTTCTATCTAAGAAAATTCAGTTGATTTCAACAAATCAATGCGTTTTTGCACCCTTGTTTTTGTCCCACATTGTTTACACTGGATCACCGCTGCACTTTATGGAATAGAATATCCCTTTCATTGTTAAGCTGCTGCTCAATTACTGTCTTAAAGCTGCACAAAACGAAATTTCATTTTGTAAAGACTGTGTATACAAAATTACAATAAAAGTTGTGTAAGTCTAAGATTATCAGTGCTATTCAGTTTACCACCCAGTGGTCATATTATGCAAACTTAGCATTTTTTTTTTATAACAAGCAATTAAAAAAAACTCCAAAAAAGATTTTAGTCAACAAAACTGAATTGACTGCAAAAAATAATTTTTAGCCAGGTAAAAATCCTTTACCCGCAAACCCATAACGTATTGGTTTGTATTGGTTTCAAATGTTTGCTCCTTTACTGTTTCACCCACTTCTTTATCTGGAATAATTTTTATACTTATTTTCAGCTTTCTTTGTTGCTCTATAGTGATAATTAAACTAATGTTATCCCTTTATCACTATTCCCTAGTGCCAGATTTGATGTCCTGTAGACAAAAACGAATAACCTAGATGGAAATATCCAGAATTCCAGTTCCCAGTTTTAATCCCTCCAAGTGTAGTGCCATTTTTGGTAGCAAATGAAGCTGTGTGGGGGTGTATGAGTGAGTACAAGAGTGAATATAGAGAGCGTTTAGAGGAGTGAGCTAGATATGAGCATCAGAGAGAAACACTTAGAAAACAGGGTTTACTGTACAGTGGGGAAGTTTTTTAAATAGTAAAAAATTAGCTTTTTACAAGATAAAGATTGTTGACCACAACAGGGATCCACTTAAGAATCAGTCTGGATTTACACTGCCTTGACTGTAAAACATTTTAACCATTCCAGCTCTGTGGCTCAAACTGTTTGTTTCATCTTTTAATTGGATGTTTTCTAACTCAATGTAAATAAATATCAACTTCAAACTAGCTCAGTGAAAGCCTCCTGAGCCTTGCAATGCATCTTAAGTTCAAGAACAAGCATGAATGCCACTTCTACCTACTCACAAACTTTTTCACCGTGCAGACATGTTGTATATATGTCGAGAGAAGATTTTAAAGAATTTTCTTAACAGAATACCCATTTTTTTTTTATAAATTCTAATTTTAAGTGTATATATTCCAACTTTTACCTCACTAAGTCAGATAATATATATGCAGGAAATACACAACGTTAAAACTAACACTGATGGAATAGAAATCATTTTAAATTTAACAGCAGGAGGAGAGAAATAAGTGTAAAAGACCAATATGTTATCTGAAATGCATGGCCCTTTGAGCTTTGGGAAATCCCTCTTTTGTGTTTTTATATATATTTGGGAGTGGGGAAAGGTATAGCAATTAATAACAGAAGTCAGATGCCTTGTGTGTGGTGGATTTGGCTTGCCTAATGAGGACTGGATACATCCTCTGTTCTCTGA
This sequence comes from Cyprinodon variegatus, assembly GCF_000732505.1. NCBI lineage: Eukaryota > Metazoa > Chordata > Actinopteri > Cyprinodontiformes > Cyprinodontidae > Cyprinodon > Cyprinodon variegatus. Next base: position 1,444,473 of record NW_015150490.1, read on the forward strand.
CAGTACGCTGAGCGGGAAATGCTGCTCTCCAGCTTGTTTCCATGGAGATTCTGAGGAGGTGTAGCTG
>NW_015150490.1:1444574-1459861 GCF_000732505.1 Cyprinodon variegatus
TCCTCTCCCACCCCCTTTCTTTTCTGCTGTACATTCCTCCAAACACTGCTTCTTCATACGATGGATCTGGGCCAGAGTGTGCCTGTATGTGTAAAGGAGGATTAACAGTGTGTTAACGGGCATACAGATACTTTGGGAGTCATTGACTGATGCTGGTGCACAATTGTTGAAGTATTAAGTTGTGGTACTGTGAAAACACAGTAAAATACTGTTCGTCTGTCTGTGTTGTACAGCTTCCTTGTGTTCTTTTTGCTGTTGGCTAATCTTGAAGCTCTATTGTAGCAAATGTAAAATAAGTGCCTTCCAGATGCTGGTAAACAAATGTGTTTTTGTGTGTATGTGATACCTCTATAGATCATAAACTAATTAAATTAAATTCAGTTTATTTCTATAGTGCCAATTCACAACACATGTCATCTCAAAGGACTTTATAGATACAATTCAACCAGATCATACATTCAAATTGATTCAAAGTTTTCTATCTAAGAAAAAAACAGTTGATTGCATCAACTCATTGACTCAAAGGCAATCCCTCATACCAAGCAATCGTTTAGCGACAGTGGAGAGGAAAAACTCCCTTTAAACAGGAATAAACCTCCAGCAGAACCAGGTTCAGTGTGAGCGGCCATCTGCAGAGGCCGACTGGGGTTCAAGGAGACAGAAGCAGACATACAGAAATACACAGAGATACAAAAGGAACTTGTCTACCAATTTCACAGGAAAGACACTGTCAGGTAGACAAGCTCTGAGCCAGCCCCCATGTTCTTTCTGCCGTTGGCTAATCTTAAAGCTCTATTGTAGCAAATGTAAAATAATTATAGATGCTGGTAAACAAATGTGTGTTTGTGTGTAAGAGTATGAGACACCTTTGTAGATCACAAACTAATTGAATTCATTTTATTTCTATAGCGCAAATTCACAACACCTGTCATCTCAAAGGACTTTACAAAGACAATTCATCCAGATCATACAAAGAGTGATTCTAGTGAGTGAGAGTATGACAAAGTTTAGTAAGATCAAATTAACAGAAGATAATGTGATGTAGTTACTCTGGAAGTTAATCGTCAACCCTAAACTCTACATGTTAAAACCTTTGAGGATAGAGATAATTTTGATAAATGAATTTCTTTGAATTTAAATGGGATTTCAAGTGATAGACCAGCACAAAGCTGTCCAGTATTATAAAGAGAAACAAGAATAATCCACGGCTTTCGATACTTTTTAAGATTGTAAATTTGTTTTATGAAATTATTTATTCAGGGCCGTGTAATTCTAGCCCCAAATGAAATCAAGGGGAAATAAAGGCCTCTAAATGTTGATTATTAGAGTCAACCTGCATGTGGTTTGAACTTGATATGAATACAACGCTTCGTGTATGTAAAACACTAATAATTGTTGCTGCAGTTTCCACTCTACGGATTATATTTCCAACAATTTACAACCATCTAGCAATCTGAGCGACTTTATGTCTTATAATACCTAATTTCACAATTTACCATACAAAATATTTACCTTAAAATATTGCATTGACTTTGCAGTTAATCTCTTAATATAATTGTAAATTAATTCTAGATTCAAATTGCAAAAAGACAAAAAAAAAGTGACATGTTTTTGAAATTGGGTAGGGACGACATACAGGCAGATTTCAGAAATGAACAGCAAAATATTCAAATTCCAAGGAGACAAAGAACCCAAACCATAAACTATAGTTTGATGGTTGTAAATTCCCTTTTTATTCTGTCTGACTAATTTTAAATTCTTCAGTAAGAAGAATTTGGTGGACATTTTGGCCTTTAGATTTAAAAACCTCTTCGGCTATAACTGAGCAAAAGGTGTTGTTCATGTGTCATCTTGCTATATTTTGACAGTGTAGTATCCATGTAAGGCTGTAAAATCTGAAACAAATCCAGCAGTTTCAGCTTAGAAGGTGACAACGGTGACAACAGATTTCTGCCGGACAAAGAGGCTACCACAGGGATGGAGTGGGTCCAAAATAACTGTGAAATGTTTTTTTTCTGCTCTGGCAGGTTGTTTTAGTGTAGACTTGAACAGAAAATCCCTGTTTTATCTTAGGCAGGTCAATCCTTGTGCCATATATAGATTTTTAATCCTATAACTCTTGTTTTGCCAATTTGCTGCATTTCTGTTTTTGAAGGTTAAATCCATGCTTAAATCTTTTGATAGTACCTGGCTAAGTTATGTGTAGCACCTGCTTATGTAAGGGTTTTATGTTTATTTTAAAACTGTTCCCAAACCGTTACATTTGGAACAACTACCCACTTCATACATGTTTAGTTTTAAACCTTATTTCTCAACCAAAACAGTTAAAAGAAAGATGGGTATTGATCATTTCTCAGCCAGTGTGTACAAAAGCAGCCTATAGTTATCCTCCCCCCATGTTTGTTAGAATCATCTAGAAATAATAATCAATAGTATATCTTTTTAATTAAGGACAGAAAGGACAGGAAACATCAGCCTGGCTCCCTGTATTTGACTGAACAGTTTACAGAGTTGTTCCACATTCATGTTTAGCAATAGTAAATGAAAAAAGAAAGAGAGAAAGCACTTTGTGGTTTCTAAGCAATCTGGAAAAAGAATGGAATTTGTTTTTAAGAATCCATCCGTACGTTTGTTTGTCCATGAAGGTAAAATTGGATGGAAAATCTGAGTTGGAATACCGACATGTAATTAGTTACAGTATACACAGAGAAAGACTAGGTACTAATAGTCAGCCTTTAATCATTCTCATTAAATAAGACTAATACTGGCTTCCCTGACAATCAGATCAATCAGTCTACTTTTGGATAAATCTAAAGCAAGCAGCGGCCTCAAACCCATTCCAGAAAGGGCCGTGTGGCTGCAGGTTTTTTTTTCCAACCAAGCAACAGCACACCAGACTCCAGTCATCTCATCAAGTGAGTCCAATCTGAACATGATGACTTGAGGAGATGACTGGAGTCTGGTGTGCTATTGCTTGGTTGGAAAGAAAACCTGCAGCCACACGGCCCTTTCCGGAACCGGTTAGCGATCCCTGATCTGAAGTGTGTTCCTTTTCTCAGCAGGATGTTGGTTTATCTAAAATAGCTTTTTACAATGCTGAAAAAATATGTAGAAATGAAGCTGATCTTTTCAAACATAAGGTTCTGTAACATCCAAGAAATATCCATTTTATAGAGCTGGAATTTAGGGTAATTATTTTTAATATGCTATTTCTTAAGGATGGAGTGGGTTACATATTCTAGCTTTAAGATCCCCTACTTATTCTTCATGTTCCATGTTGGACGAACATTTTATTTGGTGGAATTGCTTAGACTCAATAAGAAATGTGTCATTTTGGTTCAGTTGTACCTTTTCCCCCCCAATATGTTTGATGTAATGTGACATTACCACAGTAACTGCACCCTTTCCGACTGCTTGCAGATTGTTAGCAGCCTTTTTTACTGATTACTATACTAAAGATTGCTGCAAGAAATTGACATTTTCACTTCAGTTGGGTCTTTTTTTGAAAAGTACTTCTCAACGTAATAAAACAACTAGTTTCAGTTAAATTGCCCTCATAGTTGAATTCTTCTTTCCTTACTATTGCAAGAAAAACATGAACACCTTTGGACAACTAATAGAATTTGCTGAAAAGATTGGCAGCAGTCATCTCACTCTCACGCTCTTGGGAGCATTTATAGGATCAGTGCAAGTCAGTAAAAGAGATAGCCTGTGTGTGTGTGTGTGTGTGTGTGTGTGTGTGCGTGTGTGTGTGTGCGTTTGGGCATTAAGAATACCCTCACCATTCAGACTTGATCCTTTGCCAGTGCATGGTACCTGCTGTGTGTTAATGACCAGTGTGGTGACTCACAGAGGACACCCGCGTCTGCCAGGTGGTACTTGTCCACACAGGGAATTCAGAGAGCTAATCCTAATGTGTAAAAGGAGCATCCAGTCAGGCCAAATGGGGAGGCCTGGGAGTAAGGGTGTCATGTTCAAACAGAGGCATGGTATAGTATGGCAGGCGTGTGCTGTTTTACTGGTGAACCCAGCTTGCAGCATACATGCTCCACTGTCGTCATGTTATTGAAGAATAAAAATAAAAAAAACAACTGTAGAGAATGCGAACAAAGCGTTTTGAAGGTATTAACTCAAAGCACCTGTGAAAGGCATCTGGTTTGACATTTCAATGAGGAAGTTAGAACAGATGCCAGGTTATTGTTCTGTCTTTTCACAGAGCACAAACATTTTTTTGGATTTTATTCCAACTCAAAAGTCTCTGTGTTATATCTGGCAAGCATTTAACCAGCTTTTAATTAAAATGCGCTACCTTCTTGGAAACCACCCATATATAGGGGTTTGTCTTAATACTCAGAGGCTGCTGCTGGCATTAAGAGTGAAAGTGGAGCCTTGATAATGCTTCATAGCCTACTGTCTTTCATTTTAAAATTCCATTCATTATTTTTACTTAACTTAATATCATCTCTACCACAAAATGTATAAAACTGGAGGAAATAAAGTTTTAGACCTTGATATATTAAATATGTGTAAAAGATAATGGAAAGCAATGTCTCATAAAAATAGGAAAGATCAAGCAAAATACCCAAAGTAGAACCTTACACCCAAATTACACTTTGTTCTGCTCCAAGCTGTGCAGTAAATACATAGCCATTATAACCAATTAGAGCATTTACACTGCCTTTACACCGAGGTGCAGGATGATGATGAGCAGGCAACTGGCCAGCAAAATTAGACTGGATTCTATTTTTGCAGAGCACTGACGCCAATGCGCAGAAATCACATTGCACCAACAGGAAATTAAACTATCACAGCATTCACATTTACAAAGCGATACACTTAACAAGATGGCCTAGATTTACTTTAAGTGAAGCAATGGACCACTTTAAAATCTGTTAAAGGAGTTCTGTGGTTTATGTTGCAAATCCTTAGTTTTACGAAATATATTAAGCTGCTCTTTATAATTTGAGCTACTTTGGACTTTGCATAGATACTATTGGTAACTGGAGATACCCTGAGCATGACTGTGCCACCGTCATGCTTTCAGTAAGTGCAGAGTTTTTGTAAAGTTAAAAAGAAATTTTGTAAATTATACTGAAAAATATCTGTAAAATAGTCTTTTTATTTGATTCTTTACAACTTAAATATTGTTTGATGAGCAGACTGCCACCTCAGTAGTTCATCGCGGATTAATCTATAAGCGTATTTTCCTTGAATTCTTTTTTTGTGATGGGACACAAACCAATGATACCATATTCCTGATCTTTCAGGAATCACATTAATTGTTGCTCATTAAAATGCATAAGATTTAACAGATCCTTTTTGTCATCTTAAATAAAATGTCATAAAAATGTTGGCTGCTTGCTCTGATGTGTCATGGGATGCCGAGGTGAGTAGACTGACAACAATGTCTGGCCTCCTGCTGTTAGTGACACTTTAATTTGAAACTAATTATGAAAAATACTGCTGCTTGTCAAAGGTTTCTGCTATCAGCTTATTCATGGAGTGAAAGTGTTGACAAATGCCTTTGGGAGGATTGGGTAACAATCAAGTCTAAACACAGACTGTATTTTATCTGGAGCTTCTTTAAAACATAGGACTACATGTTTTCGTCCTATTGAAGAAATTTAGGCAAAATTTTGACATGCTGCAAAAAGGGTTATTTCTTTACAGATTTTTCTTTCTGTCTAGAATAGATAACTTGAGCACTGAGTCCTTCTGAGATCAGGGGTCTGCTTCAATAAGCAGGTTTTCTGAAAACTCTGAATTTTCTAAACCTGAAATATGAGAAAGTGAGATTTCCGTTTCACAAAGAGAGTTTACTCAACCTATGTTTCAGTTACCATATTAACATTCTCCCCAGAGCTAAGCTGGTCAGGAGCAGGTTTTGTTCATTAAACTAAGTGTGTTATCCCTCTCTGCTCTTGGTACAGCCAATCATGTTGTTTTATTTCCTAGATTAGATTAGATTAGATTAGATGAGCTTTATTGATCCCACAGTGGAGAAATTCACTCATCACATATTGGCATAGTAATCAAAGAAGGTGCAAACAAGGAGGAAAAGGTGAAAAAGAAGAAATATATATATATATATATATATATACACAGTATATCCAGGTATATACAGTATATCAATATAAATAAGGATTAAAGGACTGATTTAGTCAGGAGATTTTTGTTGTATTTTTGTGCATAAAAAAACAGCATCAGACATCAGAAGCAGCTGCAAACATCCACTTAGTATGTAGTGCGTGATGAAGACAAAATCAACATGAGGAGGAACCCCATGAGATGATGAACAGGTCATATCTATTAGAACAAACTTAATTTTCACCCAAGTGACTTTGCATAAATAGATATGTTGATACACTACCATTCAAGAAGAAAACCTGTAATGTTATTGTAGTTACAACAGGTTATGGCAAGCCGTTTTTATATATGTCTATGTTTGACTGAATAAGTATTTCTGATATCTGAAAAAAAAATTCCTTGTAAAAATGATCATTTCAAAATGACATTCTTCACATCTAGAATAGACATTCTGGATGTCTAGAAATACATTTCACATCTCCCTATTGCTGTTGTCATTGCTCATCATTTGATTTATGTTTTGTTTTGCAGTGTAGCAAAATCCCAGAACATTATTTAAATAAAATATTAAATTGTTGCAGCATTTCAGGGGATTAGTTTGAAAAAACAAACACACAACCACAACCCCCTCACCTTTATCAATCTGTTTTCATTTACTTTACACAGCAATAAAATGTATTACAAGTTTGTCGGTGTTGGAGATTATGGAGCTAACGGGTTGTTTGGGTTTTTATGGTGCTCATACATTTATTTTTGTATTTAGTAAAAGTAGTGTGGTTTTGCTCCTTCCGCAAACACTTTATCTGCATAAAATTCTGTAGATCACCCCTCACTTTAGTGTGACACTGAAGGGTATGTCCTGTTTTGTGGCAACATGCAAACACTGTTAGAGGGGAATAGGCCACATGCAATTCTTGTCGCAACTTTCTCTTTTTTTCCTACAGTGGGCACCTGTAAATGCGGCACATCTGATTAAACAAACGTTCTTAACTTTAGATAAGTGTATAAATGATAATTGTAAACGTGATGCATTCAACTTGTGGTTAAATGAATGTGCGTTCCAGAAATGTTTTTTTTCTTTAGTACCATGGCAATAACGCGATATAAGCCTATGCCTTCCATCACAGTGTTCATTCATTAAACTTACATTGAAAAGGAAGATGAGAGACTTAAGAACACTACAAAATTGGGGTTTGTGAGCCAATCTTACTGGTCTGCTGAGGTTGATGACAGGTGTTATGCCATGCGGTGACCTGGATTTCTTGGAAGAAAGTTACTGAGAGAGGTTGGGGGAAGCGCTGGAGAGTGATCAGCTGGAGGCTGAGGTGTTCCAGGAGGAGGGTGGTAACAGTTGCTGTTTAGAGAAGGGAACAGTCTAGAAGGTGTATGACTTGAGGAGGTTTGTGAGTCAAGGGGGCCTCACACAAGGTAAGAACTTGGGAAATAAACTTAGCAAGCACAACATCCCTCTATTTAGATCAGGCATCCCCAAAGTCGGCCCTTGAGGGCCTCTCTCCTGCAGGTTTTAGAGGTTTCCTTGCTCTAGCACATCTGATTTTAATTGAAAGCTGATTAACAAGCTTTTGCTCAACTGCAATCATCATAATTAGCTGTGATAAAGCAGGGAAACCTCTAAAACCTGCAGGACAGCGGCCCTCGAGGACTGACTTTGGGGATGCCTGATTTAGATCAAGCCAGAAAACAGAGATGGAGATCAAAAACAACAGATATGATCACAGAGGGCTATAGGTTGACACTCAAGTAGCTATTGACTGACAGGCAACTCTTATGAGTTTGATGACACAGAAGTATTCGTGAGTACAAAGCTCAATGAAGATCACACAACATAGACACGACACCACCCAGATCCCTGGCAGCTCTATTTCCACTAGGCCTTAGTGATGACTCCGCTGCTGCATCTAAACATCATCTAATCATGTCTAAACCCCTACAGCTCATGCTTATGTGTTTGTGACGGTCAACCAAGGTTGAGGGATAGAATAATGTGTCAAATTTAGACTCTGTCTTTCTTAGTACCTTACAGATGATGGCAAGGCGTTGAGAACATCTGTAGATTATGCACTGAGGGGAAGAATGTCTTAATGTTAATAGTTTTCATTTCATTGTTTTATGTAACAATTTACTTCAAAATTTGTAATGTTACATGGATGTCTAAAATTAGGCTGCATAGACACATGGAAATAATGTCTTTATCATGTAGACTTTGCTGGTAGCAGGGTAGACCTCTAAGTCTATGCACATTACACAATGAATTTTACTTTCATAACCAGCTTAATTCTTCATAGCATAGATACAGAAAAGGATCAGAAATATTCCTCTTAGACAATAATTCATATTATTGTAATAGCACATTTTACTTTCCGCATGTTCTTGGGCTTTACATAAACAATACACAAATCCTAGTGACCCCCCACCCCCCCTCCCTCCCCAAAAGTTCATGAGTTGATCAGTGTACAGTGACTTTATTTTAATTTTCCAATAAACCATGTTGAGTGGCTTTAAGTTTCGTGACATAATGACATGGGATTCACCATCAGGAGTTTGGACAATAAAAGGCTGTATGTGGTAAGCGAAAAGACTCAATGACTGCAGTGTTTAAAATTTGTAACGTTGGACTAACCAAGTCTAATTTACTCAACACATAATGGATTCCTTCTTTCATGGTGTTACTGACAAATGCTTAAAAGCATTTGTCAGTAACACCATGTTGACACCATGTCAGTAAGTTGAGTGGCACCCAGTTCAGAATGATCTGTTTACAGATAGTATACTTGATTATTTTGTTGCAATAAACTTTTTCCTTTTCTTTAATCGCAAAGCACTTAATTCATTCTAAGGACATCTCTGACATCAACAATGTGCTCCATCCACTAACATGCTGCTTTCCAGACATGTATCACTCACCCATTTTTTTTATCCCTCTATGTAAACCCTAAAATACCAGTGGATCAGGAGCTTCTCAAACACTCAGATCGGACAGTCTGGCACCAATAATCATGCCTTATTAAAGGTGATTATTCTAATGTTGGTGTGGCCGTTTAGCAGGCTGGACGCTGATAATTCCAATCAGGCTGGTTCTATAGAAGTCCACCATCTTCACACGTAGTTATTACTGTGTTACTCTAAACCAAAATAACTTAATCAGTTGGTTATTATAAGAACAGGGTGTTCCACTTCATGGTTGAGATGGTTACATTTTTTTGCAGGACACAAATCGATAAAATCAATTGTGAGAAATGTTCAAACTGATGTGAAATTATTTTGACTTTGAGGTGCTTTGCTACCTTTTATTTTTTAAATCTATTTATACTCTCCTTTTTTTGTTACAAATTTTGTTGACAATATCTGGCTATTTTTGTGTCATTTAAACACAGGGGTATCCCGATACAACCGCTTCATTCCGATATGTTAGTGATATTGCAGGTTTAAGAATTGGCTGATATGGATATGGACCTGATACTATGTTACTAAAATTAATACATACTTAATATTTAATTTTTTAATGTGGAATAGTAGAAAAGGCTTTGTTAAGTAATATTACTTAAAAGAGCACAAGTGAACAAAATATATGAGAACAAATGACCCATGTAACAGCAATGAGTTTCAGAAACTTTAAACAAAAGCAGCGTTTCTAACAGCATTCAAATAGATGAGAGATTTTAGATAGCAGGCCATATGATCAAATATTTATTTTTTGGCTAATATCAGACTGGTTTTTAACATTAATACTGGATCGAGATACCCCAATTTAAAATTATTCTAGATATAAAATAGCATAGTCTAACTAAGAGTCTTTTAAAGCATCATGAACCAAATAGCCTTTACATTTAAAGTATCGCTTATGAATAAAAGTTTCTTCCTGTTAATTAACATCTCTTCCTAAACTACATAAAGGGTTGCAGTTCTACTATTCTTACAGTTTTTTTTTTTTTACAACTTCTCCAGGCCTGTCTGTATTATTTTCTGTTATTCTATGTCTGTAAAGAAGAAATAAAACTTTATGATTTGGAGATTCTAACATAATCGGTATCTTTCTTCTAATAAATGAAAACTCCTGCTGAAAGCAAGCCACTACTCATCTAAGAAGAAACAGCTTCTGTTCTTGAAATTTGGATTGTATTATTTGCTTCGAAAAAGATATTCAGAGCATAAATGTCAATTATATTAACAACTTTTTATTAACATCTTGTTGTTAACATCTGGTCAATGAAATTGACCATTTAGATTCGAAGTAAGTTCCTGGAAATATTTAGTCTCAAATTCTCTCAGAAATTCGTATTAACAAGCAACACCAACCAAATCTGCTGAAGGACATAATAGGAAATATTACTATGTGAAGTGCACCCAGTTTGGGCTTGTACTATCTCTCTATGCTACATCTGTATTAAAACATTCAGTTACTGCAGTGCATGCTTGGTGTCTTGAGAGAAGACAGCTTCTGCTGAATGTCAGACATTGACAAATCACACTTGAGTGTGACAGTCACACTGCTTCTTGTGTGCACACATAATAGACACTGAAAAGCTTCAGTGTCATGAAGTGTTAAAAACTGACTATAAGCTGATATTAAAATGATACTCTCTTAAACCACAATGGTATCATCTGTGAAGCCACTGATATTTCTTTTGGCTATGGAGACCCACTGATTAAATGGGAGTCATAAATTATACAGAAAATTTAAAATCATTTTAGCATAGGAAATGGAAACTAACCAGTGGGGTGAGGATGTTTTTCATATAAGCAAGCTAACCTTGCTGTAGGCCAGTATGAGATTCCCACCATATGATGATGATGATGATATGATGATGACCTTGTGTTAGTGTGTAATATGATTACTTTCAAAGAGAAAAAAACATTTTTCCTTTTACATTTGTTATTGCAGTCATATTAATTATATGCATTGCATTTTATCTTTAATTTTATTACGAAAAATATATATCAGCTACCATAAAAAATAAGCACTTGAAACATATGATCACAGTATTGATATTCACTGTCAGGCAGAATATTATGGGGTTAGTTCTGTATGAAATTTCACTGGCAGACAAAGCTAAGATTAGCTCATAATTAGTCAGGACAACAGACATGGGCTGTAGTCAATGTCTGGTGTAAAATGTTAAATGTTTCACTTTCACTAACATAACATATTACCCTACTAATCACAATAATTCTTTGAATGAAATTGGATAGAAAGTCATTTAAAAGAGACATCTTGCTAGGTTGATTGCCTGCGACCATGCCAAGGATGTATCCACATGTGAACAAGCTCATAGTAATATGACATCTTTCCTCTATATCTAAGGAAATACTAGCAGTAATTAGGGGTGTCTTGACACAACTTTTTAATTTTTAACATTGAAAGATACCAACATTGACTAGAGAGGATATTTGCAGGTATCATACATACCTGTGTTACTCTTTCTGTAACAATCAACAACAACAGGTATGAAATCAACTTAACTTGTTAATATTAGTCAGTTGGTCACATAAACTTTAAACAGAGCAGATAGAAGCAGAGCATTTTAACAGGCTGCTTATATTGAAGAACTTAGAAGCAGACTGATATATTACAATATTTATCTGTTGATGGTTGTTGATGATATCCAAGCTATTTCCAACATCACTATCACATTGGCTCCTCCCTAATACCAATAACTTAAAATAACAACTTTAAAAAATCCAAACTAAACCTTAAAGTTTTGGCAAAATTTATGTTTTTCGTATTACTGGCAGTAAAATTTGTCATTCTTAAAATGAGTAGGAGCCACTTTTCAGCCAGCTGATCAGCAATGCACATAAAACCCATTGGGACGAGGCAGTCCTGTAATTCTCTATCTGTGTTATAAACAAAAATAAATTGTAAAATAAAACAAAATAAAAATAAATCTACGGTATGGTTTGACACTAAAATGACATTAACTTTTTGGAACAGCAGGAAAAAGGTTGTGTCTAGTTTGATTTCTACTAATTAACACTAAGTAAGAAGATTGAAACTGAGAGCAAGCATTGATTTTTAAGAATTGTTATTTGGTAGCAACCGGTTGTAAGGTGCTGGAAACACTATAGCAGGTTATGAGTAATGCACTAAGCTGTTCCACAGCCACCTTGGGGCTTTTTGAAGGCTGTCAGTAAAAAAAACAACAAAAAAACAAAGTCTTTCCACTTCCACTTAAAGCGTGAACTAACACTCCTCTTTCCCCTGATAACTATACATTGTTCTAAATGGATTTTACGGTGATTTGTTTCTCTTTTGTTTGAAACTAATCCTGACTGAAACTAGAATACGTGCAGGCTCTATGTGTTTTGTTTGACTAATTAAAAAAATGTATTATCTACAGTAAGTTACCTATGCCAAGTGGTGTTTTACAAATATGGACTTTAAAATTTGACCTAAATAATGGAATTAATTTTCTTTTTTAAATCTAAGTTTAATTTTGGTTTTATTTTGCATATAGATGGTGATGTTTTTATATAGAACCTATACGACTATGTTTACGTTCAGTTTTATATTTTGAATTATGCTCAGTTAGTCATTTATTCAGACTTAGCAAACAGGAAAAAATAGAAAATTCTGTGTCTGATAGACTGCCACTCACTTCAGTGTATGACTTAAGAAACAAGTCTGACAAGAACAGATAAATGTTTTAGCTTGTTGGCCAGACTGGAGTTTTTGCAATCCAACTTGTCCTGACATAGCTTTGTCATTTGAGATGTTTTAGAAAAAAAAATCTAAAATAGGATCAGAGGCAAAAAAAATAAAAAATTACAGAATATAGGAGGAACATCTGTCATATCTATATTACTGCTAACTGTGAGTTCAGATGCAAAACTCATTCAGACAGAAAGACAGACAACAGACAGGCAGACAGATAGAGACTAAAATTGTGTTTCTAAAATTTGAAATCAAGGCAAAAAAATAAAAATCCTAAAAAAAAAAAGGAGGAAGATATCTTACTCATAGACACTGACTCTTATTTTTGGATCCTAATTAAGCAGTGACTAAGTAGAGCTAATCATTTGCTGACATGACTAACAGCATTAGTTATTAGCATGTTTGATGCATTAAATTCATTATTCATTCAACACTTGGTGCAAGCAAACAGGCAAGTAAAAGGTGGGCAAATGGATTAAAAATTGTTTAGTGGTTTCTTTTTTGCTTTTGAACCAATCTGACAATACTTGATTAAGATGTAGCATTTCTTGTTTTGCATTAAAATAGCTTTACTGTCCTGGATAAATATGGGTCTATAAAAATGTGTAAAAATGTCCCTTAAGGGTATGCAATAATCGAGAGTAGAAGCTTCCTCTTTTAAAGCTTGATTTACATTTCGCACGGTTCTGAACCTGTTTTTTTAAATTGGGAGGTGATTTTCTCAAAGGTTGCAAAAAGGACAAAAACATCTTTAAGTGTTAACAGAATTTATTCCAGTCATGTTAAAAAAATAAATAAATCAGATATAAGCATAAAATACAGAGGATCATTTACCATTTAGGCTAGCCTGGGTGCCATTCCGAACTTAGTCCCGCCCACAACGTTTGAGGTCGGGAAGTTCGGTCTGGCATTGCTCAATAGTAGCGCGAGTATGCTCGCACAATATCTGGCGGGCCAATCAAATTGTCAGGGCAGGCTTTATACGATGATGGACAGATGATCAACAGTAACGTAATCAACCACGTCACCAAAGCGCGCTTGGGTGACAGCTGCCGCTGGAGAGTTGATGTGTGTAGATTCTGCTATTAGGTCTGTTCTAGAAGATATTGACAGCAAATTAATTTTAAAAGAGGAACAGAGAAATGCTATCAAGGCTCATCTTCCTACTCTAGGCGTGCAACTGCAAGCTTTGATTTTTGTTGACAACAACTATGCGTCGCTTAACATATGTCACGCACTCCGTTGCTCTTACTGGTTGTAGGTCTATCCAATTGAGTGCAGAGGCATTTTTTTCCTGGTTCGTTCGAAACACGCCCCATAATCACAGCTCTATGGAGCAGTATCAGACTCATATTCTGACTAGAATTGAGTAGGACTGCGTCAGGCTACATTTAGGCTGGCCTGACCACTATTCTGATAAACAGCAGTGACCCTGATGTCATGCTCTCTCTCTAAATAAAGGGAATACCCTCTTAGAATTCATCTCCCAAATTCTAAAGTTGCAGCATCAATCTCCCAGACCACAGACTTTCCAAATAAGGTGACAGTAAACAAATCCTCTTGCCTCACACCACACAGTGTCCAAAACAGGTAACAATGAATTTCACAAGTTATCATAGGTTATAACAGGTCTTCAAAGGTGGTCAAAACAGAAAACAATTTCAGAACCCTTCTTATATCTAACAGAGCACGCAGATAATATTTCCTACGTTCATCTCTAGCAACACATATGCAAGGTTTGCCATATAATTTCTTAAAATAGTTGCGGTTCACAGCTTGTTTAGTTTACCTTACTACAACATCAATTACTAAGTCAGTGATTAAATATTAATGTTAATTAAATTGTGGTTTTAAAATCTACATTTGTAAATTTAAAATTGTTAATAATTCAGATCACTATCATACTAACTAGGATCTTTACTGCTGTCATTCATTTTATTGGGATGGTGCACTAAATTATTTGTTTAAACATTAAATGTAAGCTGCAGGATAAAAATAAATATTATAAATGGGAAGAAAGGTGAGAAAAGGTTTTAGGACCGCTGATGAATAAAAGAAAAGCTAGAAAATGTGACTCATAGATAAACCAGTAGCTTTTTCTGTCTTACATGCTCTTATTCATTGTGAGAGCTTTTGCAGGTTTGACTGACTGCTTTATGTCATAGAATACTGCGTCTTGCCTTGCATTTTCATCTTCTTCCTCTCTGCTACCTATGTTAGCTAAACATCATGAAAGGATATTTTTGTAAGTTCATCCGTACTTATCTCAAATTCATAAATGCTAAATGTGTGGGAACTAGTGAAGAAATCTGTGATAATTGCAACCACATGCTGAAATTCAAGCTGTGCATTTAGTGGCAGATTGTAGCCAAATGATTAACATTCTCAGACTAATCTGACAAAACATGCTTGTAAATGAATACATTTAAATATAAACTCATGACAAACATATGAACAATGCAAACATTATATTATGTAACATCTAACAGAAAGAGAGTTCAAGAAACTAAAAAAAAAAAAAAAAAAA
>NW_015150490.1:1460745-1461804 GCF_000732505.1 Cyprinodon variegatus
CCATCATGTCAATATGGACCAAACTCCCTGAGGAATGCTTCCACCACCTTGTTGAATCTATGCCACGAAGAATTGAGGCAGTTCTGAAGGCAAAAGGGGGTCCAACCCGTTACTAGCATGGGGTACCTAATAAAGTGGCCGGAGATTGTATAGTTGCTTCTGAAACCTTGTATCCAAGCTGTCCTTCCCTATTCTCTCTCTCCTGCAGTGTGTAAGATGCTAGGGTACATGGAGCGCCATAACCAAGTGCTGGAATAGTGTACAGGAATATCTGTGCAAAGTATGGGCTGGAAACCCTAAAGTAAAAGCTGGAAACACCTCCAAAGATGGTAGGAAATGGCTGAGCCAAACGAGAAAACATGGAAGGTCAAGGCATCATTGGTGCCTGTGGCCATTGCGGCATTCGGGGCAGTGATCCCCCAAACTTGAGGAGTGGTTACAGGAGATCCCTGGAAACACATACAACTTGGTGCAGTTCTAGTAACAGCAAAGAAACTGTGCAGAACCCTCAAGCTCCCAGGCCCCTTCTAGAGGACTCGAGCTTGGAGGAAAAAAGGTAGACCCGCGGTGGGTGAGGAAGAGTTTATATAGATATATATATACATGGACGGATGCATTAGCAAATGCAAAAATGTTTCCCAACCTTTCATATGGTCAGACCGCGTTTCTATTGCCTTTAGGACTATTGTAGTATGTATTGATATTACCTCATAGATGTACCTCATAGCAGCTATGTATCTGGTTTAAAGTCTACTGAGTGTCACATGTAATGTTGTAGCATGCCCCTTTGAGTTTAGATGTATTCCTGATGTGACTGCTTAGGCTCACATCACACTTGATAGATTCCTCAATGATCAAAATTGATTGTGTTGCAAGCCTGGCGATATCCTGGATCCTGTTTTGCAGTGCACATAAACAAGGCAAAGAGATGATAAAGAGATGGCAAATCTCTAATAATGCCATAGTTCTCAAAAGGTAAAACGAAAACAATGGATGATTAAGTAATAACTAGTACAGGCTGTCTCCTGTTGAATCTTTATCTGGTTTTGCTCATTAGCC
>NW_015150490.1:1463969-1497825 GCF_000732505.1 Cyprinodon variegatus
TTCATGCACACACTCACACCTAAGGACAATTTAGAGAAGCCAATTAACCTAACAGTCATGTTTTTGGACTGTGGGAGGAAGCCGGAGTACCCGGAGAGAACCCACACATGCTCAGAGAGAACATGCAAACTTCACGTAATTTTATTGATTAATTCTCATTAGGTTAAGATTTTATTCTCGTATATATTCTCTGACTTAATTCCCGTAATGTTACAACCTTATTCTCTAAATAGAAAAAAAAAAATCTCTAGCCTGGCCCTAATACTCCGTCGCAGCAGAGTACATGCTATATGCATGCATATCTGCTTGTTTCTTTTTGCAAAGGGTTTTAATTCATCATTAAAACAGAAACAGTGATGGATAAACCCCCTGGTTGTCTATAGTCAAGAAAGCATAGCAGTATCTGTAAATGTTCAAATTTCTAATTGAGAGAATATGTTTAGAGCAGGGGTCGACTATTGAAACCCGTGAGAACTGGTCCCCGTGTGTCCTTGGTTCAACACACCTGAATCTAATAGCTGAATTACAGTGCTTCTTCTGGCTACCCAGAGTCCCGCTAATCATCTAATTATTTGATTCATGTGTGTTGACCAGCACTGGAGGACTGGCATCTAGTTGGTGGATTCCTCCTTCCTTAATTAGCTAAAAGTTGTTACGCTGTCTTTGGTACTTCATTTAAAATCACATAAACTGTTGGGGTGAAAAAACACTTTTTTTTTTAATGAGGTGATTCTTTAAACCAGAAAATATTGCACAAGTTTTGTTAGTGACTGCAATTAATTTTGTATTTTCCATATTTGCCTTCTTATAAAGCATTGAACTACCTAGTTTTTCTAGTTGATGGTTTTAGCCGATTCCAAATACTTTTTAAGAAATATACTTATATAGAAAAAAAGATATAAAAAAGCATTTAAAGTTACTTTTTGCTGCCTTCCTGATCTAACCCGGGTACTAACTCTTTTTATCAGATGCATAGGCCATGTCCCATTATCTGCAATAGAGTGGTTTCTAAAACAGGATTTTACTAATATTTTAAAACAAAGACAAAGGGATCAAAGATTTCCTTTTTCAAATTAAGACATTTTCTTTTGGATATCTTTTTCCTTTAAAAGATAAGTTGTTCTTTTAATACCTTTAATAAAAAAACACTATAAAGAGAAGGTTTTTTTGTAGGATCTAACAGAAATACAAAAGGAGAAAAATGTATAAGGTCAATGTTGTTGTCAATACAGCCTAGCAGTGCTGCGAGTGTTTGATTCAATGGTCATCAAAACCACATGTTTTTGAGTTTGGAATAATTCAATCACCTATCAGGGCCAATGACTGAAAAACATTCACCAGACGGCTTCATGTTGAATCTTGAGTTTGTAATGGCTTTATCTTCATGGCTCTACAATGCAGAATATATACTTTTGATGTTCTTAGAAAAAAAAGGCACATGGTAAAATCCCACAAGTATTTTCCAACAAAGGACACCCATCTGATCTGCTGGATGAGTAACGATGGACCATCACTTCATGACCATCTGCTGCTCTGGTGTTGGTGCTCAACGAGAGACTGCTTATGACCTTGTTAGTGGGGGAGGGAGAAAAGGATGGGTAGGGAGAGAGCGAGAGGAACCTGTGCCTGTCTGAATGCCATGGACTCTTTCTGAAAGCTGTCCATTAGTTGTGTGAGAAATTGATGAGTCAGTGATGCCTTGCCTGTACATCATCTGCCATAAATTTGGCTGTTAGATTGGCCATCATCATACATTTGTGTTTTTAAAAAAAGGCATTGAAAATGGTTGCTCTCTAATTAGGGTTTTTTTTTAGCTGGTAGGGCAGGAGATGGAAATGATTTGCTGGAATGGCAAAAAATGCCCAGTTGATGGCAAAATGGGTTTCTACCAGTCATTTCAGACCTAGATGTTTTTCACTGCAAAGGCAATACAGTCAAAACTCTCTGGTAATGTTAAATAAATTGGCATTTTTTTTTTATCATTTTACATGTATATAGGATCTAACCATTCTTTCCATTTTCCTGTATTTCTTACAAAGCAGAACTAAAAGACCTTTGTCACAAACTGACGTTTTGCATTTAAGATAGATAACAGTTGTGTCAGGGACTCTTCTTACTATTTTATTAACACTTCCATCCTTTCACTATTACAACCATCAAAATGACACATACTATTTCTCTGATTGACAGATTCTCTTCCCGTTAAATCAGCAGACTTTCAGCTGATCACATTTTTGCTTCAATGCAGTAGAGATGCAATTAAGTGTTGAATGGTTTTCAAAGAGATGCAGTTCAGAGGGCCATGAACTAATCTTACTACCTTTATTACACTAGAGGGAATTGCAGCAGCAGTGGCAGACCATCAGCAAAAAAAACAAAAAAAAAAATCCCTCTTTCTCTGATTCAACTGCATTTGTGTCAGTCACAGCATTCAGCTATTAACACAAAGAATAAGGCCACGATTACACATATGGTTAAGTAAGTAATTACAGGACAACAATAACAGGTGATTGAAATGGTACCACATACTTATGGTATAATATATTACCATAAGTGCTTTGACATTTGATTCTGCTTTAATTACATGAAGGTCTTCTCGCAGGATGATGCTCCAGGTATTGTTTAGTGATTATTATTTTATTATATTATTATATATTATTAACTAGTATCCAGTCAAAATGCCAGGATAAGCAGGAAAGTTGAGAGTAAATGGGATTTTTAATTGTTTCTTTTTCTAACAGCAGCAATAGTTTTAAAGGCAGATGAATGTGAATCACTCACTGTGCCATTTGCACTTACATTTATTATATAAGCAAAGCACTGTAAGTAGATGATAATTTAGCAAGCATACAAAAACCTACAGAACATTTCATGCTAAATTACTTCAGAAGAATTAGACGCTTTATAGTTTAATATTTGAATGTTTTATTAGACTTGTAAGAAATAAATAACCCTGAATTTAAAAATAATTTATTGTTAAGGCATTGTTTTTAACCACAGCAGCATATTAGGATGTGTAAGGGTTAAATTAAGGGGGTGAAAAATTTGTGGTCAAAATAGTTTAGCCCTGAAAGTGTAGAGTTGTTTGTGTTCACTTGCATGTGTCGAGTGCTTTGCTCTCCACCTCCTCCATGGAGATATTCTCCACAATGGGTGAAAATGGGGAGCCTATTGCAAGTTTCTCATGGTAAAAGTTTTCACTTTACTTGAAAATATGCTTGAGAATTAAAGGTCCAACAGATCATCTGATTAGGTGTTAAAGTTTCTTGTCATTCAAGGATTCATCATGTTGTATTGCCTGATGTGTTTACTGCTTCTGATGTCAGAATACAGGTGAAAAGACGGGTTATATTGATATAAGCTTTGGTTTTACTTGGTGGCATTCTCTAGTGCTGTACTTTGGAAATAAGTTCTCTGGAGTTTTTTATATGGTTTTGAGTCTTTCCAAGAAGATGAACTGACATTGTTCCAAGATGTTCTGTAATAAAATGTATAACTGGGTTAATTATGCTGACAATGGGTCTGAGCGGGACCCCTTCTTTTTTGTATTTTTGGCCATACAGTATATATGTGGTTAGGCCACCCATGGGTTCCGTTTATAGTAGAGAGAGTTAGTTATTGCTTTCTTTCTTTGCAGGTTTTTAGGAGATAATCTGTTATTTTCTTTTGGTAGCTATTTGTCAGGTTCTTTTTCGGGGCCTCTAAGGTGTTTCCCGTCATTAGTAAATGCATTAATTTGTCATGGTACTCATTTGTGTTGAGTTCCGCTGTTTATCCACCTTTGGTTGCCGGCAAAATTGTGATGTCACGGTTTTTGCTGAGAGAGGTGAAGTGGGCAGCCTTTCACTGGGGAGCGCTGCTGTTACTTTCAACCTAAGTTCTTCTGCTTCTGCCTTTAAAAGTTTATATTTTTAGACATTGACAGGCTTTAACTTGTTATGAAATAGGAATAACACTTAAAAAAAGATCAATGCTTTATAAGCATTTTAAGAGAGAACATTTTTATTTTTTTATATTTAGAGAGAAACTATCAAGACTGTACACCCAGTATTTTGGTGTAAAGTATATCTGTATACTATACAAGAAGAACAATGAGAAAGTAAACAGCAATATGTGTTGATAACCTACCAGATGTTGGTTAGTCTTGTTAAAGGTCAGACGATTTTTCTCAGAATAGCTTTATAACAACGCAAAAGCTAAAAAAAAAAAAAAAAAAAGTAGATTTCATGTTATAAAGGCCCTTTATTTAAATTAGGAAGGTAATACCATGCAGTGTAGAATTATTTTTTTCCTAATATTTACCAATGATTTCAGTATGTTTTATTAGTAATTAGTAAGCGTAGGGAGTGTTACTAAAACAGATGTGTTATCTAGAATGAGTCGAGTATTTTTTCATATTGGATCGAAATGTTTAATTCAATAAAAAAAGGAAAATGTTTTTGGAGACCAATTCTTTAGCAGTCACAGACTTGGCATAGTAACATTTATATGTCAGACCCACACAAATAGTGTCAGCAGAGCAAAAAAAACCTTTGAAAAAGAGACACTACACATCTATAGGGTTCTAATGGTCCTATATTGGCAATCGGTTTCCGTTGCTGATTTCTCCATGCCTCTTCAGACACCATTTTTTTGTGCTTCACAAGGGCAGAGGAGGGTGTCTTAGCTGTCATTTTAAGGTGAGCAGCATGTGTGTATTTCTTTTTATCTCCACTGCAGCTCTGACAGGTTTTTACTTTCAAAATCCTCAAGATTAAGTCTTTAAGTAACTAGAAAAATGATAATGATAATACTCCTACATTTCCCTGCAGAGGTACTGTTATGTGTTAGAGGATTAATTCCCACGTTTATAATCCAGGCAAGATGTTGCTTGATCTTAAAGAAAAAAGTTACAATTTTTAACCTTTTTAATTTTTTTTCCTTCTTGCTAAATCCCGAAGTAGACATGCACAAAGTTTGCTCAATACATGTGTGATGTATGGCACGGTGTATCTAATTATTACAGTCTGTGGCACCTTTTCTAGCACATTTAGCATGTTTTCATGGCTCATTAATGTGCCAGGCAGCTCAGTGAGCAGCACTGCATCATGTGGCTTGATTATTAGGAGAAACAGCATAATCTGATGAAATAACTGATTTGGAGATACCATGCTCCCCTTACTGGATATATTTAGTCTTTACAGGCTTGAATTTAAAGCTTGCTTGTTACTCTATCAGATTTTGAGTGGGACTCATCTCTTACTTCATTTTGTCTGCAGGAATGCTCGAGTTATTGAGGCTTTATTCTATTCTGAGGAATGCAAGTTCACCTCACAAACTGTCTCGCTCTGATATGTTGGTGTTACCTGGCAACTAGTTTGCATTTGGTAGAGGATACACTAGTACTTGTGATAAAACATCTTTTTTTTTTATTAAAGGTGCCATAAAAGTCAAGTTTTCTGAACTCTCAGTGTGGGTGTTTGAGTACTGAATAGAAACATAGAAGCCATTTTTTTTGCCAATATCTCTGCCCTAAATGTTCCAGGAAGGAGAGTTATATCTACTGGGAAAAGAAGTAACGAGAGTTCACACACAGATGTATTATACCCACATAAAGCCATGTGTGTTTTATTTCAGGCTCTAGTAGAAGGGAATGGAAAGACAAATTTGTAGTTTACTTAAAATCTAATTCAAGCTGTCTAACTGCAAAGTATTTTATTGTATTTGCCTAAAGCTACAGTAAACGCTTACTTAAGCAATAACAAAATTATGACACATCTCACATAAATCCTCTTTTTTATTTTCTTTTTTAGTTTTACTATTTAATATTTCTTGGTAAATTTGGAATAAAAGCCAAGAATATCTAGTATTTTGTTCACTTCTAATTAAGTTTATTTACCTAAAGTAATGCAAAGTCACCTCAAAAATGCAATCAAAACTACTCAATGTAAATGGATTCACTAGATTTAAACATTTATTAATCAAAATAAGTCAGAAGTATATATAATCCACTCTATAGTTCTATAAAGAACTATAGAGAGGATTATATCAAAGTGTTAATTTTGTAAATTTTTACATTAATGGAAAATCCCAAAGCATATTTCAGCATCTTTCAGAGCCTCACAACTCAATAAAACTGAATATGTATTTACAATTAACTTTCCTCTGCAGATTCGAATTTATTTATTTACATGGTAAGGAAGGGTGAACAATGCATATTAATAGGGATGCACGATATAATCGGCCCCCTATCGGTATCGGCCTTAAAACTGAATATCGGACATCGGCCACCCCACCGATATTTAACCCGATATATGATCATCTTCTGAGTTTCTAAAGTCTAAAAAAAAAAAAAAAAACTACTTCTTCTTCCTCAAAAACTTTTTTTTTAGAGACTTAAAAACTTCTAAAGACGAGGGAAAAAATATTGATACATTAAAATATCACAATATCTTCATATGCTGATATATTGCCATTTAAAAACACCATATCAATCTCTTTTACTAATGAAATATTGCTATATGTCATCGTTATGCTACGAAATCCCCCCAAAATTCACGAAATTTTGCCATATTTTTATATGTTGATATATTGACGCGGTATCGATCTATTTTACTAACAAAATCTCACAAGAATTTGCAAAATATAAAAATATAAAACCTATTCAATATAATATTTGTAACACAACGATGAAATTTCACGAGATTTTGAAAGTAAAATAGATCGATACTGCGTTTTTAAAAATCAATTTGATATCAGCATATGAAAATATATTTGAGATTATTATTTTTCAAAGTGTCAGAAATGGATAACAAAACTGCTATTTTCAATGACTACTTATTTTTTTCCAGCTTTAACATCAGTACCGATATCGGTTATCAGCTACATGAGTTTTTAAATATCGGCATATCGGATATCGGCCAAAATCCCAATATCGTGCATCCCTACATATTAATGATCAATTACTTGCTATTTGTAAAAAAAATACTGCATTGTATTCCATTGTAAGTTTTGGCGAGCCATACTGGAAAGGATTTTTTAATGTAACTTACAACATTATATCCTTTTAGCTTAGGTACAAAAATAAAATTAAGAAAATTAAAAAGGGAGGGTTTCTTTTTTACCGACATCCATGGATCACTTCATAAAATATGTTTAGAATTCTGCAAACATTCCTTCTGAATGCTTTTACCGCAATAATTACATCAGCTGCATCACTGGCTTGTGTTCTTCTTGAGTATCTATAATAAAATAATGACAGATTATACTTTAGTCTTATCAATCCCCTCAATCAGCCACAGGTGTAGGAAGTAGAGTGGGACTTTCAGATGCTTCCTCTCACTCACACTATTAGATATAAACCCCTGCAAAGCTTCTTATTTTAAGTTATTCTAGTCACACAGATATTGCGAAAATAGTGAGCTTTTACCCCTAGTTTGCATCAGATTATTCATTAGATATTCAAGACACAGTGGTAATATGATATTTATCATATTAAGGTAAAAACCTTAAAACTATAAAATAAATATGTCATAAAGCAAATATTACAATCAGCAATCATCAGGGTCAAAACAGACTATATTATTAACTTTTTGATCAGATTCATGACCAAATGACTGAGGACGCAGTTATCCCTAAACTTTAAACTAAAGTAAAAAAAAAAAAAAGAAACTCATAAGGTGTCATATGGCTGCCATATTGATCACTTCATTACTTTTCATGAAGAAAATTGGCAAGAAGTCACCCTGACCTGCAAATTCTCTGGTAATAGATTCAGAGCAGCAGCTAATCTGCTTGTGTCGGTTATTATCTGGACATCCTGCTTTTACTTTCATTAGCAGGATGTCCTTATAAAGAGGTAAATTTTATACAACCAAATGGGAGCAAATTAATAATACTAGACATGCACCACATTTAATTGTTTGAAATAAAATAAACAAACAAAAAAAAAAAGACCTGGAAGCCTTTTTATCTGATTGTTTTAGATAGATTTCATTCCGAAGATAATTTTGAATCCTTCTCGAAGTACATTCAACTTTCAAAAATATTTATCTGTCTTCTCTTTTTTATTTAAACTTTGACTACATCCAATTCTTAATCACTTAGATCCAGTTTGCTTTTTCGATCTCCTAACACACCTTTGTGTTAAGCTTTACTAAACTAGAAAAAAATATATATTTTCATTGTTACCTCTGTGTCTTTGCTTTTTACAGTAAATAAAAGTTTTTGTTCTCTTCTCTCTGACTTTTTAAAACACTTATCACAGGATTACGTGTTTTCTGATGTTTCCTTTGAGGAGCATCTTTCTTGATCCTTGAACCCTGGAGGTCTATATCAAAAAAAGGCTTTAGAGAGTCCTTCACAGCCTAAAGCAGTTATTTGTGTGAAATCAACCATTAAGGAATGAATAGCGAAGGCAGGAGAGACATTACCTTGTGTCACTGAAAGTATGTTTATGCTCTTTAGGCTGAAAATAAGGCCTGCTTAATTAGATGAGATCTGTATTTCCTGATTATTTATGTACCTGTTGTCCTTGAAAAACAGATTGTTCCCTTGCTTCCTGTTAAAACCATTTAAGGCACACATTAGTCCAAAACTACCTTCAAATAAATCCCCAGATATGAAGGATGCATTACTTTCGCTGCCAAATACCCACAGTTAAAAAAGAAAAACATAATGCTGCAGGTTGTTTGTTTAATGATTTAATTACATCAGCTTTAACCTCTTGCCATGAAGTTGTTTAATTATTAAACAGAACATGAGAATTCGTTTCACTTCATTTAGCTTGAGTGAGTCTAACATCAGGGGATGTGAAACAGTTTTTATCCCTAACGGAACATGAAACATGAAAACACAGTTGAAAGCTACTTTATCTGTTTGTCTCAAGTCTTGTCATTTTAGTAGTCAGTTTAAATATGATGTCAAACTGCTGCAGGGCAGATCAGAAATCAAGACAATAATCAAAGCTTAAAAAAGAGCCCTGAGACCTGTTGCCAAAAATCTACTGATGCCTTTTTTGTGATGTTGAATTTTGGAACAAAATTTGACTAATATGAGCTGTAGAGCAAATTCAGGAACTAATTTAACTGCATTACCTCGGTATGAGGTCTAAACTCAAGGGATTTTCTTGAAAATCAGTATTCCATTTTAGTATGATTTTATTTCTGTAATTAGATGTTCTCCAAATAATCTGCAAAATTACACACATAAATGTACTGAACTTTATTAGCCTGATAAGCCAGACTAAATGTGAGATTAAATGTGTAAATTTAGTCTGGCCCCAATGAATGAGACATCGGAAGATTATTCATGAGAACAACCCGTTGTCTTTCAACCCATGTCTGTGCCTATTGGCCAACACTCTGACCAATGAGCGCAACTGACTGTGACATAGTAAGCGTGACAGAAAGTTGGTGGGGGAGTGTAAACAAACAGCATGTCGGTAAAACAGCGAATACGTCCTTCTCAAAAATGAATGAGCGTAAAGCCTCTTCCTGCTCACTTTTCAACAAAAACCCCAAGTCTAATCCTTCGAAAAAATGGTTCCAAAGCTGAGTCAAAAATCGCCATCAGAGCCAGCGGTCCTTTACACACGACTATGCCGACAGATGGTTGGTGCAGACGGGCTGCGGTTAGCCCTGGCTGCCACTAGCCTCGGAGGTCCGCTGGTATCCGCAATCCTCTCAACTTCGGAAATTGTTTTTTTTAATTACGCATTAAATATGTAAATGGACCATATAGTGACGCTTTAAAGTATAATATTATTATCTTTTAAATCATCTTAAAACATACTTTTATTGAACAACAGCAACAAAAAAGAGAACTTCTAACTTTCAATGGAGAACTCCATTGAAAGCTGCTGCTGCCGCAGTGCATGCTGTTGTTCAATAGCTGTTGCCATCTTCCTTATAGTGCTTTCTCCAGTGTCGTGCAGCTTTGTCGCCATGCCCTCAAAACCCCGCCTGCTTTGCATCCAAATATTCGCTGGCGGGTGGGGCTAATTTACTAGGCTAGAACTTTATCATTATTTAGGATTTCCATCCATAATATTTATCTCACTGGCATACTGCAAAATTATCGACAACACCTTCAACTATGTTTTACAGACCTTATTTGAAAAAAAGCTAATGATCTGTAGTGTCTGTAACAAATGCTAAAAGTTGAACATATTTCAGTACCAGTTCTGTATTGATTAACCTTTTACTTAGACAATCTGTTTTACCGAGGGGAAGTGAAAAATGGGCCCTAAAAATAGCATTTTTATTGGAAAGGCTTCTAAGGTGGAAACTGCTGTTTTGTACAAATATACATCTATATACAAACTGGTTCCTTTAAAGCAATCCCAATTTTAGATGATCCCAATTTTTCTCTTAGAACAGCAAAATAAAACATAAGGATAAAGTTATTCTTTCAAGCTACCTTGCTGTGAGGAATCCAAAATTACATATGATATATGCTAGGCTATAATACTTTAGGCGCCAGACTCTTATTGAGGATAACAGTTTAGCACCGTTAAATGAACTTAAACACACCTTGACGCTCACATCTAATATCCCTTTTATTGACTAAGAGACTAAAACTTAAGAATGGTGATAAAGAAATTGTTATAATAAAAGGGAGTGAGAAACATGAGGAAAAATGTGTTTAATGCCATTGATATTATACAGTAGATGGTGCACTTTATGAAATGGAAATGTTAATTTCTCTGCTAAGCTGCTACTCATTTACTGTCTGAAAGTAATAGAAAATGAAATTTAGTTTTGTATACACCATATGCATACAGAATGACAATAAAAGTTGTCTAAGTTTAAGTCCAAGATAAAACTGCATGGCAATTTTAAATTGTTTAATCCATGTAAAAACAAAAAACGATATCAATGTTTTTGCATTTATGCAAATAAACAAAATGCAATTATTAATTGTAGCAATCTAATATGCACATTTACTGAGAAAACAATTGGAATATATAACTGTCATCATATCAGTACATATTTGACAATGGTTGCCTGACTTTTACAAAAGCTGCACTCTGAAACAAGACCCCAGTAGTCATGAACTTGGAGCACAGTGTCTGACATGCAGTAAAACATGCCTTCAGCTTCGAAACCTTTTTAAATCTCTATACTTCTCTATTTTAGACATCTTACAAATACTGAAAATATTTCTTTTTAGTATTTTTTCATTAAGTAACAACTTTTACCTCAAAGACTGCTTATGTCATTGTAAACTCGTAGCATTTATGAAAAGATCACATGAAAGATTTAGTATTTCTATTTCTGATTAGATGAGAGTCTTGGTGGATTGAGCTCAAGACAATTTAATTCTGGTCACCTGCAATTTTCTCAGTATATCTGTAAAAACTTCTAGGCGTGCAATCTTTAGTTTTTTGTATTTATGACCCTGATATGTCGGATTTATTAATCAACCTGCCTGAACATATTGAAATGAGAGTCAAGTTGTGCAAAACCTATTTCACACATAACTTTAAACATGTAACAAGTCTTGAATTTTATCATTGCAGGTGAAAGTCAGGCAGTAGAAGAATTTAGAAAATATTAGGGCCTGATCTGTCTATATCATAAATCAAATAAAAATAACTAAAGAGAACTGTCAAAGTTTTTTTCTTCAAGCGTTTTTTTTATTTTGGTAGTGCTGTACAACATCTTCAGAGGGACATTTGTATTAATGCACTGTTCACGCTCCCCTTTGCAGTAACCCTTATTATGGCTATCTCTGTGATTAATGTTTAAAAGACAAATGTCGGAATGACAGAATACTATTGCTTTAAGACACAGATGAAACCATTAATCTTACTCAACCCATCCGTGAAAGGGCTTTAAGGGACAACGCTTATACACTTCTCTAGGAAGCTGTCAGGGTACCGTAGGGGAAAACGTGTTTTGTGAAAGAGGACAAGGATTTTAATCTGAATTTGTATTCAGTGTGCATATTTTGAAATGCAAAATGCCTCTTCCATGGCTGTGTTTGTTTAGAGATTTGTACGTTTTGCTCCATGTGCCCTGATTAATGACAATGATGCACTTTTGCATATATTTACATATTTAAAACTTCCTACTCTACAACTTGATTTAGGTTAATTCTAATAAGTTGACACAATCACTATGTAGTATGACTCAGTTTATAATAAATGTTAAAGCCATAGTTGTTAGTTCATGCAAAAAAGTAAACAAGTAGAGTTGGATAAAACCATCTAATTTAAAACAGTTATGAAATAAAATATTCTTCTCTATATAATAGAGAAATAAGTTAAGAACAGCATGGGTCTAGAAAAAATATTTACAGACTGTGCTCTCAATGATTTCGCTCTTGTTGACTCCATCACGTGAAAATAACTTCCCCTGGGTTCACCAGTATCTCAGCTTCACACAATTAGAACTTATGTGGCACCTTTTTATCACCTATAATTAAACATGAGGAGATATTTTCGACACTCCAGGCCCACCAACAGATTGTTCTTTCTCACTCTGTAGCGTCAAAAACACAAGATGTGAAGGCCGATAAAAATAAAAAAAAAACAGTAACACTTGGGATGAAATATTCTGGGTTGTTGTCACTTGTGCACTGTTTTGGTTTCTTAGCCAAATAGAGCCATTTCTGAATAATCTGTCTATGTTTCTATCTTCCTGCTTTTTCAGCCCAACTCAAAGTGTTTCGAGTTTCGATTTAAAACTACTTATTAATATGGCTCTGTTATAAAACTCCTTTGGATGGTTATTATGCACCTAGAAGCACTACATAAATTGAGATAAATTTTCAGATGTGGTTACCAAAACACCTAGAATTTTGTATTCACAAAAAAGTGTAAACCTTTTAATAGATCGTGATTTAAAAAATAAAATGCTTAAAAATAATTGTGTACATAGGTATTCACTAAGATTTTTTTCATCAAGTTTGGTGGCTCCTAAAGACAAAATGCAAAGAAGCGTTTTTTTTTTCTTTGATACACAGACATCACTGAATTGCAAAACCTTGTCTAATCCATGGTGCCTAAAATGTAACGATGATATATTATTTAATTATTGTTTTAGACTTACAACAGTTTGATCCATATTTAGCAGGTAATTTGACTAGAATCTGAAAATAAGGTTTTTATGGGAAGACTCTGGTGCCTTCAGAAGTGTTATCTGTTAACCATTTAATAAAACGTGCTTCACAGCTGTCTGATCATTTGAGTGCAACCGTGATGTTTTATGACTGTTATACAAGTGTGGTAGGATTCCCAATTGGGAATTCTTACACAGTAGTGCTAACCTCTCCAGGTTGAGACCTTGTTTATAAAAACCGCTAACATAATTATGCATATAGCAGGACAGCTTGGCAGTCAAGTTTGCAAGAGGCATTATAATTAATGGCATTCACCCTGATAACGGCTCATTAATTACTAAATAGGATATAATTCATTAGCAGTGAACTTCCTAGAAACACTGTCTTTGTTAAGGGAAAACTACTGTAGGTGACTTATGTTCCTTAAAACTTCAAACAGACTTTTATTTCGCTTTCTCTTCTTTCAGGAATTCATTTTTCATATTTTTGAAAAATAAAATTGTTGTCAAATCTATAATTAGGGAAGGATTTTAGAAAGTATTGAATAAACTTACTTAGAACAAAAAGTTTTAACGCAAATTTTTTGGGATTTAGCAACTAATATGCATCAAGTGTATGTTTTATGTCTACAGGGATTTAAATATAATGTTTTTACTTCAGAAGAGCCAACATTGAGTCATAAAAAAATGATAAAATCAGTTTTAGGAGACTTTGACAGCAGGTTGGGCACTTGTATTTAAATTTAGCATCTTGAATGATAACTAGGTCTTCCTTCTGGCTCCTGGACATAATTTTTAGGTGATTTGAATAATTAGGCAAAACTAATTCAAAAACAAATAAAAATATAGCAGTACAAATCAAGGCTGCTTGGCTCAGTTTCTACAAAGAGCCCTGCAGCTGTTATTGTTTAAATATTTCTGAAACTACAGGGCTGAATCTGAAACTACAGGGCTGAATCTGTGATTCTAATTCTTATTAAGCCATGACTAAGTAAGAAGTTTATTATAAATAGGTTTCCCTTCAGATATAAAATGTCTGGAGGGAAACCCCAACGTTATTGCAGAGCATAACAATTGCTATTGATTTATTCAGATTCTTTTTGCTACACCTGTACCTTCAGCTTGTTATGGCCTGTGTAGGGGAGGCATAACATGACCTAAAAGTGATCCATCTTGGTCAGACCTCAGACAGCCCCAGCCTACAATCGAACGGCTTAAGCCTGGCATACACTGTGCGATATTTTCAATTGTTGCACGCAGCTACAGCTCAAACTGTACGACGAAACCACAGGGTTTAAAAGTTCACAGCTCACAATGTATCTTCTCACACTGTGCGACACGACGCTCCGATGCAATCTACCTGCTCACACTATATGTCTAAAAACCATGTCGGACTCAGCTACACAGTGAAATGGTGCTACTCAGACTTAATTAAAAGAGGAATATGAAGCTCACTAGAGAGAAATGCGCTGCCTTGGCAATTTGTGCAATTTTGTGTGCTGAAAACCCTAAAAAGAAAAGGCGACAACGTATTTGGACAAAACATGGCTGAGCAAAAGTGGCTACTATGGTCTGCCACTTTTACAGAAAGAATTCCTTTTCACTTGCACCCCCACATTGCTTCTGTGTTTTCTTCTGAGAGGAAGAAGAAGTAGAAGAATCCTTGTTTGCGCATGCCGACTGAGTGATTTGCCCATGACGGCCATCTGAATTTCAAACATGTTTGATTTTCTCCCGACCTCACGATTCCTGTTTGGGAAGTGGTTGTGAGATGCTGATCTGCCCTCGTTACCCACTGTACACTACACGATGCATGAGGCACGATCAGGCTAAAAGCCGGCCCGATCAAAAAATTCTCGCACGACGGGAAACTCTAGCCTGACGTAGTCCTACTCAATTCTAGTCAGAATATGAGTCTGATACTGCTCCATAGAGCTGTGATTATGGGGCGTGTTTTGAACGAACCAGGAAAAAAAATGCCTCTGCACTCAATTGGATAGACCTTCAACCAATAAGAGCAACGGAGTGCGTGACGTGTGTTAAGCCGCGCATAGTTGTTGTCAACAAAAATCAAAGCATGCAGTTGCACGCCTAGAATAAGAAGATGAGCCTTATTCGCGTTTCTCTGTTCCTCTTTTAAAATTTATTTGCTGTCGATATCTTTCTAGAACAGACCTAATAGCAGAATCTACTCACCTCAACTCTCCGGCGGCAGCCATTGTTGTTGTCACCCAAGCGCGCTTTGGTCACGTGGTTGATTACGTTACTGTTGATCATCTGTCCATCATAGTATAAAGCCCGCCCTGACAATTTGATTGGATCGCCAGAGAGTGGGCGATCAAACTCGCGCTACTATGGAGCAATGCCAGACCGAACTTCCCGACCTCAAACCTTGTGGGTGGGACTAAGTTCGGAATGGCACCCAGGCTAGGGAAACTCGGCCCGAAAGGGAAAAAAAAATTGTACAGTGTATTTCTTTAGCTGTAGAAAGATTTATGTAGATTTATGAGCCCACNTGGTTGATTACGTTACTGTTGATCATCTTTCCATCATAGTATAAAGCCCGCCCTGACAATTTGATTGGAACGCCAGAGAGTGGGCGATCATTCTCGCGCTACTATGGAGCAATGCCAGACCGAACTTCCCGACCTCAAACCTTGTGGGCGGGACTAAGTTCGGAACTAACCTTAACCCTAACCCTAACCCAGGCTAGGGAAACTCGGCCCGAAAGGGAAAAAAAAATTGTACAGTGTATTTCTTTAGCTGTAAAAAGATTTATGTAGATTTATGAGCCCACAGACTCGTCCCAGCGGCTCCCGGGGGCTCTGGTGTTGCGGTGGCTGAGGATTTTCCTCGGGGTCCTCTCTCCTCCTGCCTTGGTGGGGGGCTGTATTTCCTGGGTTGGCCCCTCCTGGGTCCCCCGGCACTCGCCTCGGTGCTCTGCAGCGACGCGTCTTTGGCTCTTCACACCACTATTGAGCATTTTTCCTTTGGATAAACTTTACATGCACAAGTGCACTCTCACAAACAACTACAGGTGCTTGGCTCCAGGTACTTAAGAGATTCACTTCCATAAAAAAAGCCCATATTCTTATCTTCAGCTTCCACAGTACATGTCAGATTAAATAAAACTACTTATACTTCAGCGATAGTATCAAGGTGTTACTTTACTGTATCTCTTATACTATATCCGTTGGTTGTGCTGTTCTTTTTACATCTCCTTGCAGGTGATGAAGCAGACTGAAGATGTTATTGTTATCTCCCATTTATCTCCTCTTCCTTTAATCTTTTTTCCTTTTTCCTGTTCTACATATATTGCTACTTATATTACTTAGATTTGTGTATGATGCATGACTTCCTTTTTAATTTTGACATTCATAAAAACATGTTTAATGTCAGGGTGAGCTTTAAGATAAAATAACATACCAAAAGAGACTATATAAAATTACACCCTAATTGAGCTATTTCACATAAAAAACCTAAATAAAATGTTCTTACCCTGAATATGCAGGGGACTACCAGGATCAAACACTAAAAGGGCAGCTCAACCCTATACTGTAAACTCCTCACTTTAGCAAAGATGTTTACAATGTTTACAAGGGCAAACAGGGCCACAGAAAAAGTTATGGCTGGTTAGGATGAGCAGAAGACAAACAATAGGAAGTACTAGTACATTGTTTATTTGTCTGTGTTCTGGATATATCTAATTGTGGAGAGTCACAAAATGTAAACCCCCAGAACCTTGTTACCAATATTAAAATGTTCCCAATATGTTTGTTTTTTTAAAGCTTTTTTTAACTCTGCAGTGTCACTGTGTGCTTGTGTTTGTTTGATGTTATGCCTATTTGTGGATTCACTGCATTTCCAACTAAACACAAGATGTAAAAGTCATGAGCTCACCTCATCCAGCTCTGTTACTGTCTCAACTTCCACCAGGGTGACAGATGGAGCAATGTGGCAAAACTACATAGCACTACTAACAGAATAGCACAGGGAGAACATAGGATGAGCATACTGTATAACTAGTAAGGGAGATGGAGAGAGAAGGAAAGTTAAAATGGTGCTCCCTTTCTCCTTACCATTTTTCATTTAGAGAACAGGGATTTTTAATATAAAGTCACATATTTTTTCTGAAATATAAAATGAATTACAATATTATATGATCTAAGAAATGTTAAATGTTACTTTTACGTATTGGTTGTATCAAGAATTGAAGGTTTTAGGTCTTTTGAAAAAAAGCTATGTATTTAGAGGAGAAATCCTTTTTCCTGAGTTAGATATTGCAACTGCCTTTATGTGTCACTAAGAGTTTTATCATCTCTTACTCTTGTAAGAGCTGGTAGTAATTTCCATACTTTCAAAGCTGGCCTTTTATATATGTTTGAATGTTTGTTTATGTATTTACCAGACGCTTTTATCCAAAGTGACTTACAAAGTAGACATAATGTTACAATTATTATCAATATGACATTAAAATTCTCTAGAGGAAAATCCCTAGACAGAATCACTGGTGACAGCAAGTAGATAGAGGGAAGTACAGAAAGAGTTTTAGAGGGGTACAGAGGTATGGGTAAGACTTAGGATAGGAGATGCTCTGATGAGGTGGGTCTTTAGGAGTTACCTGAATATACACAGGGAAGCTGCTGGTCTTTTAGCGATTGGTAGGTCATTCTACCATCTTGGAACAAGACAAGAAAACAGTCTGCATTGTCTTAAGCATGGTATAGGCACTGCTACACAACAATCCATGCTGAACGGAGTGGCCGAGTTGTGACATAAGCCTTTGATAGAGGGTTCAAGTGAATATTTTTTTTCTTCAGTTAAAAATGTTAATAAACTCATTACTGCCGCACTTTTCAATTAGGAAAGCTGTTTTCTTGTAATTACTTCACAAGCCACCTAATGGACAAATGTTTTTTTCTGGTGTGTAAAGTTTGTGGAGTTTATTCAAAGATGTATGGGTTTTCTAATTTCTGGTTGGATGTGGAGGATACCTAATGTATATAGAACTACAGAGGATGTCGGCGGCAATTTGGGCATTGATCAGGCTGCCGGCAGCGGTTGACGCGCTCACGGTCCTGCTCGTTCACGCGCTGTTCACGAGCAGGACCGTGAGCTGAGCCGTATGCTGTATGCGATTGGACACAGGCTGGCTGTGGTGGTTGAACTCAAAGGTGAGATGGGATAATATCTTGGATGTGCACGTTCGCTTCAAGGCGGAAAAGCCCAACAAATTTGGAATATTGGATTCACAATGTTGAGCCAGCAAGAAAACAATCAAGGCTGATGGAAAATTCCTGTGCAGCCTGCCCTCAAAATAATAAGTGTTATTTTGGATTCGGCCTCCACCTTATCAAACCTCTCCTGGATGTTATGGCGGAAGGGCTCAGAACTGCAGCCTTGGCAGTAATAATAACGCACCAACGGCAGCGTTCTGTGGCATGCATGTTCTCAGTAAACCGTTCCCCCTCTCAGCCGCAACCCCCCATCCCAAAGTATGTGATGTATGTGATGAACAGTTTGTACTGAAACTGAAATCTAGATTACAATGCAAATTGTAGTTGACAATAAAGAAATTGATTGATTGATTGATTGATTGATTGATTGATTGATTGATTGATTGATTGATTGATTGATTGATTGCTGCTACTACATACTGTATTGCCCATGTTCATATGTCATTGGAGATTTTTTCTGAGGTGGAGCTATGCAGGTCAAAACTATCATGGATCTCTTGGAAATACTCTACTTCTTACATTTACTCTGTATATTTCTCATATTTGGTCAATTAAGTTAAGAGCGCCAGTTTATTCACTCTGACTTTGCATAACAGTACTGTCTTAATTATCTTAAAGCCAAAACATTGTATTGAATTATTCAAAGGTAATGGTAATGGTTGGTCACCTGTTACTACCAGTTAAAGTTTTTTAATTTGTTTGTGAATTTATTGATGAAAATAAAAGTGATAATATTGAAAGAAATCCGTATATGTTTTCAATTCTAGTTGTAGTTATTTACTATTGATTCATTCACTATAATGGAAACTCCCCATAAACAACCTAACTAAACAAATTGCACCAGATTTTACAGTTTTACTGACAAATGCTTTCCTTATAGGGTTGCAGAGCCCAGCTGGTGAGGAGGTTAAAATAGGGAAATAAACATGCTGGGATTTGCTCTCAACGATAACACCTTATGTGTGTAAGCACATGCTGACCTGTCGCTGAGGTTCCTCAATTTGCCATGTGTGAATTATTGAGAGAGAACAGTATAGGCCTTGCAGGGTTTTGTTTTTTGTTTTTTTTCCACTGGATTTACACAGCTAATGTTCAAAAGGGCTTTTGCTACCATTTGTCTGGTAAAGTCATTCTGGGAGACATAAAGTGTGCAAGGTCCAAACAGTGCCAACTGAATCACCTAGCTTTCTATACATGAGAATATGTTTTTTCCTCACAGAAGTTCATATATTTTTAAAGTGTGCATTATCCAGAACTATTGCTGCCTGCCTAAGCAACCTTCATACAATCTATCTGAAGATGAATCTGGACAATATTTTAAATAGTGCAGCTGAAATGCAGCATTGCAGAGGAAGGGCCTCAAAAAATCAGATGCATGCTTCGTGGAGTGAAGGGCACTGCTATTGAGCTCATGCCGTGGTTATTATGAGGCTTTATGTGCATGTGATTATTCAGTTAAGTATCACATTAATTTAGCTATTTTTTAAATTCTGCTCTGCATAGTTTAGAAAGAGAGTAGAATATAGGGAAAACATTTCTCTCACACCCTAAATTCTAAAGATCTGATGATAAATGCGAAAAACAGCTTCACTGCTTTCCCAAGTATTTCCATTCATTCTTGTCTTTGACACCTTATAGTGGTCTCCTTCAAACCCCAAGTTTGGATATTTTTATGAAGATTTTATATTTATTGTACTATTAAAATGTTTTGACCTATCTAACATGTGTACCTTTAGTTCAGTGAGGTATCCTATACACTTCAGTTATACTCATCTGTATTTTTAAGTACCCTGTAAATGCTATCATTTTCACAGTGGCTGCTTAACATCCTTATGGATGTAGTGGAAAATAACCATCCCTTACTGTAGATTTTATGTTCTCCACCTTCTTAAGGTTTGTTTTGCTCCCTGCTGCATCAAGGTTCAGAGCAGATGAAGCTGAACATGACAAAGCAGCCTAATTAAGAGAATGGTGTGCTTCTAAATTCCCACATGTGGAACCTCTCTTCTGAACCACACGAGAACACGTTGGTACGGAGGAAGTAAAAAGACTCAAAAGGGTTGTGTTTTTTAATACTACTTCGTAGCCTTGCCATAGATTATGTTACAAAATTGCCATT
Organism: Cyprinodon variegatus; assembly: GCF_000732505.1. Classification (NCBI taxonomy): domain Eukaryota; kingdom Metazoa; phylum Chordata; class Actinopteri; order Cyprinodontiformes; family Cyprinodontidae; genus Cyprinodon; species Cyprinodon variegatus. The sequence continues at coordinate 1,484,369 of NW_015150490.1, forward strand.
TGTTTACCTCCTGTCTGTGCAAAATTACTATGACATAAGTTATTTATGGTTTAACACACTTAAAACCTGAAGATGATTTAGGCATAGATTAAAGGGAGGCATATATTGAATGCTAATAATGGATATCAGTTTGACAGAGGCCTAACCTTATATGGGCTGAGATTTTACAAATAATGCTTTTATAATTTTATTTAAGAGGGTAGATTAATATTTTTTTATTTCAACTTAATAAACTGAATAATATATGTATGAGCAGTCAAAACTTGGCAGACTGGTGTCATTTAGTGAGTTTTTCTTTTAACCATCACATATGATATGACAGCTACATAAACAAGACGTCAAAACTAAGAAACAAAGGTAAATAGAATCATGTTGGCAAGCTCTTTGCTATTTTAACTTTTTTTTTAATCCTTTCTTTTCTTTGTTCTACATTGCAAACCCTGCAGATTCTCTTGATGAGGCTATTCTTATTCAATTAGATATTTTTGGCTGTACATAAGAGCAACACTAATAACTTTTTTACTTTTTTTCAAGTTTTAATAAATATGATTGTTTTTTTCATTGACCGATATATTTGAGGACCCTGCTTTTATTACAAATTAACATGTGGTGACAATAGCTCAGTCGAAAAACAAGCTGTAAATACAGAGTGATGCTTCACTAAAATGACCAATTGTTTCAGTTGTTAAAATTATCACAGTTCAGTTTCCCCTGTACAGTTTGCAACTATTTACCATAATATTTTGATAGGGTTGATTATGCTAAGAAACAGATAAGATATGAGAATAAAGGGAATAAGTAAAGGATTACATTATCTTTCAGTTCACAGAGCACGGTACCAGCAACATGGACAGTTTTAACCATTACAAATGTACCAACAGTTGCCAAAGGACCTTGGAAAACAAGATTAAAATCACACTGCAAAATCCTAAAAAAATAAAAAAAATTAATTTAGTCCACTGAAACTTGCCTTTTTTATAGACACAAATACCCCAGCAACACGATTATAAAGATGTTTAGCACAGAATTCCCATATTTAAAGCTCTACAAGTGATATTTTTTTTTTTGAGATCATGCTGTATTTGACCACATTTTTTTTTATCTAATAAACGTACAATTAGTAACTCCTCTGCCTGAGGGAAGTCATCACAGTTCAGGCTAAAGACATGGCCCACATAAATGTGTGTCAGACCACCTCCTAAGGTTACCTGAGCAATACCATCCACAATTACTTGTAAGTCCTCACTTTGAGCTCGGTCCAAGCTCACTATTAAGTGACAGGATAGATGATAGTGAGGGGTTTCACTGGGACAGATGCAGTGTCAGAACCTTTGGAACTAATTCCTCTACTGTGCATTACAGTTATATAGCAATAAATCTCAAATGAAGTTCACAAATGTTCCGAAACCGCTTCCAAAATCTTATATCTAGTGGCTTATACTGCTGCTCCAAGGTTTTTAACATCTTTTGTCATGATTAGTTGCATTTGCTTGTACATATCAAAATTTGTCAACAATGTTTTTTTTTTTTTTGTCAGAAAAAATTACCTACTAAAGCTTTGAACATGTTAATTATGTCAGTTATTGCTTCAGAGCTTCATCCACATCCACAACAATGCAACCTCCAACACTTAAGCAATTACTTGGATGGTAAAAACATATATCAAAATAATTTAAAATTACTTTTACACGGCAGCAAATTAACTAGATTGTTCTACCTATATGTTGCAAAGTGCACCTGTGCCAGAAAGTAACTGCTATGAACCTTTCAACCTTGCAACAAGAAGACAGTGAAATGTTCAAAATTAGTTCCTAAAATCTTATTCTATGTAAGCCTTCATATTTATGTTTTCTTATTTTTCTGTTTGAAAAAAAAGCTAATTTCATTTCAAACTAAGTGTGCAGGCTTGCAGTATGATTGAATACTTAAATGCCACGACAGTGGTCTGGGTAAAGTTGTGGTTTGTATGCTGCATTGTGACATAAAGATAATGGGTTCAATTCCAGCCTAAGGCATTTTTTTAGTTCAAGTAGAATAATTTTTCTTTGGTGTATCATTAATATTGAAATTATATATTTTACTAATAAAGCTTCAGCAAATGTATTCAACCAAACCGTGTGCAGCTTCCCAACTTTTAATGTAAATTCTAGAGTTTTTTTTATGGTGAATTTAAAAGTTCCCACATGTCTGCTTAATACATAGGCAAAAAATATACATCACAGAAATAAACATTATCAGTAAATTGCAAGGTAAGGTATTATACATATTTATTCTATGTTTAACAGTTTTCCCTCACGTGTTAAAATAATTTTTAGAGCAATATGTTAAGGTAGAAATTTTGGCTTAAACAGTCAGCAGGTGTCTCAATGTTCAATTTACACCCAAGCAGCACAAGCTTGCTATGTTTACATACCGTAGGAGTTATTGCCAAGCCTCCTACTCCAGTCCCCCCCTCTATATTTTATCTTCGGTAGCGATATACTCAACCTAACACAGTAGTTTAGTATTTGATGTGAAGAATAAATATTGATGGGGTTAGTTATTCTCTCATGGCTTCATTTTGTTTTACTTGAACAGGTTCATGGTGGAACCCAAACAAAAGATTTCCATTGCACTTGTTCCTCAAAATTGATTATGTTTTATTGTATTGATCTTATATACCAGTATGTGCACGTATTGTTCTGTTATAGTCAAATACTGCAATCATACAATCGATGCATAGTTCAATACTAAGACTTATGGATAAACCTTGAGAGAAAGCACGTTTTATCTGTGTGTTAGACCTTGTCTTATGTTTGCTTCACAAGCACATTTAGCAGTGATTGATTATGGGATCCTTACAAGGGTTTTTCTTCCATGTAAGGCCACAGAGAAGATGCAGAGAGACTATAGCTTTGTCCAGGGTGTGTGCTATCACTCCACCGGCTCTGTCTGCTTTCTGAGGAGAGAAAAGCAGCAGTAGGAGGGAAGTGGGTGGATATCAAAAGGTGAAAGTCAGACTTTGCTGCAAAGCTTAAACCAATGCAGTATGATTTGGTCTCAGTTGCACTTATGCACTTCACACTTATGTAATACTCACTTTTTTTGCTGTTTGTATGTGTGTAAATATATGAGTATATAATATCTCAGACCATTGCAAATTTTACAAACATTTACTTATTTGTCTCGCTCATCATTTCTTCACATAATAATTAATAATTTACCTCTTGATAAACTATTGTTGTGCATTAGCAGGTGAGCATTTATTAGGCAGGTTTAATGGCAAATTTTAAAAAGCAAAACAGGACAAACCCCAGACTATTGAAAATGTCTTAATTTAGCTTAACTTTTAACATAGTGTGACCAAAGAGTCATTCCTGTTAAAGTAAGCCACAATTTTAGGGTTATAAGACAATCCATATTTTTCTTTTAGCAATTCTCAGCCACATTGTGATATAAAATAGTACTGTCTCAGCATTGTAACTCTACAGCTAAGCTGCCTGTTGCTCACATCTTTCCTTTGGCTAGTGGTGCACTAGTGTGGAGGAGGGAGGACTCATTTATTCCAAGTTATGCAAGCATCTTGGGGGGAAAAAAATCGCTGGTCAGGCATTTACTGCAGTAAAGGTTTAGCTTAACAGCATAATGTTTCCGAGAGGGTGGAGGAACTAGAGAGAGGCTTTCCCCACTTCATTTTTTTCCTCCGCACTATGACTGTAATTTCACTTTACTTGATGCTACCTATCTTTTGTTACAGGAGACAAATTATACACTGTATCAGATGCTGACTGGAGTACATTCAAGGAAATGTCCAGTTACTCAAATACAATTCAAGTATTGTAGGTGCTGCATAAGGCAGTGAGACAGAAACTGGCTTGTTATTGCTTTGTGGACAGTAAGGACAAGATGTTATGCAGCATAGAGTATTTCTGAATGTGTAAGGGGATAGTGATTTCTTCAAGAATAACCTAAATAAATAATAGCCTCTTATAAATTAGCAACAGAGAATTAAAAGTCAAATACTTAAACCAATTTAATCAGTCAAATTAGCACTTATCATATCTAATAACAACTGCCTAAAACAGCTTTCCTCAAAATCTGTAATAATAAGGAGGTACATCCTGCCTAACAATATCCCTCAATCACGTACAGTTCTAAGAAGCCTGTTGACAGATTTGAAATTTAAATTGTTCAGAAGATAAGTAGAAGAAAAACCACCTGAAATATTCTATTTTATCAGCCCTATATATATATATATATATATATATATATATATATATATATATATATATATATATATATATATATATATATATATGCTTCACAGTGGGTATGATGTTCGTAGGATGGTACTCATCATTCTTCTTCTTCCAAAAACGGTTAGTGGAATTATGACCAAAAGTTTTATTTTGGTCTCATCTGACCGCATGACTTTCTCCCATGTCTCAATGGCAAACTTGAGACAGGCATTGATATGTACTGGTTTAAGCAGGGGAACCTCCCCTGCAATCCATAATTTCAAACCATCACATCTTAGTGTATTACCAACAATAACCTTGGAAATGGTGGTCCCAACTCTTCTCAGGTCATCAACCAGCTGTAGTTCTGTGCTGATCTCTCTCCTTTCTAAGGATCATTGAGACCCCGTAAGGTGAAATCTTGCATTGTGCCCCAGTCCGAGGGAGACTGACAGTCATTTATAGCTTCTTCCATTTTCTAATGATTGCTCCAACAGTGGACCTTTTCTCATCAAGCTTTTTCCAATTTCCTTGTATCCCTTTTCATCCTTGTGGAGGTGAACATTTTTGTCTCTAGTGTCTTTGGACAGCTCTTTGTTCTTGGCCATGTTAGTAGTTGGGTTCTTACTGAATGTATGGGCTGGACAGGTCTCTTTATGCAACTAATGACCTCAAACAGGTGCATCTAATTTAGGATAATAAAGGGAGTGGAGGTGGACATTTTGAATACAGACTAACAGGTCTTTGAGGGTCAGAATTGTAGCTGATAGACAGGTGTTCAAATACTTATTTGCAGCTGTATCATACAAATAAATAGTTAAAAAATCTTGATTTCTGGATTTCTTTTAGATCGTGTTTCTCATTGTGGACATGCACCTGCACTGACAATTTCAGACCCCTCCATGATTTCTAAGTGGGAGAACTTGCAAATTATCAGAGTGATCAAATATCTATTTTCTTGTATATACACCTTGCTAAATATAAGCAATATACAATCTAAGTTATATACAGGCAAATACATATGCATTTCCATGTGAGGGCACACAGGCATCCTAAGCTGGCTTACACTGGTTTGTTGTAATTGTTAGAGAAATGACATCTGTTCAAATAAACTATCAAAACTATCTCTAAGGCAGATGAGCTGGAGGCTAAATGTGCAACAAAGCTGTGTCATCTCTTTGCTAGTAGAGTGGGAGGTATTGACCAAGACAGAGCTGAGTAAAGCTTCCTTGCTGCTGCCCAAAGGCGATCCAGAGACAGCTATGTGACATGGTTCATTTTTTTCTAGACAGGTTCATGAGTCGGCTGGCATTCCTTATCTTGACATCACTTCCCTTATTGTTTGAGGCAGGTGCATCGGTCTCTGTCTGTTACTTTACGTTGCAGAAGGCTGTGATGCATATATATCATGGCACAGAGCACTAAGGGAACAATTCATCCTGTCTTAAACTAACAACAGGCTGTTCTGTGATATAAGCACTTGCATCTTACTTACACCATCTACATATTGTCACAACAGATTTGTGGCAAGCACTTACTGCTTCTCTACTGTTCTCTCTCTCTCTCTGTATAAATAGGAAAGTTTTGCTATGAATTATGATTTTGCATTTTAGTGTGTGGATTTCAAACAATAGCTGCTTACTGAAATTCATCCAACTTAAAGTTTTAGAAAATGATTATTTTGCAAATCGATTCATCTGACCAACATTTTTTTTTAAATTAATCGATTAATGATCAGATAGCCAAAAGGTTCCTTAAAGAAGACTTTTTGTGAAATCATACTAAGTGAAAATAAAACTTTTCCAATTGAGGAGTTTTAGATAGAGCATATTGACAAAGGAAAAAGATTTTTACCTGAATTGCAAAATGATTACACTTTTCTTTTTTTTATAATTTTAGATATAATTGCTGCTCAAGGTGGGTTGCTCTGTTGCTAAAGGCAAATTTTAATCTCTACACTCCTGTAAATGATTACTTCAATAATCGAATAATGGTCTTAGCCCAAGTTTTGAGAAAAGCCTAACTAAGTTATAGTGTTTTTAGACACTGAATAAGTTTATAGCAAACTATTTGTATGACGTTTGCTGGAGTTGGGCTATTGTCATACATTCAGGATAAACTCTGATGATTCTGCCCATGTTTATGGTAGCTACTCTAGTGAAACCAATCAAATTTCCAATCATCATTATTCAGCTAATAAATAATGAAGGTGGGTTTGACAGCAGTATGATTGATGGTTTGTACTCAAGTGGCATAAGTGATTAAAAACTGTTGTATTATACTGACAATAGTTCTACTTCTACCAATATAAATTGACTGACTAATTAATTAGAATCACTTATTGCTTTCCTAATAGTTTTTCTCCCTTTTAAATTTCTCCACCCCTCCAATCAATATGATGCATTGACTGCTCTTTTCAAATTATTTGGTATTAAAATCCTAATCATGGCTGAAATAAAACTCTCTAAACAGCTTATTATGAGGAAATCAAGCTACCTCAAGATAATTTCTGTAATCAGAATCCTGTGGTGAGAGCAGAAAGAAAAGATTACATTTCTTTCTGAATGTGCAAACAGATGTCGTGTGGCTTTTGAATCCCAGAGTCAGATGTAACATTCGTATTAGCATGCAGTGATACATCATTTCTGATGTTCTTGTACAGTACTCTATTCTGACAGATAACCAGGTAATGAACAGAGAAGCCTGGGGGATCAAAATTAGGTGTTACATTTGAATTACAACATTAATTATTCATGAATTAGCAATATTTCATTATTTTTTTCCTAGTTATCTGTATTTCATCTCAGCTTTATCTGTTAATGAGTATAAGATTAGATCCTTTCAAATTCTGATTTCGAAAAGGGAGTGAAGTACATGGACATTCAAATATTATATCATTGGTTTACAGGAAAGATAAAGCATTTGAAAAAAAAATACATATTTTCAGGTTGTGTGGAGATTTCTTGAGGACCCAAAAGCAGAGACCGAAGCAAAGTGGTTTCTTGTAGGTTTCATAATCCAAAGGGCAACGGAAGCAAAAACCATAACCAGAAAACAACACAAAATAAAAAATGAAACCAATAAATTAGAAAACACAAAAAGAAGTGAATAGAAGTATAACTGAAAACTTAAAAAGGAAACTTATTATAGAATCATGAAACATATTATGTCAGGAGTTCAAACTGGAAACAATTGGCTTTTAGCATGAACAAGTACAGTGGTAACCTAGCAGCTGTTCCTTTTCCCTCAATAATTTCACTTTCAAATCAAGATGCTCGTCTTTGAATTTGATCTTTAGGTTCTTGCCGTTCCTGAACGACTTTTACTTTTGTTTCTCCCCTACTGTTGAAAAAAATCTGCACGTAGTTTGAAAATCTAAATTTGAGATGCAAACTGCAAACGTTTGAAGGTTTTATCTGTGTGTTCTTTCCTAGATACAAACGAACACAATGACATCTCTCCAGGACTTAGAATGGTTTGCCAATTGAATATTTGAAAGAATGAGATTACCTGATAGAGCCTCAGTTGTGTGGCTGTGTTCTGCTCTAAACGCATTAGCAAATAAAGTTTTTCCATAAGTGTGCGAGTCATTCTTCCAAAGTGTCAAACTGAGGTCACTAGTTCAGAATCAGTTATTTGTGTGACCTTCTTTACTCCCCTTTAATCCCCCCAGTTCATGCTTCATTTGAAAGCTTTTCCAGTTATGTATTTAACTTTGTAACATGTTGAGTGTCTAGATAAAAAAAACTGATCTAAATAGTCAGGGGCCTGACCATTTACTGGTAGCCAGTGTGAGGATTACTGTGTAGAAAAGTACTATGTTTGGTAAGAAAGTATCACGAATCTATTGACAGAGGCAAAATAATCTCTGCAAAGTCTGAAGTAAAGAAATTTAGGTACCATAAAATGAGGAATCGTAGCACAGGATTTGAAAAGCTGTTTAATTCAAAACTAATGGAAGGGATTGTCATAGAGGTTTTAAATTTGCCAAATAGTGAGGATAAACTTTAACATTGGGAGAGATTGGATGGCAGCTGATGATATTAAAAAGCAGTGACCAAAGAACAATTAATTTGACCCCATGGTTGTCGTTATATCAACATGGTTTTCCTGGAATGTCTTTTCTTTTTAAGGTCAAACAAACAAATTAACTTAAAAATCGGTTGCACTGGGTATGAAATTACACAATGGTGTCAAATATGATGTTGGTGATAGGATATTCATCTCTGCTCAAAATCTTTCCTCTAGGGACAAAACTTATGATAAAACTGTAAAGAGTTGGAATACAACTGATGTCGGTTTTATATTTATTTTACAGAAGCCCTTGATGCTGCTGCCTGCAGTTACAGTTTGTAGGAAGAACTAGAATTGAAACACGATAATACATTCTCAAATATTTCAAAATCTATTCAAACATTGTGGATTCTGCCCAGATCTAGCCGTGGCTTTAAGAATAAAGAATCTGTGCCACACTGCATGCTATTGTATTTTCCCTCACCCATTCTGCGACTGAGACCTACCAAAACTCTGCACAGCCTTGAAAATCCAGCTACAATTCCGAGGTTGAAGCGGTAGTTACCATGGCAACTGTGCTTTTTATTTTTGGCTCCTTTGAAACAGTGTGCAAGATTTAGAGATCCCGAATGTTATGTAAGATGAAGTACCCTGTTTCAGACTGGGGTTTCCCACTGCAGCGAACTTAATTAATTATGGGGGAATGGCACACACTTCAGGTGCTCCAGTGTGTACATAAGGGCCCTGATCACATCCTTTCATTTTATGAATCAGACTATAATTTCTTTGCAGGAAGCTGTAGGCACAAGTTCTACTGTTAAAAGAAGTGTTAGACACATTCTTCTGATTTGCTCTGTCAGTTAGAAAAGCCTCATATCTTATTAGTGGATTTAATTTGATCTGGTTTATTTATTTTAAGCCATACATTCACAATATATACATATATAAAGCATTGTGTCACAAACTAATCCGCATACTCTGTACCCCATGCTGGCAAAAGAAACCAACAAATATTAAACAGAGATCTATTCTGCAGCATATGTATAAACATGAAACTTTTATGCAATACTTTTGCATCTATACATAATCGGAAGTCAATTTGGCTAAACAAAAAAGAAGATAACTATTTTACTCCCATTCCCTATTCTAAAATAATATATATGGTTGTTACTGTACTTAAGATATAATAAACCGTATCTTGTCTCTGTATTGTATGTCAAGAATAGTTCATTTCTGCATAATGTATATTTATAATACAGACATATGTATTGATATAATGTGTCTTTGTTCAGAGATGAAAAGACAAAGATCTACAGTATATGGTGGTGTTCAGTGTTTAAAACAATAATACTTACAGAAAAAATGAATTGAAACATCATATTAAAATAAATAAACCTACAATACCTCGAGACATTAAACTTAGGTGACAGTAACATTTGTATAATATCAAAACCTTATTTTCAAAATTTGCTTTCAATGTTTTAACTGCATTAAGAAGTAGTTGATTGAGCTTTACATAGTCTTAATACTGACTGTAATGGCCTTCATTTGTATAGAGCTTTATATAGTTCAAATAGCCCTTTAGATACTCAGTTATCCATCCAATCATGCACACATTAAATTACTAATGATTGCAAGATAGTATAGCCACAGCTGTCTTGGATCTCGCTAACAAAAACGAGGCAGATGTACAGAGGCATTTTAGTACCTTGTTGTGGCTCTCCAACCACCATCAGTCGGATGATGGCCAACAGAAAGAATTACAAGACAGACACAGCAGGGATTTGACGCTTTGCTTGCAAGACTGCTGCTGTCCTGCAGCACCGTCACAGCACCCTTTGTCCTCCAGAACCCTAAACCTATAGCAGCATAATTATAGAGAAAGCTCAGGATAACCTGAGCCGCTCTAACCATAAGCTTTATCAAAAAGGAAAGTTTTAAGCCGCTGAAATAGAGATTAATTAGGTCAAGGAACCTACATACCAAGAAAGACAATAACCCTTATTTACATGCATGGATCACTGTCAGATGTGTATAAAAAATTATAGCAATAAATAAGAAAAGAACTTGCAGAGTGCAGACCTCCACTAAGCAGCAGAATTTGCCCCATATTGTGACTATTGTAAAACTTGCACATGATCTGGATCATTTTCAAATGTTTTGCTCTTACCTTATCCATTCCCTCTGCTTTCTTTTTTGATCAGCAGATCAATAATTCAAGCAAAGCATGCCTCACTTTCTTCTGTTCTTGTCTTATTCCGCTGCTGAAGCTCTTAATAGTCACTGCTACCGCCTTCTGGTTTAGGGGGGAACTGCTTGTTCCGCCAAATAATGTTAAAAGATCCTGCATCCAGATTGTTATGTGGATCATCACCAAAATGTAATAGATTGTTCATTGCTGAGGTACACTTTTGGTAAAAATGTCATTAAAATCCGTTCATAACTTTTCAAATTATCTTGTACACAGACAGACAGACAAACACACATACTAACTCTCCTTGGAGGAGTTAAAAAATGTTGTATTTAACATTAACAATTAACACTAAAGATAAAGTTTTGAATTTGAAAGAATTATTTTAATTATTGCAATTCCTTTTCTGATTTCATGATTTTCATGGATTTTTCTCCTTTCCTTTTATCTTCAACAGACCAGAAGTTTACATCTTGGTCCCCACCTCGAAAGGTAAATGAAGGCAGACGTGTCGCCTCTGCCAGGAACATGAAGGGCTTATCAGGCAGTCGTTCCCAACATCATATTCCTTTATCTCATGGTTTGGACTACGATCCCCACGTTCATGACTTCCATGGCCACCATGGCTCTGACTCCCGCCACCCATCATACCTGCTCAGTCCCACAGAGAGCTGCCCTGTGGACTTTCACCACCGGTACTCACCCAGGAGCTCCATCCACTCCGACTGCATGATGATGTCCCCTGTCATGATGCCCCCAACAGCCGCATCTGACCACATCTCCAGCAGTACCTTCCCCAGAATGCACTACAGCTCTCAGTATTACGACTCTGCCACACGGGAAGACTGTGCTGCCATTACAGCCTCTGCCACCTCACCTGCTGTTGCTGCTGCAGCAGCAGCAGCTGCTGCCTCCTCCCACCATGCCGGCACCAAAAGCAATCGCCTTCCAGCTAATCTGTTAGACCAGTTTGAGAAGCAGATGCCCCTCCACCGCGATGGGTTCCACACGCTACAGTACCAGCGCACCTCTACAACCACTGAGCAACGCAGCGAGAGTCCCGGCCGTATCAGACACCTCGTTCATTCTGTTCAGAAGCTCTTCACCAAGTCCCACTCCTTGGAGGGGTCATCAAAGATGAATGGCACAAAGGCTGATATTGTTGGAGGAGGAGCAGGGTCTTATTACCACCATGGTCATCACTCCACAAAACACGGGAGCAAGAGGAGCAAAAGCAAAGACCGTAAGCACCGTTCGGGAGGTTGGTGGAGCTCCGATGACAACTTGGACAGTGACAGCACCTACCGCACACCTAGTGTGATGTCAAGACACCATGGGGAACATGTCAGCCACTGCTACCCAGACTCCATGCATAGCCATCACTTTGGACAAATGTCGCTCAAGGGCTCCAAGAGTAACAATGATGTCAAGTGCTCAGCCTGTGAAAGCATGGCTATGGCACCTGAGGGCAAATTTATGAAGAGGAGCTCCTGGTCGACACTAACAGTCAGCCAAGCCAAGGAGGCCTACAGGAAGTCATCACTTAATTTAGACAAACCCATGATGCACACAGACCTCAAAACATCTCGAGCATGTCACTACCTTCAGGTGAGTAAACTTCATTTGCCACCGTTTATCTTCATGGTATATTTAAAAAGATATATTGATTAGAATATTTGGCCTCAAACTCATAATAACAATTATATTGTAATACATTTTAAAAATTAAACTTGTCTATAAAGTAAAATAACCCTCTATATTTTATTTATCAATTTACAAATGTATTGTGATGAAGTAGAGTTTAGCTGACTCACTAGTGATGTTTAAGACACTGCTCCATCATAACACATTTGAGAAAATGTCTATAAAGCTTTTCAACCTTGCCTAATGTTCATAATTCTTATTAAAACTGGTCTGTCTAGACTCAGTCTTTAGAAAATACCCATGAATTTCAAGGAAACTGAAATACCAGGCAAACAGTAGCATTTTTTTATGTTGATATGATTAATTAATTATCAGGGTCATTATTGTTTTAATGCAATTCCAGTTAATACATGTGAATAATGTGGTGTGTGCATAAATAGAAATGTATGTTGAAAAGTGCAGGTAGTGCAAATGCAGCCAATCAAATTGGCTGAATGTCTTTTTGACTGTCTGGAGGGATGTGTGCATCGATCATCGGAGAGTGTATTTGTTTAAGTTGGTGTTTTTGTTTTGGCATCAGAGTAGAGACCATTTTTCTGGTTTTACATTCAAACCGAGGACAATTGAGAACATTTAGCTGCTTCTCACCCCCTTTTTTGCTAACGGCCAGATCAGGGACTGAAGTGTGAATTGAGTTTAGGTTAAGGTTAGGGTGAGGTATACAGTGGTTAGGTGTAGGATTATTGTCAGGGTTAAGGCATAGAGGGGGTCAAAATGACAAAAAATCAATGAACGTCAATAGGAGACAAATAGGGGATACAGAACAAGTAAGTGGGAGGATATGCCATCTTTCATTTATATCACATATTACAAAAATTCTTTTACATGCCAGTAAAGAAATGAGAATGATTCCTACTGTTCAACTGGTAAAAATATATATACTTTTTAATTTCTTTAGTGAGAAAAGAATTTTTTTTCTCAGTCTATGTGTCGTTATGTGAATTATTAGCTAGCCTAAAGTGGGGTTTCCCAAAGTGGGGGTCAGGGGTAAGGTAATTTTTAGATTCATTGAGATGTAGCCCCTAAGATTTATGGAGGCTGTAAAAGGTCAAAATAAAATAATACAATATTTCTGTCAGGTTTGGTGGACGTTTGAGAGGAGGACCGAAAAGCAGAGACTGAAGAAGAAGAGCAAAGAAATGACTGACTGAACAGGAGGTGTATATATATTAGACACAGAAACAAAGACCAGGCTAATCAGCAGACTAGGAGCAGGTGTGGACAGAGGAATCTAGAAGGGAGCAAGGGGAAAGGAGACTTGCTCTGTTCGAAAACCTAGGACGGGTCCTCCAAGGATGCGGTCTACCTAGACTGGATCCTTCGAAGTCCTT
>NW_015150490.1:1498929-1516020 GCF_000732505.1 Cyprinodon variegatus
GGGCAAAAAGAAGGACGCATTTTAAGGCCGCATAACGAGGACTCTTGGAATCCGACCAGACCACGGCGCCACGCAAGGACGTAATCGGCCTTCGAATCCGGTCTTCTAAGGATGCGTCCTAGGTTTTCGAACAGAGCAACTGACACCTATTAAACAATTAACCCTTGCATAAGGTTGTTTGTGTGTTCCCTTGAGTGGAAACTGTTTACATTGAGCTCAAGTCCTTTCACTCATTCATCAAACATTAGCACTGAGGTAGTAAATCATGGTTAAAAACTTTGTGTTTATCAATAGCAAGCGCTTTAAATAATGCTAAGACGTTGTCTTGAATTTCAGATCCATGCTTTATTGCAGAGGTAATATTTAGAGGCTTTAGGATTCACAGTTGCACATGAAAATAGAAGCTGTTATTCTGTCTGTGCTATATGGAGTCCTTTAATGGGAAGGCATGCTTTGGCAGGCTTTCTGTGTTGGGCAAGTGAAGAGGCTGCAGGTGGCACATGGGCACAATCTGTTCTAAGCATGTTCAGAGAGAGAAGCCTCTTTAGTGAGAAAATGAAAGGGGAGATTTGTGCAATGGTGGTGGCTAATGACCAGTTTGTTCATCAGATATATTAGATTTTATTTTCTGGGTTCTTTTATGAGTAATTTTAAATGTTTTATTACAATAAAGGACATGTCAACAGGCTGGTAGTATGCTTTTTTCCCTCTCAGTAAGTTGTATCCCTCTGAATTAGGAATGTACATCCTCAGTGCTTACAATATAGTGATAAAGATAGACTAGTTGGACATTTCCACCTAATAGAAACAGGATTTTGCTGTTAATATCATTTGTGGGAGTGAACGTGTCCACCTGTACTCTGTGGGGACCCTCTCTTGCACAAAGTTCTGTATGAAATGGAAAAAGTGCCTATCAAACACCTTGGCGTGTATGCTGTAGTAGCTGTGTTTAAAAAACTTGCAGTGGAAAACATCAAGGACCTTCTGTGATCTTTTTGACCACCCTTCGAAGGGCATTCACCCTAGGTTAACAACTGTTGCAAACAATCACTGAAGCTTGTGAGGAGCACTCTGAGTAATAAATACAAGAAGAAATAAACAAAGTTAACTCAATATCCCTGAGCAATTTTGAATGTCCTTGTGGATTTAAAAAATACATAAATCTTGAAATATGAATGCATTGCTGGCTATACAAAGCAATCTAAACGCTTTCAATGGAGTCAAATTAACAGGTCCACTTAAATGGCTGGTATTATATATTAAAGGTATACTATGCAACCGGTGTTGATTTTCCAGCGAGGCTCCCCCCAAAGGGCGAAAGTAAAAGTGCACTGTCGTAAATATGCACAGCTGTTCTCCTGGTTTCTCCGTCAAGCCAGGCACGGTTGTTTTGAGCTTAGCAGACAGGCGAACGCAACGAATGACTAACACAGTGAAAGTATGAACATGCACACAGAGAGAGAGAAACCATTCCAATGTTACTTACAATCGCATCAGCAGAAACGCGAGGTCCGCGTCAGCCTTGCAGCCTTCTTTTTATTTTAGCTCTCGCCATTCGGAAAAAGCTTGCCCGATGTTCACCCGTGTACGACTCCTCTCTCTGTCCGGAGCCCTTTTCCTCTTTCTTGCCTGCTCCGACATGGGCTTTCGCTGTTTTCACGCTGTTCCGCCATGATAACTGCACAAAGATTGCCACTGTGCTAGCAACGAGCATGCTTTTAACTGGGGGCGTGTAGCAGTTCTCGCCATAAAGCAAGACCGACTCTCGCGAGACTTCTGAGCCTCTGGGTGCGGGCCGAGGGCTCCTGCAATTGCAAGTGCGGTATTTCCCCCACAGACCACCAGGGCGGCCAAGAATACCTTTGTTCAACCTGAAATGACTCATTTAATCATCCAAAACGTTATGGAACACATTAATTAACTGAAAAATGTTGCATAGTGTGCCTTTAATATTACTATTTCAGTTATAATTGAAAAGAGAAGAAGATTCGCATTAACTAGTAGCTGTTTAAGGGCCCTGTAATGGCAATGTCAATAAAAACATTGTGCGCAATGATAGGTTGGTAGGTCATTGAATAACATAAACAAGTCCAGGGGGCAATTATTAATAAAGCGGGTAACTTTAATCAAAACGAACAAGTTGGTGTACCGCCTGATTATCAATGATTTAAAAGTCAAATGGGTCTCGACCTCTAATACCTGGCTGCTGAGAGGTAATTAGAGGTAAAAAAAAAAAACATTATGAATCCATCTCTTTATGAAGAATCCTTAGCTTTTCTGCAGGCAGCTAGGGTGGCTACGCTTCTTTTTTGTCCAGTGTGTCCACTGCACAATACACAGAGAGCAGACTGTGCTTTACTTTGGATTCAAGTTTGTTTTTTTTTAAGACATTTTGAGTTTTGCCTAGTCTGGGTGATATAAGTGTGCTGAAATGTTGTTATGTTATTTTCACAAATAAAAAGCAGCGTATAATGCAACTTTATAGTACAAGAACAAGGTTTGTGATTATTTTGATTAACAAATAAAAATCATAAAACTTCTATGTTTGTATTTAACTCTCCTTACTCAAAAGCCTCTAAATGAAATCCAATTTAGTGTTAATAACAAATGTTTGGAACCAGTTTATTAATTCAGTTTTAATTGTAGAAAACCCTTTATGTTGGTCTTTTCACATAAAATCTCAATAAATGGTAAATAGCCTGTAATTAAATAGCACTTTTTTCCAGTCAGACTCAGGAGCGGACCAAATAGCTTCCCACTGGCGCCACCGGCCCTCTGACCAATGTTAGGCAATGCGGGTGAAGCGTCTTGCCCAAGAACACAACAATACTAAAAGCCGAGATTTGAACCGACAACCCTTCGGTTGCAGGGCAAACTCCAACATCTGACGTCACTTTCGCTCTAAAATACAATTCATTTATTTTGTGATGCAAAAACGTTTAATGTTTCTCAAATTCTTATTATATCTGTAAGGTACTGCTTTTCAATAAGTTATTATTAAGTTAAGTTCTAACAGGGAATAAAAGCAGAATGTGAAATTATATTATTCCTCAATATCTCCATTAGTTTACTGAAATGTCGCAAGGGAACAAATTAAATCCCAGGACTAAGTCTCTGCATTTTCCATCTTGGGCTGTTATTCATCTGAAAATTAAGTTTTCAAATATAATTTTCCTAGAAAGTAAGAGTTGACTTGCTCACCCTGGTGTAACCAAATTACCTTTTGAATGGATTAGATTTTTTATCCAAAGGTTATTTTCATACAAACTCTCTTTGGTGTTATACTAACTAATGAGATCATAAAGCACCTTGTCTATCTAGCAGCCTCAGAGGCACAGCAGAGCAGGTCTTTTCAGGTATATCCATAATATGAGCTCTAACAGTGGTGCTAATGAGCTGGTGCACAGCCTCAATAACTGATTGCTTGCTTGTTAACTACAGTCCCCGGTGATCAACGGCTGCACATTATGATGAAAATTAGTCTCTTTTTTTCTGCTGTCTTAGTTTGTGCATTATGGATGGGTGGATGCACTTCTGTTTGTGTGAGAACCTAAAATTGTTTGCTGTGTATGGTTAATTACTTTTGTTTTTTCATTTTATGAGTTTCAGGATTTCTTGTCCTTCATATTTCAGTCGAGGTCACTGCTCTGTGATTAGATTCAATAAATTGAAAGAGAGGGAGAGGAGAAATTTGTGCAGGAGCTGATCTTGTTCATGAACAGAATAGGAGTAGAGGAATGGAGAGACAATCTGTAATGCCAGAACCAAAAAAAGCAATCAGCTTCTGCACTTTCTGTGACAGTAGTTCAGCAGTTGTGACAGAGACACAGCCAAACCATGTAAGTGGATGAAGTGACTGGCAGAGCTGATGAGTCTGTGCTGTGAACTATTCTTTCCAGAACCAAAACAGCCTCTTATTGGTCAAACAGATGAAACGTTTCTTTTGTTATGGCTTTTACTTTACTTGATGTGATATTTTGAGTTTTTCAACCACTGATTTTGTTATCTTTTTTTATTTCTCTCTTTCGAAATTAGCCAACAAAATATAAAACTAACTCACACACTATTGCTCAGACTGGTTTCAAAAGGTTTTATTATCCTGATCCAACAAAAACTAAAGTATGATTTGAGGTATTTTTACGCATGCTAGAGCTGATGATAGCCCCAGTTCTGGTTTTTAACTTGTCTTTAATTTAGGGCTGAAACAATAAATCTGATTAATCATGATTGATTCGATTATTGAAATAATCATTAACTAATTTACACTCTAAAACATGCCTTTAGCTGACAGAGCAACCCACTTACATCGGCTATTATACAAAAATGGTAAAGAAAATATGTAAACATTTTGCATTTAAGATGAAAAAAAAAACTTTTTCACATCAATATTCTTTTTACAGAACTCCTCAAGTGGAAAAGTTTTGTTTCACTTGGTTTAATTTCATGAAGTGTGTTTTTAAGGAACCTTTGGCTATTTAATTATTAATCAATTTGTTGAAAAAATAATTGGCTGATGAATCGATTAGCAAAATAATCATTAGTTGCAGCCCTACATTCATTAAACACCTCTTCCTTTAAGCATAGAAGCAGCAGCATTTACAGTATGACTTGCCTTACAAAAGCTTTCATGACGGTTGATATTTTCACATTTTTGTCATGTTACAACCACATACATATGTGTATATGTATAATTATGCAGTGGAAGAAAAAGCATAAATATTTTTTAACAAATTTCAACCTTTCCATCACTGATATGTCTAATTTAAATAAATCATTATGAATTGTCTTTAGGAGTCCCATAATTCATATGTTGATTACACATGGAATCTCTAAATCAAACGTTGTGCTGTGAAGATCTCCAAGATTTTTTGGCAGAAATACAAAAAAAAGGAAAACAAAACAAAAATTTTTTATTTGTTGTTAACTAATGTCACTTTCAAAACAAATCCTGTTTGCCACAATCCATGTAGTAAAACAGCAAGTGAAAGCAAGTGATTTCTAACTGCTTTGCTTGAAGAAAAGCTTCTTAACACAAACAAAGCATTGTGGTGCAAGGATCATGTGGAGAGTTGGCAAGAAAATGCACGGACATAAGTGTAGAAATATTCTGGACTGAAACCTTTTAGAGTCTGAAAGACTTATAATGAAGTCAGTGTTTTTATCTTTACCATATGAGCACTAATCATACAGGTAGAGTCAAAATAGAGTGTTTACAGATACTCTTTATCTATTTTGAATCTATAAAAGTGTAAAGTTGGTAAAAAAAGAAAAAAAAAAAGAAACAAACAACAAAAACACCCCAAATACTTTAAGATGTGAAAGGCAGTTTAACATGGTATTAAGTCACACTTTTTAAGAAATGCAATTTTTGTAAAAATTTAATGCAAGCAAACTACATTTTTCTTTTCTTTATGTCTTAAAATATATGCTGATATGTATAGGTGGATTTTATTGCATCTAATTCCTATCAATAAATTAAATTTAGTAATTTTAAATTTCAGAATGTTTAAAAAAGCTCAAGAAAATCTTAGCAGGGCATGGTTCTTAAGATTTAAAAATATACAAAAAAATAAAATAAAATGAAATGAAAGACTGGCATAGGAATGGTCCTAAAACCAGTCCACACTGTAAAAGAAATCTAGAAATGTCCAAGAGCATTTTTAGAACAAAGAGATTCATATTACATAAAACAAGATAAGCAAGTGGGAACTGACTCAAACATGTTCTTATTTAGACATTTCTATAGAAAAGTAAACTATATAAGAAGGCACGACCAGGGTTTCATGGTTTACTTTTTTTCATATTACCAGTTGTGCCTTTTTGTCAGTGACTTTTCTTCCTGACTGTGTGCTGAGAGAAAAGTTGCTGTGTGCATCTTTCTGGGGATGCCAAGCAACATATTCTATAATTCTTTACATATCTATCTAATCTATAAAACAACAAATAATTCCACCATAATAGAGTTTAAAATGGAACTGTTTGGGGAAGAAGACTAAAATCAATGTTGTTCTGTTCTATACATGATCAAAATCATGTATAGAGTATGTTTTCTTTATATATATATATATATATATATATATATATATATATATATATATATATATATATATATATATATATATATATCATGCTTAAAAGAAATCTCTTTGCTTTAAGTTTTGCTCCGCTTTAACTCTTGCGATACAGAACATGAGATTAAGGCATGACTGAATTAATTGTAATGAAATGTGTCCAATTAGAACATTTAGTATCATATTAGACTTAGATGTTATTTGATTGATATAAATCTTCAAATAATTTGTATCTTGAGACATTAGGATTGAATGCTAAGGAGAATACCAAAGAGCCATAAACATAAAAAGAGGATTTTTAAACATATGATGCATTCACACACAGAGGAAGTCTCTGCACAATGCCTTATTTAAAGACGCAAAGTGAGAGCCAGACAGCAATGGAAAACCCTCATTCAATGTCTGTAATCATAATAATATATTTTCCTCTTCAAAAGATCCTTAGAATATAACCTCAAGTAATGACGTAGCACTACACCTTTCAGTTTCAGTATATATAATTTTCGGACCGAATGTTTAGTAATAAACCCAACCTACAGGGACAGACGTAATTAAAGTAATTGTTCTAATATTTCCTTTACACCATTATCTAGCAAAAACAGTGAACCTGGATGCTCTTGATCCATCATGCTGTCTGGCTCCTATACCTTTTCTGAATCAGACAAAATAAAGTGCTTCCTCAGTTTCTGAAATGAATAACAACCGACTGTTTTGTTTTATTGTTGTCTTTTGGTTTTCCTTTCTAGGGTTATTTTCAAATGACACATGCAAAAATGTGAAGAACAGTCCTTTATTATGAAAACTCCAAAATAAACGAGTTTTCTGGCAGGAAAGATTAGAATCTACGTAACCCCCCAACAAAAAAATTAATTAAGTTCATTTTAATTAGTACAGTATCTGATAAGGGCTGTTACATCAGATGGAAGGCTTTGTCTTGGTTATTATTTGTACTACTGTATGAGGGATGTATTTTCTGAAAGTGTCAGCAACCACAGGGCAGTGTGTGTGTGCAGTGTTCTGACAGAGCTTCCAGCAGGCATTAAGAACAGTGCATGCCCTTTATTTGACAATTTGCTTTCTTTTTTTTTTATTAGTTTTTTTTGTTGGGGGTAGAATTTGTCTTCTACATGGGAGCATCGGTTTTGACACGTCGAAAAACAGACTGTTGCAGTATCCATCTGAATCCTGTCTTGTCCTAAATCATTTTATCTGGGATATACCTTAATGCTATCCATTTACTTTCTGCTGCAGTCATTGTTAGTTTGCCATCATATTCTCACCCATTTAAGTATTGTGGCATAACTTTACTGTAGCTAAAAAAAAAAAAAATTTTTACCAATATGTGAAAAAGTAATTCACATAATCATTCATTCTATATTCTAAGCAATTATTGGATTGGTAACATTGATTTTTACCATCATACATGTAAATATTATCATCCCCATCGATATAGGAGTCATTATTATAAAACATGTTGTTATGGGTATCATTAGCTTGTTCATTTGCACAACCTATCAGTAGCAGCAAATGTGGTTTTTTAATCTTAATAAAAATGTGGCATTTTAATCTTAATAGTGAATAGAAGAACATTTACTTTAAAAAAATAGCAGTGGAAATATCTTACCTGAAATTTCACTCCTATATATCAGGGACCCTGTTATCCCCAGTTCAAGAGTTTACAGTAGTGATTTCCTTATCTTAAATCAATATTCTATATTGGTCCAATATCAGCCAAAAATGGATATATCAGAATATATCAGCCTGCATCTAAAATCTCCAGTATCAGTAAGCAAACAGAAACCCAGAGTTTATTAATGAATGGGTCAGCTGTTCCCATTGCTGCAGTATTGTTGTTGACAATATTCTTTGAGTAAAATCACTAGATCAAACCCTTTTATCATCCCTTTATCTTGGTTTGAGGAATTGCTGTCGAATCAATGAGTCAATGGAGTCAGCTGGTTTTACTTAGATAGAAAACTTTGAACCAACCTGACCTGATGATCTAGTTTAAATGTCATTGTGAAATGCCTATAGTTTAAATTTGCTGTTAATTGGAGCTATATACATAAATTGAATTGAACTGAATCCCAGTTAAAAAGTATGCATAAATTGTGCTGATATCATATCACGTCAATATTGGTATCCGTCAATAGTTAAAGCTTCAATATCATTATCATATCAGAAAGGAAGAAGTTGTATCAAGATCCCACTAGTTTAGAGAGAGACACCAATTGAGCCCCTTCTCAACCTAGTACCGTTTGCTCATTTGTTCTGCAGTGCAATAATGCAAGTCTACTTAAGCTGTGCATTATAGTTCCTGTAGATATCTTCCGAGTTATAATTGCAATTTATCTCCCCCATTAAAGGATTAATAATCCTTATGGCATTGTTAAACAACAACAGAGTATCTTCAGTCAGAGGCTTCTCCAGATCTGGTGCAAGACAGACAGCTACAGAAGATCATTCCTGCCTACAGCTATCAACACATAGAACACATTTACTTTCCCTTTGGGATTATTAAAGCATTTTTGAATTAAATTGAAGTGAATTACTAGAATAATACAACTCAAAAGTCATAGTGTGAGAATTTTGTTACATTCAGTTTTTAAGGGTAAAGCACAGTTTAAGCTGTGAAATTAAAAAGTTGTACCAAAGAAATAAAAATTGCATATATAGCTTGATTTACTACCGTATTTTACAGTGTCAGTGAAGGATGATCTTAGCAAAGAAAAAAAAAAAACTTTCTGCTCCTGGAAAAAAAAAAATTAGCTGCTTTAACAGTTTTCTCAATTTTGCACAGTTACACACATTTTCGTTTAAATGTTGTTGCTCTTGACTTTAGTGCTCCGATCACATAAATGTTCTTTCATTATGCTACCTGTACTGGAAATAAATGTGGTATTACTGGTGGTAGCTTTCTCTAAACTCTAAAATTTTTTCTTTTTAAATTGAGAATGCGTTTTTCAGCTTAAGAATTCTGAAATATTTCAGCCTATGCACTTTTTTTGGGACCTACCTTGGGTGGGAAAAAGTTGTTTTTTCATCACTCAGATTTGCAGAAAACAGAGGTTTATAATCCTACTGGAATTATTCCTTAGTTATTACGAGAAATAATGTTTGTCCTTCCTGATCTCAACTCATGCTAGAATTACTTTAACACATAAGAACAAGGTCGAGACTATTTTCCTCCAGCCCTGCCAATCATGACTTTCCCTGCTTAAAACAAACTAGTTATTAGTCCACCTTCTATTGCTTGAGACCAAATCAGTCATCATTTTAGCTTATGTTATAAATACTTTATGTAAAATTCAGCCCTGCTGTTCCTGTCAATTCATCAGGCATGAGAATATCCAGATCACATTGCTGATTAATTAGCATAAGAATTGTGCTGTTTATAGCAGGAACAACAGGCATTTCCCCACTTATTAAAACTATTTTTTCCTCACTTTTGCTCTTTGCAAGATGAACAGTGTTCTTTATGTCTGATTTGACAAAGAAGCTACCCATTTCCACATATTACGCTGCTTGAATCTTTCGAAAACAAAATTAGATTTAAATAATGACTGAGAAGCATTTGTGATTATATAAACTTTTAAGACACTATTAAGTTGTGTGTCTTTTCATGAAATTCATTGTTGTGTGTTATTCTGTTTATACTTATCAACACAATGTTCAGTAGTATGCAACTTCATTCCTCTCCCATCTTTGCAAACATAGCTGGTCTCACTTCCTGCCAGCAGGATACTAAGGCTACTGAATCGATATGATAAAAGGAAAATAAAATGCAGAAGGGACCTATTTGTTTTAGTAAGTTAAGGGATGATTAACCTAAGAGACTTCTAAGTTGAGCC
Organism: Cyprinodon variegatus; assembly: GCF_000732505.1. Lineage (NCBI taxonomy): Eukaryota > Metazoa > Chordata > Actinopteri > Cyprinodontiformes > Cyprinodontidae > Cyprinodon > Cyprinodon variegatus. The sequence continues at coordinate 1,508,852 of NW_015150490.1, forward strand.
TTATTAAAACCAGAAGTTGCCTTCATTTTTTTTAAACATTTTTAGAACATTTTTAAACCATTTATTTATTATTTTGAGCATTTGTTTTTTGAATTCATACCAGTATTAAAGATTTGTCTCCAACATGGCAGAGTACATCTTTTGTGCACTAGAGTTTACTTTAACAACGCTTAGAAAAGCTGTGCTCAGTTCAATTTTATCTTGTAAAAAACTGCACCATGTGTTAACATCTGCAAAAAGCTATTTTAGATGAAAATAAGTTAATACACACGGTTGACGTCATACACGCACTGCTTTAAAAAAAAATATATATATATATATAAATATAAAATATAACCATGGATGTCTGGGGGACAGTGATTCGCCTACATGTTATGAATGCTGGCGTACCATAAAGAACAAATTATGAACAGTTTAGTTTGTGCCTTCAACTCGTTTGCCCATAGGAAGACGTTACTTGGATGTAACCTAACGGAATATCTTCAGAACAGCTCCAAATGACACAAAACTCATAAGGGTGAGTAGAACATGATGTAATATCTTAAAATAAAGGGCCCAATGTAAAAAAAAAAACGGCGTTCCCCTTTGACCTAACAGTCATGTTTTTGGACTGTGGGAGGAAGCCCGGGTACATGGAGAGAACCCAAGCATGCATGGGGAGAACATGCAAACTCCATGCAAAAAGACCCCGGGCCAGGAATCGAACCCACCTTCTTGCTGCAAGGCAGCAGTGCTACCCACTTCTCCACTGAGCCCATCCCAGAACTAAAAATCTCTTATTTGTCGTGTTACCTAAATGTTTCCACAGCTTACATTTCAATATGCTGGTGAATTCTCTAGAGGGGACCAAAACACCTTACATGTTTCAGACAGGCCAACGATTCGCTCTAATGACCCTCTTTCAGAGACACAGACAGGTAATGGCTGTTAACAAAGAACTCTATCGACCCCAACTTCAAAGGGGCGGATCCGCTCGTCCAGTTCAGTTTCCATGTTTTCTAAGCCAAAACAAAGGGCTTTTGGTCCACTCTATAAAGCCTCAAACTCAACACTACTTCTAACACTTTGAATTAAAACAGCTTCCTGGATGGGAAGCCAAACATCTTCAAACTTGGAAACAAAGTCCGGTGGATTGTTTTTTTTTTTTTTTTACTTTGTTTGGAATTACATTTCTATGTATGATTCACTGTAAGAGACCATGTATGAAAGAGTAATGATTAAAATCAATATCCACATTGCAGGCCTTGGTCAACAACTCTGCATCAATACAAATTCCCGTTCAATGATGTAACTTTGAGTAAAATCACAAAATATGTAAGTTTTACTTAAAAAAAAAAAAAAAAGTGGAACAGTAGAGTAGAGATCCTCAGGATGTCCTTTAAAGTGGTTGCAAAGGAAAATACCACAAAAACAAGACTTTTACCAGTAAGTGAGGCATTTTAATGTGATGCTCTTTATTAACTTGATCCAGGATGGTGTGTCAAAGTGCGTAATGGCCTTATTTCTAAGAATGATTCAAATAAAAGAGAAACTTAGAGAGGCTTTCTCTGCCTTACCCTAATGAAAGAGAAAAGCTGAACATTGATCACGTTAGATTTAGCAATTTTCTTAATGTAGACACAAACAGCTTGCCTCGTAATCTTCAGCACTTATTTAGCTAAGTGGGCTCCCTCATATATGCAGATGATATTATTGGAAAACAAACTAGAATAAGCCGTCTATTTTGCCTTAAGATTAATCAAACATGCTAAAGATTCCTCTAGCATGTCTTTACAAAGACTGGATATTAGTGAATAAAAAATATTTATAGCAATAAAGCATTTTGCCATGATTTTAGAAGTGTTTTTAAGACATATTGTGTCCTGCAGGTGCCCCAAGACGAGTGGAGTGGATACCCAGATGACAAAGACGAGGAGATTCCATGTCGCCGTATGCGGAGCAGTAGCTATGTCAAAGCTATGGGTGAGCTGGAGGATGAAAGTGGAGACTCCGACACGAGTCCTAAGACTTCTCCACAGGCGGCCATTCGTCCTGATGCTCTTGTCCTTAAATCAGCCATGCAGAGACCGCATTTAGACTCCCAAAGGTAGGGCTGCCCGTCAAGCAGTTCCTCCAAACTTGCCAGAGCTTTACTGAATTTTTAGTTTTAAGGACTTTTTTAACAGTTTTTGAGACTGAACTTTTGCTTTATATGAAAAAATAAGCTGACAGAGACACAAATGTGTTATTGTTAAACATTACACTCAATTCCTTGATTATTCATTACTTGAATATATCCATCACAGCTCTTATCTGACGTAATATGAAGAGATAAAACTCATTTGCTGAGATAGTGTAATCTAGATTAACTTCAACTATGCCCAGAAAGATCTTACAGTAGTCTAATCAAGGTTTAGAGGATTTGATTGTTTTAGATGATAAATACGTTTTTTGACGTAATTTGGGAAGTAGGATACATTTGTACATTTGTAGGATACAAGGTTTTAAATTAGTATATTTAGTATAAGAAATCTGAGAAGTGAACACTAGCTTCAACAGTCATAAAACCTTTAGAAAAACCTTTCACTGGAGTTAATGGGATGGGGTGTTTTTAGGAATTTTTCTAACACCTTTACACATCCAGAAACATAAATATTAGTTGAATCTTCCCTGAAAAACACCTGACATAATGTTATAGAATGTTCCCCATATACATAGCCTTTGTTGTAACCCTCCATTATTTCAATCTCAGCAAAAAGAGCTTTTTGTTGTATGCCTTCCGCCTTCTTTCCCGCCCAATTTTCTACTATAATTCTGTGAATACAGGTGAAATGGTGGTGCATAAAAATCGTCCTAAGACATTCTTTAAACTCAATCAGGTTGTTATTTTTGGCATTAAGAAATGCACAAAAACTGACCTTAAAAATATCTTTTCTCACACAGATATAAACAAAACTGTACTTTGAAACCCCTAAATGTTATCTAATGTAGGCATAGCAAAAACCTTTGTCTGTGCTTTAGAGAGTGGAGTCACTGAACTATACAACAGAGAGAAGAGGAGATGGTTGACACAGACAGAGAAATAGACCTAATGAGGCAACAGATCCTTCCTCCCAGCAGCTGTACGACTTTATAACCATCTCTGTTCCCAACAACCTCAATAAATTGTAACATTCAGGCTGATTTTGCAGTGTCTACCTCAGTCAGTTAAATAACATGCTGCTTCCATTTTGCACATCTCTGATGTTGCTGCTGTTTTTCAAATATCCATTTCTGTAAAAATGTACATAGCTGTATATTAGTTATTTATTATCCAGGTGCACAGTTTTAGATTGTTAAAACCCTTTACAGTACAGTATTTCATTTGTTTATTTTTAACTCTTTACTATTTTGTTATTCGTATGCACTTATCCAAGGTCCACATTTGTGTGACCATTTTTTCTATATTCCTTTTCCTGCTGTAACACCAGAATTTCCCCATTGTGGGGCAATAAAGGTATTTTCTGTTCCATTCTATTCAATTCTATTCTAACTCCAATCAGCCAATACACAGCATAAAAAAACAGTACCCCATCAAATCTGTTTTACAAAACAGTTTTGTAGAACTTCCCCAAATTCATAACATGTGGAGTAATAATCTTTTTATCTGGAATTATTGTATTATTTAAGGTCTGAGACTTGTATTCCATGTAAAAGGGAAACACACTGAATTTACTTAGGTTTGGAAGCTTTAAGTTTTGCCTCCAAGAGCTTGTAAGGTTTCAACATTACAGGAAATAGTCCCTCCTGCAATTCTAGTGTAGGCTTCCTAATCAGACTCCTTTTAATGCGGAGAAGCAATGGTTATGAACAGCAATGGTTATGAGCCTTTCATTTATTCAGGTTTGTTGGAAAAGATCCAACTAAATGAGCAGTTTTTAAATGACATCAAATTACCAAAACAGCATCAAATAGTAATATTAAGTATTTGATCTCCTATATTTCAGACCTTTATTCTTTAAAGCACAGATACTGCTGTCCCGATAAAACAAATGTAAACATATGTTACCTTTTTTCTAACTTTATTATAACTGTTATTAAAGATATATTTTTAATTGGGTTTTTGGAAACATTGTCAGTCATCTTATTTGCAGGGGATATTTGTAAACTTTTTTCAGATTAGGCAAACTTTTTCTTAGTGGATTTATATATATAGATAGATATTAACCGATAACTTTTTAAAGGCAGATGCCTATACTGATTATTTTGACACAAATCTAATGAATCCCAGATTTCCTGGGACCTTTTTTTTTCAGGCAGATATCACTTTCTTTTCTCCATTTACATGAAAAAAGACACAATGAAAACAAATGTTATGTAAACAAAAGTAAACATTTTTTAACAAATAAAACAAAATATTAACAATGGATAGTCAACACAGGGAGCANCATTACATGGTCTTTAATGTGATGTCCAGCAATGGCTGGTGAATGTACTGCTATTATTACTATATCAGCCAAAACTATTTGCTGTCTAATGTGTTGGTATAGCTCTAATATTTTGATGCTTTACTTTAAACGAAGTTTTACTTTCTAATTGAAATCGGTATTGTCTCCCATTTTAGACATTTTTGACATTTAGAAGTAATAAAGCAGTTTTAAATTTTTAAAGTACATATTTTTATATCCTTTAATTAGTTACAGTAATAGTTTTTCCTGCCATTGTATTCTTTCTGGCGTCTTCTTGGCTTTTAAGTTTAAGCATTCACTTACCCCATTTGCATTGATATTGTTTTCATAATGTTAACAGTCTCTTTGAATATTTGTTTAAAGCCACTGTGGCTTTTAGATCGACAAATTCTGTAAACCTAGTGAGGCATCATGCACTACTCAGCTCTCTCTGCCTCTAAGTGCTCAGTGCCCTTTTATTCATCACCATCACCGGGGTTTTTATCGCTTCTGCATTTATATGCAAACAAAAAAAAGACCTTGTGATTTTTCTGCACGAAAATAAAACAACATGTCATTGTTGTAAATCTACACTCATTTGGTTGTAACTATCGTCTAATAGGACACTTACAGCTGAAACTGATTTTGTTAAAAATAGTTCATGTTTTATAGTGTATTCTTAATGTCATTGTTTTATAGTCAGGCCCTCTGTCCAGACATGCCTAACCCATGTATGCTCCCCAGCTGATCCAAAAGTTATAATTCTAATATTTATTTTGTATTTTTTAAACTGAGAAACGTTTTGTCTCCCCTCCACAACTTGCTCCTGTCCTTGTTCAGCCAGGGTTACCACTTGCAAACCAGAGATTTGCGACCCCACCCAAGTGTCACGCTGGATCCTGCCACCTCATTCCATCCTCCTCCTTTTCGCTCTCGCAACCAGAGCTACATGCGTGCCGTCAGCACCCTCAGTCAAGCTAGCTGCGTCAGCCAGGTGAGTTTCAAAAGTCTACCCCAAGGATCCATCACTCCGAATAAAAAACTGAGGTTATCTTTTGTTGAAAATATAAAGTAGCAGCCATTCAAAATGGCCCCTCCCAGTCAAACTCCAGCCAAATGGCAGCCACTGGAGTGACCCCCTCCTCCTGGGCAAGCATATTTTTTTAATCTGGCTCCAACCTTTCACTGAATTACAGGGTCTGACCAGGAGGTGATGCTTCTCTTTAGATCTTAATGTCCACAAATCATGACAGAAAGGATATTTTAATACAAAAATTGATGGTTAAAAAGGGAATCTTAGGGGACCAGCCAAGGGCCAATCGAGGAAAGTGGGGAGATTTTGAACGGCTACTACTATAGAAAGTATTGCACAAATGTAAAAATTGATTATATTTATAGCTCATTTTTTGTTACTAATCCCTTTTATACTATAGATATACTTCTCTTCCCATTGCTCATATTCACACATTAAGTTTGCTCCTCGCTTTCTCTCCTTTCGCCTGCAATACAACCACACAGCACTCAAGCTAAGCAGACAGATAATAGGGCTAAATGACATGACATAATGAAAGAGTGATGTTAGGTATCCAAGCATGTAACATCATGTGGGATCCTATCTTGACAACCATTGTTTTAAACCCCACTGCTATTGAAACATAATGTGTAACTTGGCTGTCTCATTTTTCAACAGTTTTAAACTCAAAATAACAAGGAGCATTCAATAATTATAGCAACTTACACATCTTTTGTTATTTGAGTCAGAAATGCAATATTGTAAAACTTCTTTTAAAACTCTAACTTATTGGCACCCTGGTGAAGGGCGGTTACAGAGGGAAACAAATACATTTATTCACCCTTTGATCCAAGGGTCATAAGACTTAAGTGGTGGCCATTTAGACATTTAGGGATGTTTAGCACTATCAGCAATATACTGTGAGCAGCAGGGTTTGAAAATTGCGAGTAGTCAACTCCCTGTTATCCATTCAGTCTGCCTTATTTCACCCATATGCTCTGGCTATGTTGAGTTCCTGCAGGTTTTTTTCATTCAATTTCCTATTAGGTGGACATCATCAGTTAAATTGAGGTGTGGAAATGGTTTATTCCTAATGGTTCTGGAAATGTGTGATCCGCAAGCGCTTCTTATGTTTTCCATAAAGAGGTTGAATATACAGTATGACAGAAGATATGCGTGTTTTAAGAGTTTGCAAATGCTAGTTTATTACAGCTCCACAGGTTGAGTTAAGTGCTTGGATGACCTGTTTGAGGCTATCGTTAGGAGTTTTTGTTTCATAAATTCTGGTATAATCCTAAAGGAGGAATTATGGAGTTTTCTATTGAAACTGCCACCTCTGGCCAAAACATAGAACTGCAGCACTGTTCTGCTCATTCTCGTAGCTTGCACACGTACCTGACAAGGAGTTTTACCTGACATGTGCCGGTTAAGGAGTTTTTTCACCTTACCTGGAGTTGCAATTGATTTCTGAGTTGAGCTGGATGTTAGTTTCTTCTAACCTTGTGCTGCAAGCTGGAATGTCACAAGATCTGAGTTTTCAGTCACACAACAAATCCATCTTGAAAAACTCCCACTAATACGTCTCGAAACAACCAGCGAGTGTGACCATTGAGTTCCAGCGGTGTTTTTTTGAGGGCGGGACATGTAAGAAGGACAACAGTCAGAAGACCTTGCCGGGGCATAACAAACATGGCTACGCTGGAGGACTCACCTGTCGATACTGCATTTGACTCGGTTTTAGCTAGAATAGC
>NW_015150490.1:1516030-1522241 GCF_000732505.1 Cyprinodon variegatus
AGCTAGAATAGCGACAATTTTTGGTTTAATAAGGATCAAAAAGAAACGCTTTGTGCATTTGTAGATGGGAAAGATGTATGTGCTTTTCTTCCAACAGGATTTGGAGAAAATTTGATTCATTAGCTTACGAAACGTCACGATTCGCTGCTACGATTGGCTGTAAGCCTATTATGGAAGGCGGGTGCTAGCCGGCATGTCACCCAATCAGCTCGAAGTATTGTACTAAATGTTCCTCCTTTTCATGGACAGACTGAACAGCAACCATTCCAGCTTGATAACGTAGAACTCAACTCAGTTCTACACATATATATCTGGCTACTGCCAGGTTAAGTCGCATCTTATAATCCACAAAATCCATCTCAAATATAAAGCTTCGACTGTCTTCTAGATCGGACCATTCAATATGGACGCTCTTGACATTACATCCCCCTAACAGCGTAGAAACTTCCGACCCGAAGTATGTTCAGGAAAATAAGCTACAGGCTCATAGATGCAGACGCTGAACTACTGAAGTGTCAAACGATGTTTTAGTCGAAAAGGGTCAAATAAAAAAGCTATTTTAAAGATATTATTCAGTTAAAACTTACAGAACTTCTCCTAAAAATACACTTACAGTATCTGTTTTTGTAAAGTCAGTGAATTTATGGTTAAACTGGTTAAACAGGTCTGTCTCAGTCAGTAGTTTATCTAAGGTTAAAAATCTGTTCAGTGTATTTGCTGTTTGTTCCCTTTGATTAGAAAACTAATTAAGACCAAAATTATTCCAACCAGTGAAATATAGCAAGAAGGAAAATTTCATTTAACCGAGAAGTTTGTTTCTGATAGCAAATGGAAGAGGCAATACCTAAGAAGAGGTCTCTCCACTCCCAGTTAAAGAAACATGTTGGTCAAATGTTAGGAATAAAATAATTTGTCTATACCGGTATATATGAATATAAAAAATTAATCTCTTTAAAGGTGTGGGTGCCAATAAGTGTGGAGTGCTGTATATTGTTTGGCCTTGGCTTCAAACATCTGTATTTCAAGTAGACCTTAAGGCTCCTTCAATGTATAGAAATATCATTGGAATTGTTTTTGCTGTCTCATTTCAGTATACACTATAACATTCTGTGCAGTAAAGAGGTAAAATTAACGTGAAGAGATTATCTGTCATGTTTAATTCATACCTGCTCTCTTATAGTCAATCAGCAAACTGCTTGGAGTTTGCATTGCTTGTCTTTCATCTAAGAAAAATAGTCAGTCTTACATTGAGTTTTGATATCTAACCAATCATTACACGCCAACCTTTCCAGGTATGTCGCTCTTTAATACTGTGTGTGAATTCACACAGCTGGATCATCTGAGGAAGTTAATTCGGACCTCCACTGTGAGATGCGCGTGATGGGGTTGCTGCAGTAAGAAGACACATGACCGAGCCAGCTCCAAAGCTTCCATATGGAAAAGGAGATACAGCAGGAGAGATTTTTGGTCAAAAGATAGGGGCGTACATTCAGGCAGCTGTTTTTGAAGAATAAAACAGAATAGACAGAAAGATTGAGTTCATGTAAAACGATTCCAGTACACAGATTACATTTTTAGGGGATACTTCTGATTTTAACACCGATGTATTTCAGGCTTGGCACATCAAATTATATTTTATGAGTGATAAAATAATTTAAAGATGTACTGATCAGATTTTTATGGCATATTAATTCCAATTTGTTTGTCTTTTAAATGTTCAAAATAGAGATATTATATAATGTAACAAAGAACATTCAACATATTTTCAAGGCTTTCCACCATAAGACGTCATTATTGACTAACATGAGAATCAAGGACTTCACAATGTTTTTTAGAGCGTATTTCCCATCAAATAAAGGCACATTGATTACAGAGCCAGGTTGTTATGATTAGGGCTAAAACAATTAATCGGATTAGTCATGATTAATCGATTATTGAACTAATTTAGAAATCGACTAAACTGAATATAGACTATAAAACATGCCTTTAGCTGACAGAGCAACCCACTTAGAGCAGCAGCTATAGCAAAATTGTAAATAGATATGCAAATATTTTACATTTAAGATAAAAAAAAAAAAATTTTCTCCTGTCAATATGTTCTATCCAGAAACTGCTTTAATTTAGTAAAAAAAATCTTCTTTAAGGAAGCTTTGGTTATCCAATTATTAATCAAAAAAATAATCGACAGATTTATCTAATTGCAAAATAATTATTAGTTGCAGCCTTAGTCACAACACTACAGTTTCTAACTTAATATCAATAAACAGGAAAATATTTGATATTATAGTTATAAAGCATAAAAAATAATCAAAGGCTTGAAAATATTATTTACATGAAAAACTACCCTTTTTCGTGCTCGACATAGAGCATGTATTTTCAATAGAATCACATCAGCTAGTTAAATAAGTGTGCAAATAAAACAATGCAAACAAAGAATTAAGATTCATAATGTTATTGTAACTAAAACAGCCAGTATTTTTCTGTGGGGATGTAAATCTTCACATTAACAGTAAATTTAAAAAACATTTGATAGTTCAAGAGATTCATGACAAAGGTTAAAGTAAAACAGAGCAGCTTTGCTGGCCTATGTGGAGCCCTCCTAAAATTAATGGTTTATCTCTTTTTAAATAGCTTTTTTCATCTGTGTGCCTCCTTTGACTTCATTTTGAAAAAACATACTCATAAAGAAATGGTTTTCTTCCGAAAGTGTAAGTGTCAACGTAGTTAGGGTGGATTTACTGACTGGTCAGCTTCAGACAACCGATCACTAGTTGAGTTAATTAGGTTAAAAACCAGTCAATTCAGTCACCAACTGATTTTTCAGTGCCTCCAGAATCTTGATATACAGCCAAGATTATTGAGTTAGAGATAATTGAGTTTGTTTGATTTTTCTCTGTTAAGTGGGATTCATTATATTATAGTCAATCTCATGTCTTATAAAAGCTTTGTATCTTTTTCTGATTTGTCTCTTGTTGTCACCTGCAGTGTCTTCGTTTGATCTGACTTTCATTCAGTTTGAGGTTGAGTTTTTCAGTGGCCTTTCCTTTTGCTAACACTCCTTCATATTTGCTGTACAAAGGGGAAGAATCAAAGTGAGAAAGAGAAAGGAAGAGGAAAAATTAAGGACTGCTATTCCTGTTTTTGTCTCTCAGGTGAGTGAGACTGAGATCAATGGCCAGTTTGAGTCAGTTTGCGAGTCCGTTTTTAGTGAAGTAGAATCCCAGGCCATGGAGGCCTTGGACCTGCCTGGCTCGTTCCGCACTCGAAGCCACAGTTACCTCCGTGCAATTCAGGCTGGTTATTCCCAAGATGACGACTGCTTGCCTTCAATGACATCCTCCACTGTCACTTCAACTCTCAGATCCACAACAGGTAAAACAAACCCCTCTCCCCCCCAAAATGAAAGAGGGCTCAGTCTACATATCGCCATACATCGTATACATGCGCACAAACCTGACATACCTACATATGTACAGTGGGGAACCCTAAAGATCCAAAGATGCCAGGCTGATTTCCTTTCATTTTCTTTGGGTTCTGTGGTGTTTGTATGTCTGTTTTTGCCACTGCCAAATCCCAGTAGTTTAGATGATTTGCTCCTCTTGTAATTTGCATGAACTGTGCATTAAGTTTCCACATACATACTTTCCAGAAGTAAAAGGTTATATTTCAGATTTATTTTATTAATGCACACAGAAACACAGTGTGCATTCATTCACAGTGCAGCACAGCTACATTACAAGGCATGCACAACAGGAGTAGCCTTTCCCTCAGCATGTTAAACTGTGTTGCTAAATGTGTGGCAAAGCCTGTTAGTTTACTTAGGGAGGAGTTTCAGATCTGATGTCGCGCAGGGGTAGGGGACGGGTATGACCTCCAACTGCTCCATTAGGTGCACAACTAGTAAATCAAATTTTAACTAACCACATATCCAAAAAAATAGAAACCAATTTAAGGTAAGTCAAGAAAATCTAGATATAGAAGACTTGTACCACAACATACTGGTTATTAAAGGTAAAAGAGTATTACTCAAAAAATAAAAATTGATCGCCCATTTTTTCCGCCTTTTTTTTTTTTTTTTACAAGACTATTGTATTGTGCTGCATAAAACTGTTAACATTAGTCATTAAGAATAACTAAATGGTTTTTTTTTATCTGCTTTTTGATGGAAACAGTAAAGATTTTTAACTGTTAATATCAATGGTTCATTTCTAATTCTGACTAATGTGTATAATGCAACTGCAGACCTTTTATAACTTTAGAAGTACTTTTTTAAAATTGTATTCTCTAATGACTCTTCTATTAACTGGAATTACAATATGTTGCTTTTTAAAATACAATCGAAAATAATTTAAATGTTTTATGTAACACAATACATGGTATACAGTATAAAGGCTCACACGCTTCAGAATCTATGTGCAAGCAGAATCTCTGCAGTACCTCCCTGAGTAAATGTATTTGATGTTTGCCTGCGAGTGTAAAGCTATGAACCCTATTGAAATTTTTTTGTCTATATGAACTGTTTTTCAACATTACAACTTAAGCTTTTTGATCTTTTGATGTGTTTTTATTTTTGGACACATTTGCACTTTTACCTCTTTAATGGTTTTGTGTAATTATTGAATCTGGAGTATGATTCTTTTTTTTTAATCCTGTCATCCTTAATTGGGCTTCCATCTACAATTTCTTCGTGACTGAGCGACAGTGGATAAAGGTCTTCAATCCCACCGTCTTGTTTGCTGAACTCTATTGACTTGGCCATCAGCACCAAATCTTTTAACTTGATATAAACAAAACAATTATTTGACGTAAGGTTGTATTTTGAAGCTTAAAATGATTTTACTCAAAGTAATATAGTTATTTGGTGATCAGATGCTTCCACATTTTCATTGGTGTTCTCCTTTCACTGTTCTTGGAGAACAGTTTTCTTGAAATTAAATGCAATCACCAAACAAAACAATTTACAATATATTAGATCGTGGTTTCTTTTATAGTAGCATTTAGGACTAGTTTCAACCCTGAGATTAGTGGGCCCTTGAACGGGAAAAGGAATCCCATGATGCTCTATAGGGCAGACGAGCTACAAACCCCTCTCCATTTGACCATCCAGATGTTGAAGGATAACCAGGGGAAAAGAACAACTGGAGGCATCAGTGATGATTGTTTCAGGTATTTTAATGTTGACATGCATACATATCTATGTATATGTGTGTTTCTGCACTGCCTTCTCAGTAGAACTGATAGAACCATAAAGTTTAAGTTACCCTAAGTAGCAAACACAGTTCCAAACAACTCATAAAACCTCAGACATTGTGACTATATTTCTTCTTTAACACTGGTACCACTGAATATAGAATTTCAAAGTGATGAATGTGATGCTGGCTTTTGTGAGTTGTTGATCATGTCTCTATTTAAGTGTTTTTAGACCATATTGTAAGTGTAACCACATCAGAAATGTAATTCAGAAAGAATTTCAGAATGTTTTCATGTCGCAACCATAAAATAGAAGTAAATGTCATCGCCTTGCCACTGTCTCCAATCATTTGTCAGGGTGGCATCTGCCTGCTGTACATGTGTATTTTTTTTTTCTTGCCATAAAAATCAAAGGCCATCTGTGGCAAAGTCTAACCTTTGGAACTGAGTTTGTCAGCTGTCTTTGACTGTGGGATTGCAACCTCGTTCTGATGGGGCCTTAGAGGCAGAGGGTTTACCTCTCCTTTGCTGGGTTTTCACAACTCTGCATGGTCTTATCAGACACTTTGGACCTGATCTTTTCAATAGGGTTCATATTTGCTTCTTAACCCCGTGGGTTGTGATTCCTCCACTCCCTTTACATCTTTTCTTTTGCACAAAATGGCACACTTTTGGAGTGCTGGGTAGTATTTGGCATGCTTGAAAAAAGGGGTCCTCAAAGAAAGGATTTTTGATTTGATAACAATTGATGTATTTCACTTTTTGTTGTGGTGTGCAGTGAAAAGATGGAAAGAAGCCGTGAGATGACTGAGAAGGCAGTGTAAAAACATTGTGAAAACCTGCAGTATGTGAGTTTATAGGAAAGTAATACTTCTGTGAAGTACAGTGACAAACATATTTGTTAGCTGTTTTAGAACGTATGAAATTCCCTGAAGTTACATTTAAAGGAGAAGTTCACTTTTTAACACTTTAAGCCCATTTTCTGTAGTGTCCAGGATGAAATCGAATGATCGACACCAAA
>NW_015150490.1:1522707-1611232 GCF_000732505.1 Cyprinodon variegatus
CCCCATTTCCGTTTCAGGTGGCAGAGGAATATTGACTATTCCAACAGAACTCAATGGGATTTACAAAATGCTAAATAAAACACTACAGGAACGGTTTTTCTTTACGAAACTTTTTTTGGAACGTCATTGAACAGCGCTGACGACCCGGTGAGTAGCATATTTTAAAAAAATAACGTTTAAGGTTGTTTTAAGGACATTATCGGACATGCTCTATGGAAGCCATTCTGAAGCAGCCAGGGTGTGATTCTAAATGAGCCAAAAGCAGACCAATTGTCAAAAGTTTGGTGTCGATCATTCGATTTCATCCTGGACACTACAGAAAATGGGCTTAAAGTGTTAAAAAGTGAACTTCTCCTTTAAGGACAGTACAGAGTTTTTACAGATTTAGAATAAAAAAAACTGTAAAAGACTGCTTTGAATTCAACCTCAGTTAAATCAGCATGAATGTTTTACATAACTAAAGCAGCATGAGTGGGCGTTTATCATTTTAAAACTATTTACCAGGTTCATCTCTCTTTAATATCCTTTTCACTCACATACTGTATGTTTTCCATAGATATGTGACCACCCTTTATGTTTGAATACAAATTCAATCATGATCCAGTTGTTCCTTTCACCGTGAATGTCCTGATATTTGCATACTCACATTTTTCTTGCAGAGGGATATGATCTTGTGGATGCCACATCTTTGCTAAATGACGACATGATAGAGGATGATGATGGTGCTAGCTCCTCTGCCTATGCAGAGTTGGAGCGGCTAGAGAGAGAGACCGCAGCTGCTCGAAGCCAGCATAGCACTAGCTCCACTGTAACGGCCATTTCCGTCCCGCCAGCAACCCCACCTTCATATAGGGTTCCCGCTGCCTCACCCATAGCCACCACTGAGCCACCGGTTCCCCAGGCCCTCCAGGCTTTTAAGGAGTCCGCTAACATGGTTGCTGCCTTCAACTTGCAATGGAAGGATGAAATCTCTGCAATGCGCTACGAGCTGGCGGAGCTGCGTAGAGATGTCTGCGGGGAATTAAAAACTTTTAACAGCAACTTCTTCAACTTCACTCAGTGCTACAATATGTGGACTTTATGCCGAGAGCCCTGCAGCGACAGCACCACACAGACAGACGACAGAGTGTCCATAGGAATTCAAGCTGGCTCCAGCTGGTCAGTTAGACAGAATACAGAGGACAAGTCAGTGATGTGCCAACCAGAGCCTGCACCCTTCAGCATTATGGACTTTATGGACCCACCTCGAATTGAAATTATTGAAGGAACTCCTGAGAGCACACCGGAGGGGTCAGGCAGTCCGGCCAGCCCACTGCCAATAGAGGACTTCCCATGGGAGATTAACAAGAAGCAAAAGGCTCATAAGCAGCCAGATACCAGTGGCCACACAGGTGGTCACCGAAGTGCCAGTCTAGAACTGTGGAGCAGAAAATACACCAGTGGGCCCATGTCATATCTGTCTATGTCATTCTAATCATCTACATTTTCTGCATACTGTAAAAGGAGTGAAGAAGATCCGGGTTAAGAGCCAGATGTAATTCAAGAAAAGCTGGGCGAAACTGTTATATGTCCCTTTACTCTATGCAGACACAGGGTCTGTCATCTCTTGAATTGCATACAATAAGTTTAAAGTACTTTTTTTAACAAGTGTCTTGCTAAGCCATGAAAAAAAAAGAGCGTAATTTTGTTTTACAGCAGAGTGGGGTACAATATGAATGCGATAGAGAATGTGGCTGATTTATCAGATCCTCAAGTGCCAAACAGTGCATCATTAGCTATTCTTCACTGTCCTAAATACCTTAATCACAAAGGGAGAAAATAATGTTTGTGTAATTGAAAGGTACGGAAATTTTAGGCTGAATCCCATTTTCTGATAATACCTGTTTCTTTAAAGGAATGGAAATTCATTTCCAGAACAGACATGTTCAAAACCCTCCTAAGTCAGGATTTAAAAAAAAGTCAAACATAGAACTTAAATTAATTTAAAATAGCAAATTTACTCAAAATACTCTACTTTTTGGGCATAGAAAAGTGTTCTAAAAGCACTGCTGCATAAATGGGCACAAACTTCTTTGTTAGATTCTTTGATAAGATTGCTTAACCTGCATTGCAAAACCCCTCCAAATGTATCAGTTTTGCCTGAAGCAAGGGGCCCTGAAAATAGTGTTGGCTCTATAGTGTAATGTTTACTGCAGGTTTTTTCTGTTTTGATACACAAAGCTGGTTTTGTTTAAAAATACCTACAAACATTTTTTTTTTTACCAGAAAGTTAAAAAAAAGGTTACCTCAGATATGTTTAAACATTCTCCTGCAAGGATTCACAAGATTTTAACCAGACTTGTGTTTTTTCTTTGGAAGGAATTGTTGACATGTAGAATATGACCAGTGCTTGGTAGAAATCATTTTACATAATTTTATGTTGCAATCAGGCTCTTTTAAGCCATACTGACGAAGCCTGGCCGACCAGACTACTGTAAATTACACGGAGTGTGGCTCTACGTGTCAAATTGTTCATTATACTGTAGGATAGCATAACAACATGCTGTCGACCGCAACAGAGTAATGTTGCAATGAAAATTAAGAACGTACTTGAGAGCCCCCTTATACGCATCTTCAGATTTTGAGGAAAAACTGACAGAAATCATTCACTGGAAAGTTTCTTCAATGGTTTGACATGTTTCACTGACTACAAAATTTGCAAAACAGAGCGTGTTGCTTTGAGTTTTTGCATGACATCAGTAGCCATCTAATTGGTTCTAACCTGATGAGGCTGACCCTGTTTAACCGCCTTTGAAAGCCGGCTCTTCTAACTTTTTATCAGACTGATATTCATACGTTGTTTCAGTCTGGCTGGCCGGGCTAATAATGACCAGTTTCTATGTTGTGTTTTGAGAAATCTCCAGGATTTTGAATGTCACTTTTTTCTTTTATTATTGATGAACATCTTCCTTGCCATATCCGGAGACACTTTTTTACTCTATTCCTGATTGATACCTTTGTACAAGGGGATCCATTTAATATCCTCTATAAACTATGGCTTTCGATAAAAAGATAGAAATAAGCAAATTACAGAGAAATTCTACTTGGACATCTATTTCATGTGTGACTTTAAAACTAAATTAGATTTTAAAATATTGATATAAAATATTTTTCATTGCATCTTTATTTTCTTTAAATTAACCATATTTGCCTTAACAGAATTGTTTAAGTAAATTTTTTTGTGGCATTCCAATAAGAATGGAAAGGTTTATAATGACTTATTATGACAGATTTTTTTACATCACTAAATCTTTGATTAGGAGTTAGTTGTCAAACCTATTAACTAACGCTCTAAATTCAAGAAACGTGCTTTAGTTTAAACAGGAAAATATAAAATTTCTACTGCATCAACATTTTTTTTCAACTTGTGTTCTTAAAATTATGTATATCAGCTTATACATGCACTTAATGCTATGTTACTCTTATCATCCATCATCCAAACAAAAAAAAACAAAAAACGATTGATATTGATTTGACTGTGTTAAGAAAATGTTTGAGAGCAGGACTTAAAAGAAGTAAAAAGAGAAATGGGATTCATTCTAACTTAAAAATAGTTAAACAGCTAGGTGTTTTTGGACCACAGAAACCATTTTAGGATTTTATTAGCTCCTACATTTATAAAGAAAGTAAAAAGTAACATTTATGACAACCTTTCCTAAATCTACCATATTTAGAAAACCATATTATTAGTGTTGACATCTAAAGCGAACAGACTGACGAATGGAAAGATGATTCAGAGTTTAATGTTCCACTTTTTGTACCCTGTTAACCCCGATCAGAATACCTGGGTTAGACTACAATCTCAGGAATGTGAGACAAACCAGAGTACTCATGCATGCAATTACAAGTAGATGCCACACAAACAGAGCCCAACCAAGATTTAAACCTGCAAACATTTTACTGACAAAAACTGACCTCCATGCAATCTAAGTTCTGATCAGTAATCCATAAAATCCTGCACAAAGTCCAAGGGGAACACAATATGTACTGAAAAAAAGATAGAGTTTTTTTTTTTTTTTCATGTATTTACAGAATTACAGATTTTCAATTAACCACCATTACTATCTTAAGTGTATGCTTTACAAAAATCCATTAGTGTTCAGTTTCTCAAACCATAATCAAACCCTCGGAACTGGTTGGTCCAAAAGCACCTACTATACAGGAAGGCGAATATAGTGGCGTGTTTCTGCACATGAATCTGAATAGCTCATGTTCATTCCAGTTTCTCATTGTGTAGAAACATCTTAAGCACCTACATATACTGAAAAAATACTGTGAATATGTTTGTAACTTTATAAAACTTAGTTTTGTAATGAATGCATTAAATATTACTACATTATTCAAGAATATATTGATATACTATTGACATTTTAGTTACTGCAATCAAAACATTCCTTTGCCATTGCCTTCACTTCTTTGTAGCAAGTCCTGGTGGAAATGGACTTTCCCTAAAAAAATACTACATGAGTAAAAAGGGGGGAAAAAACAACATAGCTACAATATTTAAACTAAAAGAATTTTTTGAAAATGAAGTATGTTCTAGTTATAGGAATATTATCTGATTTGTAAACAGCCCCAAAACACTGTGTTGATTGCTTCATATTAATGCTCTACAAAATTTCATCCTTGACCAGGATTGTTTACAATGATTCATTTTGAGTGGCTCCAAAACCACACTTTGTCAGGAAAAAGGACATAAACATCAGTCAGTTCAGTTCTTTTCAGCACAAAATTCATGTTCTATCTATATATGTACAGTATATAAATGTATCATTTTGTAAATAGACAAACTTATATTCAAAACTTGTACTGTTTGCAGTTACAAAATCTACTGTGTTGTGATAGAACTGGGAGGGATATTGGAGGAAAATTGAGTTCTTGACAAAACAATAGTTTGTACTTCCTTCTCTTCCTCGGCTATTTATTTTTGTCCTCAACTAATTGGTTACCAAAAATTTATTTTTCTTTTTTTTTGGACATCATGATGATAATTGTGATTTTTGTAAGTAGTATTGACTGGAGGCCCTCACATATTTGATACATTGTCTTACCGTTTATGGTAAGATTTTCATTTTATAGGACACATCACAAATTGTTGAGTTTTTCCACAAATTTCAACACGGGCAGTTTGTAACCTCTTAGTTGTAATAATTAAACATTATTCCTACAAGTAGACAATCAGAGCCAACAATGGCCTCTACCTCTTAAATGGTCCAGAGGTGCAGTATAGCACTGCTGAATGTTTCAAAACCGCCTCACTAGTGATGGCTAAGGTGAGCTCCTGTCTTAAAGGATAGGTCTATATCATCAATTTGTCTATAAACTGCCACAACCATTTTACTTCTTGTACCATTTTACAAACCTTGAGTAACAGAGCTCCAACAGTGATGTATAGATCTGGAGAATATAAGCCAACAATACAGCCCTTAAATCTAAATGGGCCAATGCAGCATTCTGTCTTTATTATAAAAAAGTTCACAAAATATAATTTCCCTCTCCGTCTCCTCCAAAATACCATTAATCTAAGATGTGAAATTTTAAATTTCATTTATAAAAAGTTCTGCTATATAGGAAATGTCTAATACATTAAGGTTTTACATTTAAACAATTCATGTTTTAATTGTGTTTAGGTTTTTTAAGATGCTATACTGCATACAGTATATAAATAAAATACAAAACCAAAGTAATTCACACCTAGAAAGAATTGAAGTTATGTGTTATATGTTGTGGAATTAAGCAGGGTAAAAGTATTGCTCATATTTATTAAAATATATTAAATGTTTACTAGAAAAGATCATGTTGATAATGGAAGTCTCAGATTTGCAAACATTTGCAGTAATTGTGTCCCATTCCTTTACACAATCTTGAGCAATTATTGGCAACTTTATTGCTCTTTTGCTGGTACACTGATTCACAATTTTTGATATCGTTATAGTTCAAGTCATGTGGCTCATTCCATATTTTCTCCCTATGAATCAACATAAATATTTCCTTATCCTATTTACTATCGCCTTTGTTCCCTCCTAGGATTTTTATTGAGAACCTAACTTTATTTCCCCCCTAAAATTATCCATGGGTTATGTGCAGTTTGTCAGTTCATTTGGTGAAAAATAGCTCATGTGTTGTAAGTTGGGGCTTTATGGATAAACTACATTGAAATTGTAGTCAGCATTGTAGTCTAGTACAGTCAGTAAGAATAAAGACTCCATGCAATAAGCTCTATGAGAATAGTTATTAGTACTATTCTGATTAATGTTTTCATTCTTTGAAAATTCTGGGGGGAAAAAACATCAACTCTGTGTTACTGCTAAAACTGAAATTACTGTAATACTCAGAATTTTCTAGATACAGATGTGGTTAATGTTTACAACAAAATATGTCTTTAAAGAGATTTGTTTTTTACCGATCATAGGAGGCATTTTGATTGATTACTAATAAGAAACTTTATCTGCTCTAATAGGGGCGGGACTGCTTTGTAAACACTGTCAGATTAAAATAATGGTTGTAATGTCTTTTAGCACCAAATTTCCTTTGGGAATTAAATACTTATACCCTGATTCATTCCACTTTATAACACATAATTAAGGGACCTAAGCTTTGTATCTTTGTATGTGTGGATTACTGTTTTAATTCCTATCAACATGTGGTACGTTCATCTCAAAAACCAAATTTGAATTATCTTAACTATAAAAACATTGATGTATTCAACGCCTATTTCCCTTCCCATAAAGCAGGTTAAAGTAATTGTTTGGCTTAAAACCTTAAATTATTCAGAGTTTACTTTGTAAAATGACATACTTGTTTCAGAGCTGAGTACCCTGGAGAATGAGGGAAAATCCAAAGTTTATTGTCAAATAGATCTACTTGCAATATAAAGGATACATTTCTAATGTTTTTCACTCATTTCTTATACAAGAAGACATTTCTAGTCATTTCACATCAGCCAAAGGCTGGAATTTTTCGAATAAATCAGAGGAAAAGGCTCATGACTGTGACAAACGTTATCCTTTATTAATCCAATGAATATAAAAGATACCCATTATTTTGAGTTTTAAAAAGGGTTTTTTAATAGATTTTCTGATTTGTTTTGTATTGTTTTAAGTATGGTAACGAACTTTAAGGTGCTGTAGACTGGCAACTCATTATGTCTTCAATTTACATTTATCCATTCTATGCAAGTCTTTTGTTTCTTGATGTATGTTATCAAAATATGTGCTGGTAGTAATATTGGGGAAAAAATCTCTGAATGCCTGAAAGAGGTTGGAATTCAATTAAAAGAAATTCAAATAATATGTTTATGCTTTGATTCAGCTGTTTTCTCTTAATTTCACTGAAGGATGATGTGATTTTCTCTAACTGTCTCTATTATAGCTTACATACATGCTAAAGAGATTAAAATGAGATTATTGCCATGCAGTAGCATTTGCATGAGTTGTTACATCCCATAGAAAATAATTATGTCTAAATCATTCAGATTTACACAAATCTCTACACACTGTTGCACACTTTGACACTTCTTATTTATTTTAAAAGGCCGGTTAGCATATAATTTTGAAATCTTGTTTTAATAATCACATTTTTTTTTCAGCTAGCCCAAAAACTGCTAACTGGAAATGAGTAGGTTTTAGGTTCCTTGCCCAGATAGATATAAGGGCTCTATGCACAACTCCACCACCTAAGGTAGCACTGAATGAGTTGATTAATCGAGAGGAGTCTGGCTGCAGACCTGCACTGTCAGGACCCAGAGCTGCAATGTTAGATCGCTGGTTGCATACCTGCACTGTGAGGTCTCCTATGTTGTTAGAACCGGAACTTAATTCGAAGATTTTCAAAGTAAAATTGACAGTGATTTACTAATGCAAAAACTAGTGTCGACAAACTCCTAGTGAAGCTAGCTTCCTTTCACAAACAAGTGTTGTTATGCTGGAAACATATGTACACGCACAATTTTACTCCCCACCAAACTCCTACCTGTAAATATAATTGTGCTGCAAAGAATAAAGTCTCTGTATTTGGATCGCTGGATTGAAAAGGGCATTTGGTCTTTAAGGGATTTTTTAAACGATAATGAAGGTTAGCTGTCCTATGCGAATTTTTGCTTCCTGTATAATTGAAACTGTTCCTATGCTCAGTTTAACACTGTCATAAACTCTAATCTGGAAGCAAACGTCCTGCGTTCTATCGGAGAAGGATTTGACTACAACTTCCAGAATAAACTTCCGGTCCTGACAGTGCAGCTCTTGGTCCTGACAGTGCAGGTCTTCAGCCAAACTCTCTTAAATTAATCAAGGTGTGTCTGGCCATGGTTACTGTTGGCAAGCACACCTGGATTAATTAGTTTATACAGTAACAAAAGACAGGAAACAAAAGAGCTCCCTTTAGTTCAGGAAGTATTAGAGCTGTAAATAGAGCCCTTTCCAGTGTCATTACATTTTTTTTAAAATAACCCAAAGATGTTATTAGTTCCATGAAAAAAAGTGTAAATGTAGCAAAATACAAAAACAGGTATAAATATTATTTTTGAATAATATATAAATATAGCTATATGAAGAGAATTGTGTATTTAACAAGTCTGAGGAAAAAAAAAAAACATAAAAGGATGTTCACCATTATTTATTTTGTGCAATTAAATAACAACAGTGAGTGAACGGTTAATATTTTACTGAATCCTCTCATCTCATTAGCTTTTATTTTCATTTTGTTGTAAGCCAGAGATGTAATGCAATGACTGTGCCAACTCTGTGAAGTCCAGTTACAAGGACTATGGTTTCTGGAAGGAATCTGAACTTGTAAAACTGCTTGAATATAAACCTTTTTTCCTGACTTGTGTTTTCTCCCTTATTTGGTGCAAGTGTCTCTGATGAAATGAGCTTTTATAATCATACTGCGATTTACAAGGAAACTTGCAAAGCTTATGTTTTGGTAAATAATTTGTTAAGCCTCCATCTTGTTTGTTAAAGCATTTGCGTATGTTGTTGAACTATAGAGAAAATAATGTTTTTTCTTTAACAACCATTGCTTATTGAGGTGTTTCTTATTGTTTTTTATTTACCTAATGTTTGTATAACATGATTAATTAAATTGTTTATCATGCTTTTGCCTATGACGGTCAAAATGGGGGTCATAGCTTTACAATGCATTCAAAGGTAACACTGACTTGCTGCATGTGTCAATGGCTACAAACTTGATCACACTACAGCCACACTACATAGATGAGGCAGAATATTTTACTTCAATATGCCTTTCTTTTCAGCTGAGCTGCCATCTTTTTTTGCTTTTGTTGGTTTATTTGTTTTTCTTGTTATTTTCCTCCTATTTTAGGCGCTCGTAGTTTAGCTGGGGGGCGTAGAGAGTACGGTAGGTCTGGTAGGGAACAAATTTTTTTTTTAAATCTTCTTTTACTTCAGCTTCATGTTTACTTCATGCTGTTACTTCAGCTTTTCACACATTTTGTCTACCATGAACATTTCCATTCAGTTAAAATAAGATGCATCATGATTTGAAGCTGTCATATATATATTTATACATTTAAATGTTTTTCCATCTGTTTCCACGTTGAATTCAGTGGAATTTACTAGAAAGAATTGAATTACCAAAGAAGTTTTAGTTCCAAAACTCTTGTTAGCTCACAGCAATTGTTGCATTTACAGATAGAAAGAAAAAATAATAGTTAATATTCCATTTTAAATATTTTTAGTGTAACATATTTTAGTAGAGGCATGCATGACACCTAGTATAATTCTCATAAATTAATTTAGTTTGTTTTTAATTATGATTTAATTTTTTGTTACTGTTTTATACAACTCATCAGTATAAGTGATTCTTCTTTTGCTTTAGTCATTGTATATATTTGATTTGGGTAAACCGAGAGAAAAAAAAGTCAGAAAGCAGTAGTTTATCCATATTTATGATGAGGTTTGGAAGGGTACATTATAATCAACCTGACCAGTAATGCTTTTCCACAAACCACAACAAATCAATGGCTGGTGATAGTTATGTCTTTTTACATATTTGCAATATGGATACAAGAAAAATAAAACTATTGCAAATTTAATTACAGAGCATTATTATTGTTATTATAAAAAATAACATGTTTTATAATTTTATAACTTTCTTCAAAGCTTTCCAAACCTACACAAGTAATTATTTCTATCTAGAGGAAAGGCAAATGGCTTACTTTTGTGAGGTAACTAGGACTGTGATTGAGGTTAACGTTGTTAAAACTGTACTCTTTATGTTTAATCCAAAATAATCTAGTTCCTCAGGGCTGATTTAGGCTTAATGTTAACAAACAGTTACAAATGACATTGTTCTAGACTTAGACAAACTTTGTCATTTTGTATACACAGAGTGTATACTAAATAAAATGTCAATGCATACAGGTTTTCAACAGTGAATGAGCAGCTTACTACAGTGAAATTTACATTACTTTTATAAAGTGCAGCGGTGATCAGAATTTAACAGTGTAAAAGGAAAACAGGTTTAATGACATGGTTCAAAAAGCATTAATATGGAAAGGTTCAGTGCAGTGCAAATAAATAAATAAATAAATATGGTGCAAAATGCAGTAGAACATTAAGTTGTGTTCTATTTAGGATTCCCTCCATGCAGTTTGTGGAGAGCCTGAATTATTCACACCACGCACCCAGTTGGCCCATAGATCTCACTATGATCATCAGATTGTTAAAAGCTCTTGAAAATAAATTACTATCACTCTTGGATGTCACAAAGAGGCACAGAGAAAACAATTGCTTTTTACTTCCAAATGTATTGTGGTAAGCATGTGGTCTGTGCTCTGCACTGCCCTTAAGGGCTGCAAATGAAGTGTCTTAAAAGTCTTATTTTATTGCACAAAGTTGACACGTCAAGCATAAACCACCCCGTAGTCTACTTTAAAGATTTCCAAAATGTTGCCAATCTTTCGAAATTCAGCATCTCTTATAACAGACAAAGGTTAAAAGTTTATTTTAATGTTGTAAAGATCATAGAAAACTGAAAGTTTTTGTGAATAATGAATCCTTCCCAGTAATAATGACATGTTAAATAGCTTCTTCGTGTATTTTTTGCTCCTAAACCTTTTAAACATCTCAGTAATGCTGAAAATATTCAACTTAGATATTAAGTTCTGTTTTTTTTTTTTTTTTTTCCTGATTGGAGAAAAAAACAACAACAGATTTTTCAGTTTGAGACTGTTAAGTCACTGGTCAGCTCCAACCAAGCTTAACATTTTTTAGATATAGGACACCAACCAAGAAGGTTCGACAATCAAAAGATAATGAGAAGGTTGCAAGCAATATACATGTGTGAAATATCTGCATGCAACTTAAGTCTTAAAAGGTTTAAAATTTGTTGCCATGGCTATACTGTACAAAAGTTGCTCATCTAATTAAAGTTCTTCTTATTAATAGACCAACAAATAAAAATGTTATTTGTACAAAGAATTTGGCAGGTATACTAAAAAATATTGCCCAATAATGTTGCCTAATAAATTAATTTGTTAATATTATTTTTTTACTCAACATTAAAAAAATATATATATTTGCTGTTGCCTTAAATCATAAACATACTATTTTGTTTTCAACCCAAATTGTTCTTTTGAAATTGGATTTATTTGATAGTGTGATACTGCCCCTATATTGATTTGCAGCTCATCATGGTGCTTTGGGGGTAAATATCTGGTCATTGATTTGTCTTGGTTTGTCTTGAGGATCTTACATAAAGGTCGACTCACCTTGCATCCATGGGGGCATCACCACTGTATGTATATATGTATGTGGCTCTAAATATTAGTAAGAAGTAATAGCCTTCACAAATCAAATGATAGAGGAATTATAATTCCAGTAGCATCAGCTGGAGTTGTCAGTCAATAAACACCCTTAGGTCCTATTTGTCCTAATCTTCCATTCATTCATTCATCCCTTCATGAGCATTCACATTGCTTGGTATGCCTTTCAAAAAGGGACTAAATTTTCTCCAACCACATTTCTTTTTTTTTTGTTTTGTTTCTTTTTTTTAAATGTTTTTTATTAAACAAAAAAAAACAAGATTTAGTTAGAAATGAGCAAAACGCACACACCCGAAATATGTCATTGAAATAAAAGGCTCTTTCAAAAGAAAATAAAAGTAGAACTTTGACATCTTACATCCACAAATGTTAATATTTTATTAGTAGTTTGCTATGTTACCCAAGGCTAGTACTGCAGAAAATCTATAATAAAATTATAGTTATATAATACAAGTCTGCATTTATCGACAGCCCTATTTCTTACTGAAACTCATAATTAGATTCAATGAAACGTATTCAGAAATCTGCTTATTGGTCAAAAGAGTTTATCTGTGTGTTAACAATCTCAGTATAAATGCAGCTATTCTCTGAAGAGCTCAGATGTTTGATTGGGAACATTACAGAGAAAACAGGATAAAAAAACAAAGAACAGAGTGGATAGGCCAGGGATGCAACTGTGGAATGTTAAGTTTCATTAGATTATTATTAGACATTTCAAGATGTTATGCATCATAGGAACTTTTCAGTCCTTTAATTGGAAACCTACCGGTAATTACACCGCTATAAAGCCACCAAGACATGACCATCCTCCATTCTAGTTAACATATTGACCAAAGAAGAATTAGGCTTACACTACTAACCTGGTATGTATGTGTCGGTGATTTTGGAGAAAAAGGATAACATAAGAGGATCAGTTTGCATAATGACAAGAGATGCTCTCATTTTAAAAAATGAATCTCTTTGATGTATATGCAAATTGCATTGCATAGCAGAAAACAGAAAAATGTAAAATTCCAAGTAAACCTAATTTCATGATGAAACATGGTGGTGGCAGTATAATGCTGTTGGGAGGCTTCCATTAGAGCTGATAAAAAGAAAACCTTTCAGAAGAGCAAATTAACTAGGCAAAAGTATGACCAGAAGAAAAGAAATGTTTGAGAATCTGAACAAAGACTTATTATGTTCAGTCATGATCTCCAGCAAATCTGACTGAGATACTTTCAAAATAAAATTATGGGGGGAAATGTCTTTCCTTCATATAGATCTAAATAGAGTTGAGGTGTGCCAATGGGACACCGAATACAATTTGGTCAATAAAATAAGTTGGAAAAGGCTACAACCTGGAATGATTGAGAAAAAACTTTTGGCACTTTATTAAAAGTGCTTAATGTAGACTTAAGCAATGTTAAATATATTAGTAATCTAACAAAAGCAAAATACAAATACCGTTTGATGATGGGAATAATAATCTTAAGTTAAAATTTGTAATATTATCTATGTGACATATTTGCGGTTAACTTTAGATTCCAATTAACTGAGCTTGACATGTATATCCATGTTTTCTCTTTGACAGGATTTTAAAGTAAATTGAATTAAATGTGTTAAGTTTGCCATAAGAATTAGGATATAAACCAAAATGCATTTCAAATTTTAAAAAAAGGAAGCAAGACATAAAAGAACCGAGATGATAAGTTGTCATATCGGAAGTTAAAATACCAGGTATGCTAAAGAATATTTATTTTATTGTGAAAAAAAAAAGAGAGAGAAAAAAGTTTGAAAACTTGGTTTTAAAGCTTTGTATTTAAAGTCCTATTACAATCATTTAAGCTTAAGACAAGACTGGGTTTTAAGTGTTTATCAGTGTTTATGATTTGTTTACATTTTTTAAACACAAAATACTTAAAAATAAAAAGGTTTGATTAAGCAGTATTTTTGGACACAACATGTCTTTGGACAAATATTATTATTATCTATAAACATGTTTGCTAAACTTCTCCCGTTTTAAAAACAGAATAAACCTTAATACGTTACTTTTACTTTGAAAGTGATTATAACAGTTCACATTAATTAGTACAGCTTATTATAGTAATAGAAAATAATTGAATATATTCTTTGTGTTACAGAAATGAAAAGCTTTAATTTGCAGATTTTATTTATGGAACTGTGCATGTTATTACATTTATATACATGTCATCCACTCTAACATTTTCAGCCCCCATGATCATGTCAGAAATCCATCACTCACTGCACACCATTAATCCACAATACACCCTTACTTGAGAAGCCTGGACAGCACCTCTTTGCCAGTCTGAGTCCACAACTTTGGCAAGAACAGCCTGACGCTCAAGTGGAGGGAGATGGACAAAGCGGAGACACAATCTGAGGACATTTTCATCAATTTCTTTTAGAGATTTTAGGTCTTGAAAGCAAAGAAGCAGGTTTGAAAAGTCTTGCTGCAAACAAAGGAGAGTAAAGGTCTGTCACATTCTCTGTGACAACGCTAGCATAAGCTTTCCATGGAGACGATGCAATTGCTCCTATTATTGGATTTTTAAAATGTATTTTCCTAAATAATTTATTGGTAATCTCAAGCAGATTTGGCAAAAATAAATAAAATGGAGTGAAGTTTCTAAGTCCTCAAAGGTTTGGCTTATCTTTTTGATTTAAGAAAATCACAATGAGCGATGCAACATTTATATAACAGGTAAATTATAAGTAATAATTTTTTGGAAAATTTGGAAAACATTTAAAAATTAATCTTTCAAAAAGATCAAAAAGTCTCACTGCAGCATGCATGGTTGTTGAAGTGGTTTTGAAAAGGAAACTGGAGAACAGAGACAGACTACCTTACTTTCCAGTTCAGAACTGTGTTCTTTGTCTGGGTCTCTCACCACATTCTGTCTGACTTTCTTGTTGTTCTTTGTTATCTGAATATCATTGTTGATTTTGCAAATATTCTACATGAAAATTATTCCAATTTACCTATTTACACATAATTAAACACTTTGATAGCTTTTTAAGGGCCTAATTCTAATTATTTGTTTTTTCATCTTTAAAGTCCTTTGTGCATTTTACAGCAAAATAAAACAAACAAAAACAAAACATATACTAAAAGATTGTCTCTCAACAAGAGACACAATGTGAAGATGAATTAAATGTCTGAATTACCACCTTGTTAGAGGAACATGTAAAAATACCTCTGCCCAAATTTCAGTTGATTTCATCTAAAAATGTTCACTTTAGCTTCACATTCATGTTGATAATTTTTTCCTCTGTCTTTCTTGTATGTCTGTCCGATACAGCTATGATGAGCAGGATGTTTACATTTTAACATGAATGTTCTGTCAAGTTGTATGTTTCAGTATACCGTATGACTTTTTAAAGTCATGATGCTTATTTTCAATGTTCAAGCAATGCAAATGAGTCACATTCCCTACAACTACCAATATTCAAAACTCTTATTGCCAAAAGTATTAAAGCCTATTCTGTATTGATGTACTATTATAAAGAAACAGTTGATTTACTTAAATGGACATGTAAACCTGCCTTGAAGATATTTTTCAGGCTGATCATCTCTTTTAAGACGCTGCATAAGGAATGTTTCTCATAAACATTGCTCATATAGGCTGCAAGCTGCTTTAGTGGTATTAAAGATTCTGAATTTGGAGAAGGAAACACAGATATTGATGGATAACAGATTTTATATTTACATGTTTTGCATACTGATGAGTTACTTAAGATTTTTAAGGGGGATATACACTGTCAGTGCAACGCATAGGTTACGCTCTAGGCAGTTTTCCATTTGAAACGGTTAAATGATTTAGAGTGGATGTTAATATGCTCATTCAACACTCATATTATGCACATAGATATGGGGCACTGTTCTTACTTTAGGATGAGTTAGTTGAAGTTCATAACTTTCACACATAGTGATGTTTATTTACTTAGCAGGTCACAAAGCTCATCTTTGCTCAGAGCCCCGTTGGAGCATTCTCTTCAGCGTCTCAAGTAAATTTCAGTTTTCAAACATACGAGCTGCTTTGCTGCTCTGACGCGCTGTTACGCGTTCTGTGTATTTAAGTTGGCCTTGGAACTTTTATTTATTTAATTTATGGCTTAAAATATTAACCCATAAATTATTGACTTTGAGATGCAGAAAGTTAGATGGTTTTGCTGGTCTAATTCAGTTATACTGCCCAATGAACTTTTTGCCAGATAAAGCTGTTCTGCACACGATGTAGTAGTTGTCACTCATTGGATGTATTCTTACACATATGACCCCAATTTAGACCTTTACTTTGGCTTAGACGCACATCTGTCAGAAGATGAAATCTGTGCTTCTAACAGCCACTCTTAAGGTTTAGATATTTACACAGGTTGTTAAACCACAGATGGCATAATCAGACAACTCCTAGATTGCTCTCTTCCTCCAAAGACATCTTTAAATCTACGGTTCTAACTGTAAATCTAGGTATGTAATTAATTAGTATGTGCTAAAAGTACTGTGTTATTAGCATACTGTATAAGTGTATGTACCTGCAATTCCAACCACAACTAAAGTAAATCCTCTTTAAATCCAAGGGTTTCATGTGTCCAAAGGTCAGATATCTGTATTTAATAGATAATGGAGGGTTATTTGAGGTTGTGGCTGCTTAGGTCAGAGTTTAGTTTTAGACATTGCAGAATAACATATAAGACTGAAAGAAGGTGCACTTTTTTTTTTTTTTTTTTTTACAAAAGAGCAAGTGAAACAAACAATGATATAACTCCATAAGAGATTAAATGAAGTTTTCATAAAAAAAAATACTATACAACTCTATTCAACAGGATTCTAGAGGCTCTGTGTTTCCTTTTCTCTTTGCATTTAGTTCATACAGTATATTAATTATACAAGGAAGGTTACAAAGTCGTCTTTGTATATCTGTTATTTACATCATTATTATCATTATATGCACCATGCAAGTGTGTACCTTAACCTGCATTTTTTTTCTAACTGATGTTACTTCCTCCCTGCAGGGATTCAGTTTCGTCTCCCTACGTCATGCAGTGTGGACCGCGCTCAACCACCTCCAGGTAGCAGAGTTATCTCCTCTGTTTCTCAGTTGTAATAAACAAATGGCTCTTAATATGTAATTGAAAAATAAATAAGGGCTAATCTGTTGTTTAAAAAAAATATTTCAAGAGGGATTTTATTTATAATATTTCTCCTATAACCCCTATATAGCTCCATATTCCCTATAAAACGGTATCTTAGTTTACCTGTTCACTAAAACTTAACACAGCTTCATTATAAGAATGAGTTTACATGATAGCCCCCTAACCCTGAATAAACCTAACAATAAGAGTACCAATGAAATAATGTCTGAAAAATGTATCTAATCTTCACAGCTGTACGAGGAGTCAACACTCTTTGGAAAGCCCAGAACAATTTTCTTAACCCAGGTTTAAAAACCTGTAATAGGATTTGTTTTGACACATAACCAGTTTGTGTGTTCAATCCGACAGTAAATGTTTAGATGATTTTGGGAATAGGTAGAAAAGGAGTTAATTTCTTATTAGTTTACCAAAAAAAAAAAAAAAAATATATATATATATATATATATATATATATATATATATATATATATATATATATATATATTTATATTTATATTAACAGTGTATGAGAAATGCTATATAAATAGTTATATTATGGGGAGTGTTGGCCTAGTGGTGAGAGCAGTGCGCTTGTGCTCTGAGAAGGTTTCAAGTACCAGGTTCAATCCCAACAGCCTGCACAATGGGTCCCTGAGCAAGACCCTTAACCCCACACTGCTCCTTAGGCACGACACAATGGCAGCCCACTGCTCCCCAAGGGGATGGGTTAAATGCAGGGAGCAAATTTCCCCATTGTGGGACAATTAAGTGATTTACATTACATTTACATTACATGTAAGGGATCCTTACTGTACTTATTTTTTAACAAGACAATGAACAGATCATCATAGAGCCTTTGTGATGTTAAGGCCTTATACAAAACCTAACCTGTTAAAAGAATAGCCAAAATTTGCATTCTGGTCTATCAAGGCAATCAATAGACACAAACAAGGACGCACATAAAATTGTCAATCGGTTTTAAATTGACCAGATATTCTTTCATTGATGGGTATGTTGAGGTCTTGCTGACTGAATAGAAGGGATCCAATCTGGGACCATAATCTGTAACCCACTGGAGTCCTTAAAATGATTTAACTAAGGATCTACTTTTTTTCATTTACGATTAAATTCCAACACTTGAATTTGGGTATCTGCGTATGCTGGTATTGTTTCTATACCAAAGCTCTGTTTGCTTTAATGTTATCATCATTATTGTTGAAATCCTCTCTGTAAGCACATGTTTCTATGTACACATGTATATCGCAAAAGCGAACTTAAAATTATTTCAAGGTCAGAAAAGTCGGACATAAAAACTAAATAATATTAGCAAAACAAATGCCATCCTGAAATCCATTATTCAGGATTGCAGTTTGAACCCTTATAAAGGTTCAAACTGGAACCCTTTATAAGGGTTCAAACTGGCTGCATTTACTAAATCAAAGACAGATGCATATAAAGGGTTAAACTTTTCTGCTCTTCAGCAGATTTTTAATATCACTTAAAATGATCAGATGAACCGATTGAATACATCAAGACCTGTGGATATCTCCCATTTTTACTCACATCCAATCTACTTTTTTTTTTCCAGTATCAGAGCTGATACTGTTAATAGTATCCAATCCCTGCATTTCTAGATTTAAACAAGATGGTAAATCCCATTGTGAATCAAACATGCAAATTCTGCAAAGACTGAATTGTTTTTCTACTATTGGTCTTTTTAGCTGCACAGTAGTTAGCACTGTTGCTCTCCAGCAAGTCCTGGGTTCAAATCCTGGCCTAAAGTCTTTTGGCATTGAGTTTACATGTTCTCCCCTTGCATCTGTTGGTTCTCTCTGGGTACTATAGCTTTCTTATACAATGCCAGAACATGCATGTTTTGTTTCTATGTGGCCCTGGAAATTTAGCAAGGAGAAGCGGTTACAGCTAATGGATAAATGGCCTTACACTATAAAACAATATGTTGTGAACATATTTCGGCATCAAACTCACTTGAAAAAAAACTGTGCAAGAGTAATACTTAAACACCTTATAACCTTTCTACGTATTGTGTTGGCCTACCTGTTTTGGTCCTTCTGGGTTCTGTTGGTTGATTTTTGCCCGATTTGTCTGGAATTTTTTTCTTGCTTAGTGGTCTTGCTGTTGTTTGGATGACTGGTTTGGCTTGCCTGGCTGTAGATAATGGTGTGGCAAGCTCTCAAAGGCTTGTAACACTCTCTCTGTCAATGTACTGTAGGGGTAGAGGTTGGATGCAGAGATGACTTTTGGTGATTTAATGAAAAAGGGCAACAAACAAAATCCAAGAACAAAATACCAAAAACCAGGAGACATCAGGGAAAACACACACAGGGAGCCAAGCAACAATGAGAAACCATCAAAGAGTAACTGCACAAGAGGCGTGTATATGAGAGACAGGAACAATGGGAGGACTAATTATCTGATAGGGAGCAGGTGTAGACAGAAGTAACCAGAAGGGAAAGGAGATTGGCACAAGGGGGCAACAGAGAGCAACTCAAAAAAATGCAAGACTGCTTAAATATAACAAAAAATGGAGAATAAAACAAGAAAACAAAGAATAACATAAATCAAAGTCAAACAGAAAATTTAAGAGGAAACTTAAACAGAAGTCCACAAGGGGAGAACTATAACACTTTCTTATCTTGTGCCTTCTTGGCCTTGGGGCTTTTTTGCTTCACTAATGGACTAAATATCTCTAGGGCGAAGGTAGCTTTGATCCTTTGGGTGATGCCTTAAATCTGTCAGCCTAGTTCTGCTACAGCTTTCAGAGCCAAGTCCACTTGGCTTTACTGCTCTTTGCAGGCCTTCTACTTTTCCCTAACAAATGTTCACCTCCAGGTAATACACTTGCTCATACAACCCACTTAACCCAAGCACATGTATTGCTATGCTTACACCCACCTACACACAGAGATAATCCAAAATGGTTAAAGGTCATCCAAACAAAGGTTACTATTACAGCAATGTGACCTGACCTGCCTTCTTTGATGCTATATTGAGTCACAATTTAATAAGGTCAATTACACAATTAGAATACTAATGTGATATATCTTACTTGCAGTGCAAAACTGCCTTGGTAGAGGTAGGCAACCAAGTTATCCATAAAGTATGTTGAAAATGCTGCAACAGGACAATAGGGAAAACGAAGAAAAATTATGCTTTTTTTTCTTAAAATTCCCCACATGAAATTAAAAAAAAAAGTAAAACCATTAACAGGAACTAGAAAATTTTGAGAACTCGGGTTCAAGGAGACAAAAAGAAACAGAGATACAAGACGCAACTGTCAACCAGCTCCACAGGCGGCCCCGTCCAGGAAACACACAGCCAGGTAGATGTGCTCCAAGCCAGTTCCCATATCAGAGGATGAAGAGAGCACAGACAGTTAGTCCCAGTAAGAGAAACAGGACTTCACTGGAAAAAAGAAACAAAAAAACAAGCTGAGCTCCAACATCTGAAAACAAAGGTGTTGATGGCAGCAGCAGAGTCGATATGGTGTCACAGCCAAACAGGAACAGACGAGATGAATCTACAATGATGAGAAAAAGCAGAAGAGAATAACATTAGAGATTGAACCAACAAATACTGAAGAATTAGAGAATAGAGATAGAATGAAGCAGAAAAATAAAAAGGGGTCCCTATGTCTTCCAGCAGTCTACAGTAAGCCTGTAGCAGCATAACTATAGAGATAGCCTGAGTAAATATAGTAAATATTTGCTACATCAGAAGTTAGTCAACAAATTTGTTTTCATTTCCTCTTCAGCGCATTTAGACTTTTAAAAAAAAGGGTCTAAAACCCCCTTAAATAAAAACATACTATGTTTAATTGAATTTGGCTGTTTCAATCAAGCTGTTCTATTGAGATGCTTCAAGATGAGCAAAAAAAAGTTGAAGAAACACGTTTTGTATCCCACTCCAACTCTTGGCAAAGCCATACCTCACAAATAAAAAATAAGATAAATAATAAAAAACATTTCAATCATTAGGCTCCCATGTAATGCTGTACTATAAGGAACAAAATTCAAAATTGGATTGAACAATTTATTCAGACAAATTTAAATTTAAATGTTTACAAAGTAAAAAAACATAAGAAGTCAATATCAATATAACTAAAGCAACATATGCTTACATAGTGCACATAAGCTAAATATAAATCTTTCCACCGAAATTCTTAACATTATAATAAATAAAATAAATGTATTATTATTATGTCACAGTCAGGAGAAAAGCTGTTTGTCTCTTTTAAATTAAACTGCAAACCTGTCAAACCAGTTCAAACACCACATTCTACTGTAAATCCTCGCAGCATTGGCATGATTTCAAAAGATAATTTAGGATTAAAGAAATAAGATAAAATATGTCTAAACTCTTCAAGGTATGAAATATAGAATTGTTTTAGTTTCTAAGCTGAACAGCAACACAATTTACTGAAATTTGTCTAGTTCTGTTTAGTCCTTTCCTCTCTGTATGTGGATGTATTTACTGATCTACTTTGTGCAATCATGCAAAGCCAAACAATCCAGTTCAAACAAAGACAGCACCAATGACCAAATGAAGGACAATAAACTTTTCCGGTCTATTTAATAATCCAATGTGTCAATCGAAACAATACATTATGCTATTGATGCTCAATGGTTGGGTTGTAGTTTTAAGTGATTTTGTTATAGTGTGCTAAGTCAGAGAGAGCTAAGACTGTTAGGGATGCAGAAAATAAAGAGCCAGCCATCCCATTCAAAATGCCAGAGGTCTCCTGACTAATCCCTATAGTATTTGCTAGTGAATAGTTGCTGACACTTTTAGCTCAAATTTAAAGGCCATTCATTGACAACTGGATAATGTTTATATTTAGAGTAGGCATCTGGTCCACAATAATGAACAACTTCACATTCATTTTATTACTAGAAGAACTGTTTTGAAATTATTCTTTTGTTCTTTGAAGATACATTTGAAGTTCATTAAGACTCTTCGGTGAATCATTTTTTAAAAAGTTGTGATCACTTGTAAGTAAAAAATGTAACCAAGGCAAAGCATTATAATTATCTGCTATGCAGTGTGCTGGTCTCCCTTTTGCAAAAAAAAAACAAAAAGCGCTGAGCTTTTAAAGCAGAAATCCCTAAGACTCTTTCCACATGGAGGTAATGGTGGCTTAATAGCCAATCACCAAGTACATGTTGATCAGTGGTATAATGGAGCTTCACTACACACAGCTGAGCTGGGGGATGAGCAGTGCACTGTGCACCGTCAAGCCTGAAAATAATTGAACTTCTGTCTGTGGTGACATCATGGAGCCTGAAATTTGATGCCTTTCTTTTTACATGTCCACAAAAAGAAAGGTAGAGAATAAGCTAGCAATTTCTCAATGTTTTGAGCTTTAATCTGACAGAGTTATAGTGATTTAAATGTCAAAATTCTCATCAACCCACTGTTTGCCCGGAGTGTACCTTCTTTTAGACTCCTCTATTCTGCATTTGGGTTCAGCCATGTGGCAAATGCAGCTCGTTCCATGCCTTAATGAAAGGATCTTAAAGCTGTTCTATGTTATGTTACCATAACATTACCAGCAGATTCTTTAATTGATGTTAATTGTGAGGTGGCAAAGTAGATCCATTGATAACAGTTGTTTGGGATATGCAGAACAATATGTTGGATTAAGATCTGGGCACTATTCAGGCCAGATGAACATTTTAAAGTAAAACTGTGTCAGGGACGGATTAACCTGCTAAAAATGCCCCATACATTTGGGTTGGTTTCCAGAAAAGGACCTACATAAATTAGATTGTTTAGGTTGATGGTATGGGTCAAAGTAACATGGATGGTAGGTATTTAAGTTAAAGTGCTAAATATATTGGAATGGGTAACAAAAGCTAGCCATTGCTCCCCACATGCATCAATGACTCAGTTGCCAGTTAAATATTTTACCTTGTTTTGACCACTTTCAGTAGACATTGACCTCTTGAGCTTTAAAACACTTCACAAGACGTGCAGTCATTAAAGGCTCTGAATGTACCGTTCTGCATGATCCCAAACAGCAAACATTTACACAAAATTATTAGTGTTACAAACTTCTAAGTCAGTGATCCCTGAATCGCTGATCAGGTGTCTCCTGTGTTCAAAGCTAAACCCAGCATTGGCATTAAAACCTGAAACCACCATACATGATTAGTCTGTCTAATCCAACCCACGTCCCAAGTCAGATCATATGAGGTTATGGTACTTAGAGGTACCTAATTGGAAATGTATTTGGCTGGTCAGACTATGAGAGATCCTCTGCAACTGTGCTTACCTAGCTCTGACAGAGATTGACCCACGGTTTATTTTGGTCGACCTACTGTACGCACCACCAACCAGCAATTCAGTGGCAACAAATCCGAAACAGTAAAAATGCTTTGGGTATGTTAGGAACAATGTTCGGAATACAGTAATCTAGAATTTTATAAATATATGCTTGAAGTCTTTAACATAATCAAAAGTTAATTTAATTCTTGTTTGTACCTATATTTTGTAAGAAAGTAACTAAAATCCTTTTAATATAGTAGAAACGTCCCACCAAATTATAAACCCAATACATTTAGATGAACAACAATCAGCAAAAATAGATATTTCTAGAAATATGATTTCCATTAATGCTGGTATGAGGGAACAATTTATTGAGGCAGCCATACAGTAAAGTGTTTGAATAAACCGCTAAATATCTGAGAGCCCCTTAAATGGCAGGCTCATTGTGAAAACCATTATCGTTAAGCTTTTGAGGGACTCCAATAAAGGTGATTAGTTTCTGATTACTCAGTTGTTGTCCACGTTGCCAGTTCTTAAAAGCGTTCTGATCCCCTTCAACCTTTTCTAAGCACCCCAACAGACCACATTATCAGGCTTTAAACAGTTTGATCCCTGACTCTCTGCCTACGAAATGTCCTCTGTCTAGTGCTTATTCATGGGGAGAGGACAGGCTTTACAATTAAAATATATAATTTCCTTGTTTATGAGGCCTGTACTAACAACTCTGACAAAGACAATGGAGTATTCCTATTTACAGTCAGAAAACAATGTCTCTGTTCTCAGAAGTAGAGCAATTACTCAAATTATCAGTACAATTTGGATGACCAAGGAAAACAAATGCATCTTACTTGGTTGACTCTATAAAAACGATGGAGTGCAGGTAACATACATTTATTACTGGGGTTTTGTTACATTTATCCCTTTGTAAGTGTATATTTGTTTGTTTTTTTATATATATATGTGTGCTTGCTTTTATGTTTTTTACATGTATCTGTTAACTTAGCTGTTTGTCTTTTCCCTCACCCTACACCATGTTTTTGTTAGTTATTTTCTACACCTGTCTTTCAATATCTGTTATTTTCCTAAATGTGAAATAAGTCTAAGTTTGTCTTTCTTACCCCTCTCCAACTCTTAAACCAAATGTTCTACTTAAACAGTTTTCACTTTAACTTTTCCTCCAGTGCAACATCTTCTGTTTCATTTCAAGCATTTTTTGTTTAAATCCTTTTCTTAAATTCAAGACCTCTCCATCTGCTTTTCAACTGGGCTTGGTATTTAACATGTCTGTGCAGCCATTATAATGATAATCACTACTAATAAAGGGCTTCATTTGTTTGTTTTTTTAAGATTAGAAATGAAAGGGTAAACTGATTTTAAAGAATAGTGTTATATAAAAAATTCCCAACATGCTAAAATTATTAAAGCCTGACATTAATATTACTGAATTCTATGCTCGTGTTGAACAGTTTAAAGATTTCAATTTAGGAAGTAAGTCAGTCAGTACCAGTGTGTAATAATAGAAAGCGTGGAGTTACTGTACCCTCTGAGTCATTGTGTTCATTATATTCTGGTACCCACCTGCTGTGTCTAACAGAACTCCAGCCCCTTTGCGTTGGAATGAAGTCAAATCTATGACAAGTTTTAGTTCAAAGAGTTCATTTAATCTGAAGTCTCCTTGGTGTTTGCACATAATATGTGTTTAGCAACAGCTCAGCTTATACAGTGGGCACTTGAGCAGGAAAGGAAAACTAACATTCCTGTGTTAGCCAACTTCACTTATGCCGATTATTAGATAACACACTTTGCCCAAAGCACTATTTATGCATACATGAAAGGCTCAAGGTTGCATCACATAAAAGCTTTTTAGCTTAATAGAATAATCAAAAAGTTGTTTTTGGTTCTACAGATTAGGAAACTGATTTTGAAAGTGGGTTATTTACAAGTATAACAATTATAGAAAATTAAGGCTAATGAGAACCTCAGAAGCTGGGCACCAGTGTAAAAAGTTAAAGCCAAAAAAGACAACTCTACTAATAACTACTGTTAAACTATTAGTACAGTATCTCATAGATTAAGGTAGAATCACAACAATAAATAAAAATTTTATTCAATACTACATTTTGGCATGCTTTTATCTTCAATGATTTTAGACATTTGTAGTAAGTGCTGCATTGTTGATGTTCTCTTCTTCTTGCCAGGTAGTCACAACAATTAATGTCAATACTCTTCTTGATCAGCAAGCACATAATATTAGCACATAATATTAGCCATCAATCACAGATCAAGGTTATGGACAGTGGCGGCTGGTGGAGTTTTCTCGGGGGTGGGGCTATAAATTCAAAATAGACGTATACCAAAAACCAATCAAACATAAACTAAGTTATCACACCAGTATATTTATATGAATGCCAACAACAAAAAACATTACAAAAAATACATACTTTCATGTACATTTTTACTTTTTGTACATAAATCTTGCCCTTCTGAGGCGTTTTGAAGGCAAATTTGTGTTTTGCATGATCCAATATGGTGTCACATACCTAAGAAAGTTTAATAATTGAGAAGCCATAGTCAGCTTTATATTTTTTAATATTTAAAGACTATTTTCTGAGAATGTGTTTATTTAAGAGCAATTATGCAAATTAAAAAACATCTAGAAAAATTACACTATATTATATTATTTTCCATGTGAATCCCAGATTGTTCATGCTTTTTTCCCTTTTCTAAAGAGTGCTTTCAATCAGTCCTGCTTGTATTTGTTCATGCTGGGTCAGATCCTGTCCTTTGAAAAAGGAGGCGGAAAAGCAGAATAAAGCGTCAGCCTTACTGAATGCAGTTAGCCAAGCCTTGTAGCTAAACCAGGTCCTGGAAAAAAGACCAAGTGTACCGTTCCTTCTGTCTTTTGGCTGCTGATTCATTTTGATTTTTAGCTGATCAGGTCCAAACAATTTCACCTCCAGCTTCTCTTGGTACGTTTTTTAAGGGATTTCACTTCCACAACTCGACCTGTCAATCACCCGCACTACAACTATGACAACAGTTCTTGCCACCTAATGTGTGCCCCGAGTTCCCCTATCCTTTTACATTGCAGAGGAGCTACTGAGCATGTACAACTTTTAACGAGAGTCAATGTGCAAAGATTTTGGTCCCCTTCGGCAGAAATACCTCACCAATCGACGAAAAATGAAAAACAGCTTTAATCATCATTAAAGACTAAATATTCATCTTGCACATCTAAGAAATATATATCAATATACTTTGAAATACTTTAATTTATCAATTTGATTTTAATTCAATGTTTTTTTATGTATTTATCAAGCCGCCACTGATTATGGGGTGTTTCAAGGCAAGGCAAGGCAAGGCAAGGCAAATTTATTTGTATAGCACAATTCAGTACAAAGACAATGCAAAGTGCTTTACATGATTAAAATACAGGAAGATAAATCAGAATCAAAGCAAGTAGGAAAAAAAAAAGTAACATAAAAGCCACTTGCAGATAACGAATAAGCGTGCTGGGGAGTTGTGCTTGGATGTTGCAGCTTTAAGGACTTGCATTTGTGAATTCCCAATCCCATTTTGCAGTGCACCTACTGCACAGGGGTTACTTTTCTCATTGGCTGCTTGTCTATGTACCCTTGGTTTCTTACTACATAGCTGCTAATAACATTTAGCATCCATTCGTCAGCTCTGGTCAACAGCTCATTGGCCAACAATGAGAACATAATAGAGGGTAGGAAAACAATTCCAGACTGCTGTGCTGAATCATAACAGCCTTAATTATTACAAACATCAGGACAAGACAAGCAAACACAGGAATGATGCTGATCAAATTGGGAGTACCGCTTTTTGTTAAAGAAATACAAAAAAATGAATAAAATACACAAATGTAGCAGACATCTGAATTTCTCCCTTATAAAACCAAACTCCGTTTCGAAACCCAAAACATACAAAGATGTGTACATTCACATTTTTCAAACAGGGTAAATAATGTATTTTTTTTTACTCTGAAGAGAGCTGTGCAGATATTTACTGTTACACAAAGAATTGTGTGCAATGTGGAATGTCAGGAGCTCCATATACAACATAAATTAGTGCCAGGAAAAATACCCCTTCCTCTTTTTAGCTCCTGTTTACTGCAAGCGCTATTTAGATAGCACTTTTTATAACGACACACTTCAACCATAACTTAGGTATCTTTGCTGATTAGAAGTATTCAGATTGAGCCAAAGTCTTGAGGCAATTCGTTTTTTGTGTTTAACTTGCACCATTTTTCAAGGAAACTAACAAACACAAATAAGACAAAAAATACACCTCAAAAAGAACATCTGAAACCATTTCAAGTAATTAATTTTGAGCTTTATTTTGGATGTCAAGGTGCAAAGAAAGCCTTATTTTACTGTATCATGAGAAATATGGCCTTATTTATAGTGCTTTAAAGGCAACTTTATTTACCTGACTATTAAAGATTCCAGAAAAGTTAAAAAACAATCCACTGGACTTTGTTTCCAATTTTAAAGACATTTCGCTTCCCATCCAGGAAGGAATCAACTGTATTGCTGTATTGTAGGGTTTTGAAAGCTAAGTCCAACCCCTCTGTTTAAGGTTGGGTTTTCTTTGTTAACAAAGATGGCTTCCTTTACCCCCCTCTCAGACCGCCTGTCTTCATTGTCCAAAATGTAAACAGTCTTGTCCTCAAAAGAATGTCCTTTGCCCATAAGGTGTAGATGTACTGCCGAGTCTTGTCCCAAGGAAGTAGCTTTTCTCGGGACAAGACGAGACTTGTCGAGACTTGGACAAGACTGGCGGTACAGGAGCAGAGCACCTCCCTGTTCAGCCAAGTCAGCAATCTCCTCTAACGACACCCCTATTAGAGACAAAGACAGGTATGGGTGATTGCAGGCTAACAAAGAAAAAACGACTGCCCATTCCAAAGGGGCAGACTGGTTCATCCGGTTCAATTTGCATGTTTTCTAAGCCAAAACAAGGCTTTGTTTTTGGTCTACTCTATAAAAGCTTGAACTCAACGGTATGTCTGACATTTTGAATTGAAAAAGCTTCCTGTATGGGAATTGAAACATCTTCAAACTTGGAAACAAAGTCCAGTGGATTGTTTTTGAACTTTTTTGAAATGACTATGACCTGGGTGACTGAGAATCTTCACCAGCGACTATTAAAGAGTTTTATTTTTGTAAGAAACCATTCTACTACAGAACAATCTACTTTATTAATATCCAATTAGGAACAGACTGGTTACAGTCATCTAATGTATCATTCCTAGGAACTCTAGAACTTTGATAGTGATCATTTTGTAAATTAATTGGCTGTACTTGGAGAAAAACCTGGTATTGCCTGCTCATTTGATTAGACAGCGACCTGATTCAGCAATAGTTAATTTAATTTTGTATTCACTGTAAAAAAAACATTATTTCTACATATAAAGTGTAGTTCAGTCTTTTGATAGAATACAGATATTTGAAAATAATGTGTCACTAAAGGTGTCTCACTTACCAGCTCAATTTAAGAATAAATGACTTAATTACAGTATTTTTTGTAATGTTTGTGTTTTTTTCCACTTAACTCTAAAAAAGACCATTTAAACCATAAAAAGTTTTTTTAGCAATGTTTTGTCTAATAGAATGCAGAAGCTATGTGTTCAAACTCGTCTCTGTGGTCCCTCCTGAAAGGATTTAATGGAATTTCATTTTCCAACAAAATTCTAATCTTTTTCATAATCCTTTATTTTTTATCTCCAAAGAAAAGCTGCTATCTTTCCACCTTACTGACATTTCCTTTGCTTTAGCAGCTAAATCAATGTCTAGTTTCCCATCATGCAAAGAGTTCTTCCATCTCACTCTGTGTGATGTTGATGAACTGCAACATTTGCCTTTATCAGCTTTGGCCATGTTTTACATTATCACTTTTTTTTTTTACCCTCTCCCCTCGCTTTGCCTCGCCCCCCCTCCTTCTCTCATCTTGCTTTTGGTATCTAGCGGTTTCATACCCTCCCAGTTATAAGAAGACCCCACCTCCTGTGCCCCCTCGCACCACCACCAAGCCTCTTATTTCTGTGACAGCCCAGAGCAGCACAGAGTCCACCCAGGATGCCTACCAGGATGGCAGGCATTCCCGAGGTGGTCTGTGGACCACGGATAGCCTTGGCCGCCCCATCTACAGCTCAACAGACAGCCTGGACAGCACCAAGGCGGTCACAATGGCCATGGACACAGCAGCGGGAAAGAGACATGCGTTGGTGGGAAGTCACACCTCTGTCCAGACATGTGACAAGGCCGTCCTTGTATCAAAGGCTGAGGAGTATCTCAAAACCCCACGTTCCTCTATTGGTATACAGGTAACAAGAAAACTGCTAGCTGTCATTACACTTTCAATAATACTAACTCAAATTACTATTTTAACATATAGTGCTTTGGTAAAGTAGTTTTTCAATGTTTTGTTAATACATTGTCATATTAGAACTGCAAACCTATTTAGATTTTGCATGATGTGCACAGAACAACAAACAAATGAATAACGGAGATAATTGTCATTCAGTATCCTTAACTATGATGACCCTAAATAAAATCAACCTTTTTACCCTTAAAGTCTACCCTTGTTTAAATATCAAAATAAACACAGCTAATACTTAATATTTGTAAACTGAAAATCCCCCTTAACACACTCTGAGCACACCGAGCCCTGTGTGGAATGGGGGGTTTTCAT
Organism: Cyprinodon variegatus; assembly: GCF_000732505.1. Taxonomy (NCBI): domain Eukaryota; kingdom Metazoa; phylum Chordata; class Actinopteri; order Cyprinodontiformes; family Cyprinodontidae; genus Cyprinodon; species Cyprinodon variegatus. Next base: position 1,552,673 of record NW_015150490.1, read on the forward strand.
AATACCGGTAATAGTGTTTTTCTTCAGCTCCAACAGCTGAAGCTAGAATTATCCTTTCTGATCGAGCTTTAGCCGTTTTATAAAGATGAATAGGAAAATGTTTAATTTTCAAGAAGTGCAGAACTGGTCACAAGTTTGAAATATTTTAAGATCTATATCTGCAGAGAGCATATGCAATAGCTCTAATAGAAAGAATAATTGAAAGCATATGATTCTGATCTTTTCTTTGAACCTAATGCCAATCTGAAACAATTTTTTACTCCTATCTGACAAACAAAAGTCTTTTTTCGCAACTTGATCCTTAACATATACCATTATACACTGCTGTTTTTATTTCCTAGGTGGAGACTGTGACAGACTCTGAGGCTGAAAGTAAGGGCCTTCCACAGTTTCACTCTATAGGGATCCAGGTGGAGGACAGGAAGCGGTAAGTGGTGCAGGTCATACTACATGTTTTGTTTTTTGTCTGAAGTTGGTATATTATATTAAATTTCCATCTCATGTTAGGCATGGAAGGTTCAAGCGTTCCAACAGTGTGACCACTGCAGTTCAAGCAGACTTGGAGCTGGAAGGCTTTCCTTCCATGGAGGACAAAGGCCTGCAGTTCGGTGGCGCCTTCGGCCGGCACTCTGAGCCAAGCACACCAACCCAGTATGGAGCCATCCGAACCGTTCGCACGCAGGGCCTTTTTAGTTACAGGGAGGACTATCGGCCTTCCAGCGGGCCCCCCAGCCCACAGCCTGAACCCTGGTTGGTGGAACCCAGCCTGGAGAGCACCGACTCAGGCCGAGTGTCCCCCCACCGGAGGGACGGCGGTTGGTTCATGCAGCTCCTTCACAATGAAACCAAGAGGCTGGAGGAGTGGTGCAAAGAGATGGAAAGAGAGGCAGAGGAGCATGACCTGTCAGAGGAGAGTGAGTGTCCTGAGTTGAGCAGGGTTTTCTGCTCTTTAACATCAATATTTTCAAAATAAAATTTGGTTTTATACACTGTATTGAAAATAAAACTTTAAATTTAAAATTTGAAAAATCTTAAAATTTTAGATAAATTGATAGACGCAAAACAAATTTTAATTTCACTTGAGAACAATGAGTGGATATAAACTGTACAATAATCATTTACATATTGAACGTCAAAAAATTTAATTACAAATATATATAGAGAGAGTACAGAACAAAAGTTTGGACACACCTCATTTAAAGTTTTCATTATTTTAATAACTATAAAAATTGTAGATTCACACTGAAGTCATCAAAACTATGAATTTATTTATCATGATGTCACTATTATTACACTTTTGTCATATTACAATAATATTATCCAAATGGGACGTTTCCCTATTGCCTGCTGGGCGACTAACATGACTACTTTTGCGTATGATGGGTGATTATTTTAAGACCCACTATCAGGGTCCAGGGTGCTTTCTACTGACCAGTTGTCATTGTCCTTTTATTTTTCTCTGCCCAATATAGCATCATCAATATTTTGATATTTTTATTTTCTATAAAAGTAATTTTACCCGTGGCATTTGCCAAATAATATGTGTTGTTGGAGACAAAGGCAAAAGTAACCAGATCTGTTTTATGTTTTTATATTTTAGTGAAATACATAGAAATAAAGGACATATAGAAATAGCAAAAGTCAGATAGCAACACCAACATTATTTGAATATAACTAAAGTTATTTCCCTTCAAAATCTGAAAATGATGTTCACCCTTATTTTTTTTTCTTTTCTGCTTGTATCAGAGAAAGAAGAAGCCATTTCCCAGTCCTATTACAGAACTAGAAGCTTGTGGCAACGCCAGAGCTCCATCTCACCAGACTTTAACCTATTATTTAGCATCATAGCCAGAAATAAATATCTATAGCTTTTGGAACTTTTTTTGTTTTTGATTTTGTTTGATTTTGAATTATTAAAACTGTTATTTATACATTATATCATTTTGGTAAAATGAATACCATTACTTAAGACCACTCTAGACATTGTGTGGATGTACTGTTTTTGTAAAAGTAACAATTTAGCTATGACTTTAAACAGTTACACTGGCAGAAATGTTGTGACAGAACTTTTTTGTGTTTGATTATTTATTATGAATGACTGAAAGATAATTGCTCAATGTCTGTCGAGCTGTGAGTAATAGTTTCCAAATGTGTGTGTGTGTGTGTTCCAGTCCTAGGAAAAATCCGTAGTGCAGTTGGAAGTGCCCAGCTACTAATGTCTCAAAAATTTCAGCAGTTTTACTGGTTATGCCAACAGAATCTGGTGAGTAATTTTTCAAACCAAAATATCCTCATGGCATTTATTTTATACACTTGACCAATATTTGCATGTAGAAAGATTTCCCTTTCTCTAGGCCTCGGGCAGGTGGTTGGTCTGTTGCTTGTTCACCTTCCAGAAATAGACCAAAAAGATCAATGGCGGAGCAGTCGCTCTGCTGCTATTGACCCCTAGCTGACGAAAGGGGAATTCCAATAGGAAGCTGCACCTGTGTTGAGGCAATCCATTAATGCACAGAGGCAGCAGGTTGAATGGAAACTCAGGATCTGAATAATGAAGTGCATCACCCTCACTGTTTAGCGCTCTTGTCACGTTTTGCCCATACCTCATGCCTTTTGTGATGCTACTATACCCCGAGTCAGCAGATATCAGAATATGGGAGTTCAATAAGTGAAATGTTTCTGGAGATAAAGGAGAAGCAGAAAGTGAAAAAGAGAGTAAGACACTTAATTAGATAATTTAAAGACATACTGGAGGTAGTTCATCTCCACTCTCTGACTTGTTGTCTTTGTGTTTTTTTTTTCAGATCTGTTGCTTTCCTTTAAATAACCCTGCTGTTTGACTCTCCTCATATATAATAGGATGATGAATTAAATCTAACATTGATAGTGACAAGCCTTAGATTGCCTTGAGCTTTTAGAAATTTTTCAAAGAGAAGCCGATGAGTCTGTTTCGTCCTTTTAATGGTAGAAGAACTGCAGGATGAGTTTTAAAAGACTGTGTATTGCTGACTTTGAAATAATGAAACACATCTTGATTTTTACATTATCTTTGTGCAGTGCTGTTTGAGACAACAATCATTTGTTTTTTTTCTGTCTGCCTTCCTTTGCTTGTTGTTACTTTAGATTTGTTTGCAGCAAAACAAAACAGTATTTTTAGACTAGTAAAAAAAAAAAAAAACTTCAGAGGTTATGGAAATTTTGACTTGTTTTGGATGTAATCATTAAGAAATGGTTCCAGACACGTTTCCTTTTTTCAGGGAGGAATATTTGTTAAACATTAAATCTAAACCTCAGCATTTAGTAGAATGCTGCTCAAATACTAGTACCAAGTATTTCAAACCAGCTCCACACAAGCTGCTGATAGAATTCTATTTGACAACCCATCTGATCATAAATGGTAGAATTGGTTGTTGGGTTGGTCAAAATAATAGTTTGGGTTAATTGTGGATTTGGAAAATCCATCTGCTTCCAGGTTTATATCCATGTTTAGGAACAATTCATGAGCCGCTAAGACTCAATAATTACACATTTGCCAGTCCCTACATATGTTTAAATTATAATCTGAAGTCCTGAGATTTTGAACCACTACTGGTAATATGCTGCCACACAGTGGTCATAATCAGTATATCAACTAGGAGCAGAAATGATATCTTCAAAGGGGCAATGATTGAAACATTTGCACCATATCAGGATATAGAATCGTGTCATTTTGGTTTTACAAAACACAAATTTTACTTTGACCCTTAAAAACATTCTTTCCAGGACCCCAGTGCCATGCCTCGACCCACATCTCAGGATCTGGCTGGATTCTGGGACCTTTTACAGCTTACAATTGATGACGTCACTGCCAAGTTTGATGAGCTGGAGCAGATCAAGAGCAACCAGTGGCAGCTGGTTGAAAGCCCCGAGAAGAAGGTATAATTTCCCTCCACACTCGTGTAATAATTAGTCTTAATGGGCTCCAGATGAGCATACTCAGCTTAAAATAAAAACGGACGGAGAACATCAGTGTTCATTTTTAGGCATGGCCCCGGCAGGAGGTTAGGGTATTAAGGAGATGGAAGCATCTGTTTTGGTTTAGATAGCTTATAGCAAAGTTATTTTATCCATTAGAGCCACCAGCACAATCAATGAGATGAATTCCTCTCCTCATTACTTTGTTGTAAAAGATTTTAAAATGTGAAGAACTTAAAACACCATTCCATTTTGCATTTAAACACTACTTTACCCTAAGTGTAAATTAAAGTATGTACTGAGAGGAAATTAATTCCCAAAACAAAGAAATACCTAAAACTCCTGATATATATTTTTAGGTAATGTTCTTTTAATGATTTTTATTTATATATTCTTACAAATTTTACATGATAAAGGTCTTCAAAATCATAATCATTTTCAGAGCCATTCATAATGGAGTTGCTATCATACTTAAAGGAGCCTAATCATGCAGTATTACCTTACAAATCTCTTCTCTCAGCTTTAATTATGGCACTCTGCTGGATTATTTTATATAATTTCTGTGTTGCATGCTTTTTTTCTTGCTCTATTTGTTAGAAAACAAAGCCCTTTGTATATATTATCCATGACAAGACCACTTGACCCAAGGTGCATTATTGCACATGACAAAGCACAATGAGTAACCAAGCGGAAGCCATAGACGTAGTGTTTCAGACTCTCCTCTTTGTAGGAAGCTGAAATTCAGCAGGACCAAAACCCTTTGCCAAGAAATCAGCTTCCTACTGTCTGCAGCTAGTCTCATTAGCAAGGCCCAGGTTGCCCTCTCACCCTTGAGGATCATTTGCATCACTGTAAATATTATTTAATTCAATTTTATATTTTTGGCTTTTGTAAGTTGTCAATGTTTGCCACAGTGTTCTTACTCTACAAATTGGTAAATGCCATGTCTTTGTAAAGCAACTTTACAAGTTAGGAGACTCCAAAGTCATCTACACTACATTTAATCATTATATCAAACTAGCACACATTCAAAAACTGATGTATATTGTTGCTACAATTGCCCTGGGGCACACTGACAGAAGCAGGGATCCTGCCCCAAGGAGTTGCACTTTGTATTGTTCCACTCTAGTGATATATAATACTGAACATTGCTGCCAACTCTATGTTTAACCATGTGCAGCGTCTTACCACCTAAGCAAATTACTTATAGGTGATAAATATGCAATAAAGGTGTTTCTGATTCTGATTTCACTGAGATAAGCAATGAGTCATCAACCCCCTGTGGATGTGCAAAAAAAAAAAAGGAAAAGACCCAGATTGTCAAAAACATAAAGAAAATATATAATGATAGAACGGGTCAGAAACATGTAGGGCAATACAATATAGAGCCTAGGTTGAAGTTCAACTGAAGAAAGTAATTGCTCTCCTACATCCACCTGTGACACAGCCAATCAGCTTGAACCACACATCCACAAAAGCCAATCAGCATCCAAAGTTCATCTTAAAAGGCCTGCAATCCACTTGTCTGCTCCTGTGCGCAGGCGGTGGATGCACCGTTTCAATCCACCTCCAGCCCCTCCTCCACCATTGTAGCTAAAGCTTCATCAGGGTGTCATTCCTCCCGGACTCTTACTGCATTCCCTGTCTCATCTTAACCGGTCTGGCAGAAGACCGCCATGTTGAGCCTGGTTCTGCCAGAGGTTTCTTCCCAACGGGGAGCTTTTCCTCTCCACTGTCGCTTCATGCTTGCTCATCACAGACAGGTTCTCTCAACCTTTGTTATCCAACTGGACTTCCATCTTCCAGGTCCCTGAGTGAAGCTCTAGTATCAGCTCACACAATTCACTGGATCTCCCCATAAAGCTCAGCATACCGTCTCGCTAACCAGCAGTCTTCCAGTCTTAGATCACTCAGGTCTTCTAGTTCAAGCCTACATCCAGAACCAGAACCAAACTTTGAGAAGCAGCATTTAGTCCCTATGTTCCACTTATTTGAAACTACTACTACATAAAAAAAAATAAAAAAAAATACTTTGACTATTAAACTAACTAAGGTATTATTAGTTTAAAGTCATGGTTAGTTTTTTTATGTTTTATTACCTGATTTTATTGTGTTTTATCTTCATTGGATTTTATTCTGCTTTTATGCTTCTTCTGTTTCATTGTTTATTTCATGTAAAGCACATTGACTTGTCCTTGTGCTGAATTATGTTATAAAAAATAAACTTGCCTTGCCCTGGCTTGAGACAGAAGCATATGGCGTTCTCTGCCAAGACTGCCAAGCCTTACTAATATCAATACTAGGGATAGCAACGCTGTTCTTCGGCGTTTAGCTATTGGACCAGAAAAAGTTAATAAAAATATTAGTAAAATATGCATTGTACAACTTTATAAATGTAGTCATTAAACTGTATTCAATATAGCCAATAATGTGCCTAATTTCATGAGTATTTTGTGCAACAATCAACAAATTCAAGTTATAATTTCTTGTTTTTTTGGTTAAAAAATAATATTGAAAAATCCAGTAAAAATAGTAACTTCTGCTATGTTGATGACCAAAATGTTTTAAAACAATATACTGATTTTGGTTCTATTCAATTTTAGAAGTGCTTGTACATATTACTGTAGGTAAGATGGTAAAGCAAGCTTTTTGAGGGACTATTAATTGATTATTATTTAAGGATAAGATCTACAGATATTAGTCGAAGGCAAAAATAAAGACACACATAAAACTAAGGCAAAACACACAGTAAAACACCTTTTTTGTTGCAGAAATGTAGTACTCACAAACAAAAGTAGCAGTTCCATTGATAAACTGGGCGCTCTCTAATGTAGCCACACTTAAACTTTGTTCTGTCCTTTTCCCTCAGCTTTGGGTTGTTGTTTCCATTGAAAACAAGCTTAGAGTTACTTCGTAATCCAGTGACAACCGTCTCCAACAGCAACTTTATTTAGAAACAAAAACAGGTCAAGAAATCAATGGATTTGTCAAGGTTTGGTAGAGGTTGGTTGAGGACCCAAATGCAGAGAGGAGGAGGCAGAGATGAGAACAAAGAATGGACTAATGAGCTAATATAGAGCAGGTGTGAATAGAACTAACTAGAAGGAAGCCAAGGGGAAAGGAAACAGGCACTAGGGGGCAACAGAGAGTAACTCAAAAACACAACACAAACAGAAAACAACTACAAAGACACAGACTTACAAATAAACTAAAAATGAACTTAAACAGAGGGCAGAAAGGATTGTGGGATCATGTGCCGTATATTCCTCCATATATGGACCAATTCTGTTTAAAAGAAATGTATGGCTAAACAGTATATTTTAATATCAGGGAAATGTTTCAAAAATATTCCTCCACTTAAAGAAACAATCTAATTGCCAGCTTTTATTAATTTGTGCTTCACACCCTCAGTATACTGAACGTTTAATACCTCATAAACCTGATTTCTGCCCTTTAAACATTTTCCATACTCCTCAGGGGGGTTAAAAGTCATGGATGTTTGTTTTATCTGTACAAATCAACAAAAGCCAGTCTTCGAAGTTTTTGTTTAGTGACCATAAAACAGCTTAAAACTGAGGCAAATGGACTTTAGCTCAGGTTTTCCTGAAGATGTTTCGACAGATGACTGGGAATTTGCACAGGCATTTTTACTTTAGTACTTTCTTCTCTAACTTAATAGTAATTTCATTAACATTACATAATTTATTAGCATTATGCCTCATTATGTTCCATTTGGACCTGGATATGTAGTTTAAAGGAATTGTGGAGGATTTTTGCGATTTGCTTAAAAGACCCACCCTCTTAACATGAAATTAACAAGCCCATTTCACCTCGTGCACACCCTGATTAAAAGTTGCTGTTCTCATAGCTCATATAAGCTTACTGTGTCCGAACGTCTGCCCTAACCCCTAAATCCCTCAATCACTAGATAGAGCGAGGACTATATAGTGGACTTTGTAGCTAAATCAGTTAACTTACCATGCGGACAGATGATGACTGCTTTTTGCTTAATTGGTCAAGTAACTCCTCCTTCACTGCGGAGTGCATGCACTTTATTTATTATTAGTCGCCGCTGTCGGGTAAAGACGGCGGGCCGCTGTGACAGCAAATCCCATAATGCTTTGAGAGGAGAGCTCTACGTGCAAAGCATTCCCGGGATAGATCTGCCTCTTCTGAGGCCTTTCTTTTCTTCTCATACACTTTGTAGACACTTTTTCTCTTACGACCACCGGCCATTTTCAAAAAACCGCAGTGAGAAAGGTGAGCTTCAATGAGTGTCTGAAAACGTAGCTCACCACGGATATACGCCTGAAATGGATGAATAGGACGACCTTACGTGAACATATCACCAGAATGATTGACAGTTAGGAGGACCACTTATGTAGATGATCCACCCAGAAATCTGGGTGAAAAAGATCTTCCTCTATACCTTTAAATCAGACAATTCTGTATGTTTGGGTAAAATATTGAGCCTTTCTGTAATGAATGAAACCTCTATGAATCTGAATTTAACTACAGTAACTATTGTAAGGTTATAAATGAAAGCTGATTTTCGCTTTTGTCTTGGAACAAGGTGGAGTTAAGATATTATTAGCCGGTATGTACGTATCTTCACGAGCAGATGTGAAGCACTGAGGTTATATAAGCATTCACTTAGTGTAAGGCACTCTCCACACAGTTTACATTAAGGCACATTTATAAAAATAGTGCTTCCACATGACAGATCTAAAGCTGCGAGGCATCAATTTCATTAGTGACTGCGAGTTTAGAAGCAATAAGATCATTATGGGCACTTGGGTAATTATCTTTATGCCACACTTTTTGCTATAAGCACACTGTTCCCTCCAGCTGTTTGCAGGGACATAGTTAGTTCAGTAGAGCTGAACCCTCACAGTGACACAGATGCTCCATGCCTGCCGTTGCTAAATAAGGGCAGGCGCTGTTTAAAACAACCCCAGCTTGCAATCACAGAAACTCAGCCTGTCCTCAGAAGTCTCTCATGATCTTCATATGGAAATGTGTTTTTATTTATGTAGTTTCAACATCAGCTAATTGATATGCAGTAATAAAGTAGATTAAGTTAATTTGGCATCGGATAGAATGCTGTTTTCAGAGGTAATCCCAATAAACGTTCATATTAATTGAGTTTTTCACAATATTTTGTTAACTATTCATATACATAGAGCTGCGCCACAATTATTCAAACCCTGGCAGATACCATAAAGTTATAATGTTATTATTCCAGAATGACTTAAATAAGATATATGATCTATGGAGGTAGCTAGTGATTAGTCTGTAAGGCCCTCCAACCTCTATGAATCTCACTGCAAAAGGTACATTGGGAAAATATCAGTGGAAACATACAAAAAGTTGGTCATTATTTTAAAGAAGGGTTGCTGTAATGCTGACAAAGATTTTCATTGATTATTAGCAAGTGCTAAATAGTGTTCGGCTTGAAATATGATATCGAAGATTGAATTAAAATAGATAAACCTTTGTTTCAACGTTTTTTGCAATTTGACATTGTTTTATTATCTTTTTGTAGATGATAAAACTATGTCTAGTTTCAAACTTCTTGGCATAATGAAAATCATTAAAATCAAAATCTGTCAGGATTAAGAATAACTTCAACTTAGCTTTAAAATTTATTTAATAAACATCATAATAATAACAAGATAGACAAAATTCATTTTGGAAAAAGCTAGACAATATATCATGGCTAGAAGCTTTTTGTAGGTAGTTTCCATCTTTTAAGTTGAAGGTGTGCACACTAGAGGACTGGATTTATTTTTTGGCAACCCTCCAAACATACTTTCTTCTGTAAAATAAAAAATAAATAAATAAAAGAAATTAGCCAAGATGTGTTTGTTGATCTGTTTAAGTTTAGGTTCTGGTACAAAGATGTAAGAAACAGTTTTGTGGTGCTTACTTTACTGTGAGCATCAACCCCAGAGCAAATTAACCTTTGCATTTAACCCATCCCCTTGGGTAGCAGTGGGCTGCTGTCGTGTGGCACCCAGGGAGCAGTGTGTGGGCATGGGGCTCAAACTCAGAACCTCAGGATTCCAAGATCTATGCCCTAACCTCTAGGCTGCCACTCCTGCATGGATACAATACAGAGGATTTTATTCACTATGACTTAAATCTTTTACCAACAACAGATGGGGGGCCTTTTTACAAGAAGGAAGGCTTTACTCCAAATGCAACATGTTAAAGAAAATAACAAAACAATTACACTCAGCAAATGGATAAAGGGAAAATATTTACTATCTGCTTTTATCTTCATTTGCTTTAATGTTTCTTCTATTTTATTGTATAATTAATGTAATTTCCCTTTTGAAAAAAAAACATGGACTATTTTCTAAGATTTAATCAATTCTTATGTGTCTCAAGGATCAAAAGTGGCCACCGCCTCTGCCAAAGAGGCCATCGAGGGGACGTGGAGGCGTGATGCGGGAGCGCTCTCTCGACCTCCAGGATCGCCAGCGTCAGGAAGCCCGAAGACGCCTCATGGCTGCCAAACGAGCAGCTTCTTTCAGACAGAACTCAGCCACGGAGAGAGCGGACAGCATTGAGATCTACATCCCAGAGGCCCAAACACGGCTTTGAGGTCCACACAATCATTCTTAGCTCCTGCGGTCCATCTCCATTAGACACCAGCGTGTTGTGGCACAACATCTGCCCCTCATGTCCTTCAATCATTTTATATGTTGGCCTTCCCCTGGCTTTCCTGTTAGAACTACACTGGGATTTTAACAAAATATTTTTTTATCAGCATGACTTAAACTAGTAAAGAATGATGAAAGGAAAACATACATAAGCCACTTTTTGAACCCCCAACTGTCTGTAATTCACAAAAGATCCAAGACTAAACCATTTTTTCAATGATTTACAAAGCATTCTTCATTTTAAAGTCAGCCAGAATTATTAGCTAAGGGGCTTGGTAATATTTGTACAAATTATACGTTTGCCAAGTGTATCTTAAACTACAGGGATCAGACTTTTTTAGAGCTTTTATTTTGCTTTCTTTTTTTTTTTATTTTGGTCCTCCTAAATTTTTCCTATACCTAAACACATGTTTTGCAGTCAAAGGAATAAAGTGCAACATTTTCCTTATAACCAGCAGCAATGCTTTTTGGCTAAAGCATCCCATCTTTATCTTATGTTAGTCAAAAGTTTTTAACAGTTTTTTTTTTTAACAATATCGATTTAATATTGTGCTTTTTCCATTCTTTTTTAAAGAATAAATCCTTAATAGTTGGCTTTTTCAAATAAAGCAAACAGCTTGCCACTTTTGATGTTGCCACACGTATTTTTGTTTGCCTGCATTTTAACTAGGAGTGCTGGGGCTGTTAACCATTGCTGCTGGTTAAGATGTAAAAAAGAAAAAAAGGATGAAGAATTCCCAGGCCATTATTCCCACATTAAGTCATTTCCAGACCTGCAATACCATTCAGCCTTAGGACTTTTTAAAAGAAAATGTGTAAATGACAAGCTCCTGTCCACATTTCCTCTGCAGAACAAATATGAATTATAAAAAAAAGACTTAGACAGCCTTTTTCAAACAATGCATTTGCACCTTATAATATTCATGTTTGTATTTCCAAGGGAAATGTAGTTTATGATGCTCACATGATATTGTTGCAGTTGAATTGCAAGAACAGAGATGAAAAATTTACTACAGAATTTCATATATGAATATATAGAGGTTGTACAAATTGCACCTTGTATCCTTTTTTAACGGTGTTCATGCCAGTCCAATAAAACTATATGATTCTAAAAATTTTATTTCTACTTAGAGTATAAATCATATGACCCTATTCACAGTTTATGTTATCATTTAGTATTCATAGTAAATAAGAGGTATTATTTGATTTGACAGAGCATCTGTCTGGTTTTAAGGGAGCATTTCTTAGCCGAACGTTTCCATTCTGCACAGCATCTGGCCTTATGTTCTCATTTTGATCTGCTTGTGTAGTTCTAGGGAAAAAACAGGTGCAAATGACACTTTAACAGTATTTAGTTACTATAATGAATGGTGCTGCTTTTTACTCTAAAACTGTTGTCCCTCGCCCAGTCCTGCATGCACACACACACACACACAAAAAAAAATACTTTTTAAACTGAGATTTATGAACATGGTGCCCACTGTCTCCCTAATGGTAGAGTGTGACGTTAAACACAATACTTTTTGAAATGTTCTTGCTTACAGTGAATCAAATGAGGATACAGTTTTATAGTGATTGTTTCCGAGAAAATAAAGAGTGTTAATGAGAATATTACAATCACTGAATGAGGGGGAAACAGGTTTGACATGCCAACAGCTTTTAAATAAAATTAAGAATACAACATTGTTCACGTTTTATTTATTTTTTATCACACTTTTTGTTGCATTCCCATTTATCACCATCCGTCAACCTAACCCTGGGTGAATAAAACAAATGCTGATATAGCCACTAGCATTATGGGGAATCGAAGTGTTTCCGTGTTTTAATCTTAACATGTAGGGGAGAGCAGTCTGTGTTCTCTGAATTACTGTAGGTGGTAACACATTGAGAGATATTGTGACAGATTTTGTTTTCCCTGCAATAAGGCTAAACACAAGTTGGACTTTTTTACTCCAAGGTGAGCGTGTTAAATGCGAAACTTTTACCTTAAGGCCTTACCAAAGCAGTTATGAATGTAAAGATGCTGCTGATGCAAAAGAAGTTATCCTTGGAGATTAGCAATTGCTAAAATAAATTACATATGAATACAATGGAATAACAGGGTCTTTTAAATCTTTTTTTTTTCTAAAGCAGGTTTTTCTAGAGTTGATTTTTAGTATAAAACATGGCAACCAGAATGATTTCTTTTCAATATGTCCAACTTTGTTTCATTCATAGAATGAGGATTTGAGGCTGGACCCGCAACCAAGTGCAGTTTAAATGTCACATTAATACATGTAAAGATTAGAATCCAGTTAACATTAACTTTCAGTTCACAACAACAGCTAATACTAAATGGGATAAACTCCTTAAAAAAAAGATCTAGACAAAATTATTTACACCCTTTAGACAAAAAACAATATTTATTTAAAAATGTAAAATCTGAAAGGATTGCGCATGTTTGTATTCAGCCCCCTTCAGCCTACTCAAAATCTATTTCAACATCGATCTGATAAATCATGTAAATGAGGGACCTGTCTTATAATGAGATAAGGACTAAACCTTTTGGCCTCCATGCAGAAAGCTACATGTAGCAATAGAATAATCCTGTAAATCAGTGTAAATACACACTCCCTTCAGTGAAAACTGTTATTGGCAGTATGCAGGAGAATAGAAACTAAAAGGGAGCTGAGCTCATGTGAAAATGGATCCGATTATAAACAAAAATATATAATAAAGAAATTATCTACTATTTATCATGGAGCAATATAATTACATTTTTAGATCAGAGAATATTAGAAAGGCCTCCTTAAAGTCCAGATCTAAACTAAACATTTTGGACAGTGCTTTAAAATTGTTGTTTTGTCAATGTGGGGGTGGAGGTTGGTTGAGGACCCAAATGCAGAGATGAGGGAGACAGAGATGAGTTCTGGCAGGTTTAATAATACCAAAAAGATAAAAAAAAATAAATAAAAATCCAAGAATCAAACCAAAAAGCTAGGAAAAAAATATGGGGAGCCAAGTAACAACATAAAACTAGCACTGAAGAACTGCACAGGGGGAGTATATATGGGAGACAGAACAAAAACTGGGCTAATCAGCTGATATGGAGCAGGTGTGGATAGAAGTAACTAGAAGGAAGTTAGGGGGAAGGGGATTGGCACACGGGGGAAACAGAGAGTAACTCAAGACTGCTTGACAATAAGAAAAAAATAGAAAAAATAAACAAAAGATCAACAAAACAGAATGACCTAGATAACTCAAAACTCAAAGTCCAAAATAATATCAAAGAACCATAATATTTTTACATCAATGTGTGGCAAATTTTGACCTATTTTAAATGCGTTTTTTTTTTCTTTTTTGCATAAATAAATCCGTAATATGTGGCAACACCTCTATTCAATAGTTTTCAGAGTTTTTTTATTATATGTACAGCTGCAAGTCTTTTAATGTATGTCTACCAGTTTGGTGCATAAAAAGGTAAAATAAAATAAATGCATTACACAATTCTCTTTGCAAAAAAAAAAGCTCAAGCTTGATTAGACTGAGTTAGGAGAGCCAATAAATATTAGTTTTCAAGTCTTGCAAACATATTTTTAATGTTTGATTTAAGAGTAAATGCTCCTTGGTCTGAGCCATTCCATTACATCTGCAACAGCAGCATTGTCCTGCTGGAAAATGAAGTTTTTATCTTATCTTATTCTATATTAGTCCAAACTTTCATTAATACTGACCAGGATCTACAGTCTTTGGTCTCTTGTTATGAGATCCTTAAGGGTCATACCTACAGAGTTTTCATCAAAACCATTGGTTTATAAAAAAAAAAAAAAAAATATGTCCAAATAATATCTAAACTGGTAAAGAATAAAAGTATATTGAAAATTATTTTTCAATTTTGACAGATCCAAAATATATAAATATAATCTTCTGGTGATGACGCCAACGTCAACACGAAATGATTCTAAACCAATCAGAATAGTAGGTTATTACAGTCATCTGAGACGGAGCTCAGATGTTGCCAGATCCTTGTTGCTCTGTGATAGAGCTGAGAAACAGCTTCTTCCCTGCTTTATTTCTTTGATTCAAGCCAAACAAAACAAAAAAAGGCAAAAATAAGGTAAATATATGTCATGCTTTTAAGTGTTGGTGCCAACTTAAGGAGGCAAAGGGGCTCAAAAGTTAGGCAGAAACTTCCTTTGTGCAATGTTAACTAGAGGTAATTAGCATTAGCTGACCGGGCAACCAAATGGCAAATAGTAAGGAAAGAGAACAGGTGAGCACAGGTGCACTACTGGACAGGAGAAGTTAAGTATGTGGCTATCACCTTTCCAACAAAGCAAAAATTGGTGTGAAAGACTTTGAAAAGATGATATGATTTACATTCAAATGATGTCTACATTTGGTGAAAAGCCATCATTTTCAGATAATTGAAAACAACACCAATTATTGGACTAATGTGGGACAAAATCAGACCAAATAAACACAGGCCATTTTTCAATAACTATTTCTGGACTAAATCAAAGCAATGATGGTCCGACTAGATTTAGCCCTAAAAACACAATGTCTAAATGACGTCTGGTGGGGGTTAATTACTAATAATCATCACATTGCTTTATGAAGGAAAGTCTATAGTCTATTTTTTGTAAGGTTAGACAATCTACATATGCAAGCAGTTATCTTTCTTAACTTACTAGTTTATGTTAATAGTTGCTTAATTAAACTGATTAACATTAATAATTAGTTATTTCCTAACAAAGATACACTGAAAAAAATAATGCAACCGTTTTTGGCGTTTGCTTAATCATATTTAGTTACTTTAACACAATTGTTTTATGTCCTACCCTGCTAACATGAAGCAATTGTGTTAAAGCCAAATTAAGTAAATGCAAAAATGGTTGCATTATTTTTTTCAGTGTATAGCCAGTTAAACATATTAAATTACATTATTTTTCACTTTCTCACTTGTTAATGCCGGAAGCCTGTAAAAGTCTCAACAGTCTCAACTCCACCTGTGCTCGAAACTCCATGTGGTCAGCATTGTGTGAACACATTCATGTGATTGGCCAATAAATAATAAATCACCCACATGGGGAACATTTTTGAAGCTCCCTGAAACAAGGAAATTATCTAATTGGCTGAAAATCTTTTCTTGTCAAAAAAATGTATTTATGTAAGGAGTGAGTCAGGGGAGTCTCGAAAATCCTTCAACCACATTTAGTTTGTTAATCAATATATGACATTGTGTACGGATCAGAAATCATGTGGGAATCTTGTCCTGAGAATGTATAAATGTAGTGTCCAGATTTGAATCATCCTGGATGTGAGTCATCCTGTGCATGTGTGAACTGCATTTGTTAGTAAATGAATATTAAGGCTCCCTTTACCTCTAAATCATTTGCTCCTACTGTAGAAAAACCTCCCCAAAGCATTTTGATACCACCTTGGTGCTCACTGGTGGGGATGGTGAGTCAAGCTCTACTTTGATCTCATCTGAGCAAAGTATCTTTTCCTACACATTTGCTTTGTTCCCTATATGGCAGCATAGAACAGTCCAGAACTTCATGGGAGAACAATGACCTGAAGAAAGCTCGGACCAGAATGTTTAAGGTTATTATCAGACACTCTCTATCCTAACATAGATCAAGGTTTCCCCTGCTCAAGCCAGTATGTATCCAGACCATATGGATTTTCCAAAAGAAGCTTTTGGACGACAACCTTGTTCCCTCAAGAGTATTTAAAGATTAGTCTGGCTGGGTCATTCGGCGATGGCATTGTTTTTCTCTAGACCTGAGGGCAGCAGAAATATTGGAAAACTGCTGAAAATGTGTGTTGCCAAGCGACAGCTTTGAAACCTAAAAATACCCCAAAAAGCTTCCCCACACTTGAAGAGATTTTGGAGAAGATCTGTATGGAGGAATGGCCAAAATTCCTGCTCCTGTGTGTAGAACCTAGTCAAAAGCTACAGAAAATGTCTGACCTCTGTAATAAAAAAAAAAAAAAAACTACCGGTACTTTAAAAAAATGACTGATCACTTCATTCATTGAGAGTGGGGAAACGTATGTCACCAAATACTTCATTTTCTAGCAGTATCAGAGTAGTAAGGGGCTGAATACAAAATTAACTTTATTTTTCTGATTTTAATTTGTCAAAGAATTTTAACAACAAAGTTGTCCTGGTCTATGGCATAATATCAGAAAATAAAACACATGGGGGTTTGTGAAAACAAGGAAATGTGTAAAGCAAAGTTTGAGGAATATTTATACACTTGCAAAGGATTGTGTTACTAAAAAAGAAAATTTTTAGTAAATAAAAGCATTTTGACTTTACATTAAAATAGATATTACTAAAATATGGATATGTATGGGGCTGATCTGTATATAAACCACAAATGTTTATATTTTTACATTATTTATTTAAAATTTAAATTTAACTTTAAAGAATCAAAGTAAGAAACTTTATCTAAATATGTTATTTTAATGGTGAAAGCTAACTGTTGAGAAAGACAATAACAGCATAAATTCGAGTGACAAATCCATTACATTATAGAAAACTGTTTAGATGGTAAAGGCTTAGTCTTTGGTTTGATTAATATAAGTAGCACTTTTTTCCAACATTTAGGCTGTTTGATTTGGTTCCAACAATTTGGGACTCAACCTAAAATAATTTCCTTTTACTCCTTTCATTTTTTTATGGATAAAGGGCAGAGTGGTTGGGAGGAGGAGGACAAATTATGCTACAAAGTGTGACATAGTGATCCGTGTATTTGAATAAATAAATAAAACAATATAAGTAAAGTATTTATCAAGTTTATATAATTTAGTTTTTGTAATTTGGTCCAGTCCTTGCAGGACAAAGTTCCAGGTTTCTGCTTCCCAATAATGTGAGAATTTATGTAAAAACATTTCTAGATTGCAGTGGTTACCCTCACCATCACCAGACGTTTTGCTTCTTCATTAAACTTCCATCCTTACTTCTAAAAAAATCCTCGTTTTTAGCAACATTTCAACTCATCTTATATTAGGAAATATCTTCTGAAAACAGCTTATGTTATTTGAAAAATGGCTGATGGGCTACTTTAACAATCTAACTGCTCTTCCACCTGACTGAAGTCAGATAAAGTCTACTTCCCACAGACTGCAAACTGTGATTACATCATATATACTGCTGCCGATCTGGTGGTTGTTGTCATCAGTGTGGGTTTTAAAATCAAATTAAGATTAAACTGAGCTTTTGGCAGCATTAAGTTCATGTTTATGTTGTCTGGACTTTTAGTTTAAATCAGTCAAATCTGTCGCAACCTTTCCTCCATAGCAAGACTGTCTTCTGGTAGTTTCAAAGAGGTGGCACTGAGAAGCAAAGGGAAGGTAATTATCTCAAAGTTGATGGAGCTGTTTTTACAGTTTTTACACCTGGATGCTCTTAGAAGTTAGAGTGACGCCTACAGTAATGCATTGTAAGGGTTATAAGATACACAATGACAATATCAGAAATCACACAAAGTGGGTTTTTTTTAGTATCTTGCAGGGATGTTATAATATAGTGGTGCCATTTTTGTATCACTATCTTTGAATTGCTGTAAGTGTTCATCATGTTTCTCTCATTCTCCCAACCATTTTATATGGGGCTTAGAAGTTTGGCAACTATGTACATGATAAATCCTCAGGTGCCTTACAGTTTGATTCTCTTGGGACTGAGCGAATGATTTGGTTTCAGGCTTGTGAAAGGACCGCAACACCTTTTAGAGTTTGTACCTTCATAAAGGGCTGGAAACTATGCTAGGTCGGATCACAGAGTTACAAGTGGAATAACATTTATATTTGCCTGCTTTGGTTGTCCTGTTTTGATAAGCTTTAGCACAATACAGTCTAAAGGACATCAAAGCGGAATTCGCTGTCATTTATTCTGGTTATATTTGGTTCAGATTCTAATGGATGTTCTATGATTCAAAATACTTCTACTGATATCACTTTAAAAAATGAATAAAATATAGCTTGATTATCACAGAATATATTTTTCCTGTATAGATGTCTTTATTGTCATCTTTTATTTGCCCATTTTGAAATTCTCATGCATGCTAGAGTTGGGTGCTGGACCAGCTGAAAAAAGTGCAATAGTATTTTATTACAATGATAGACAGGTTGGTCTATAGCTATTTACCTCATGGTGGAGAGTTTTAGAATATGTTATTTGAAAAAATTTAAAGCTCATATGGACACTTTTTCATGCCTGCGTACTATGCAGCAGTACCTCTGCAAGGTGGCTGAGGTTGCAGGCCCTTGTGGAGATTGAGCTTGGTTCAAGAGACCACTAAAGGTACCATTTACATTCTGATGAATGCATAAGAACAAAGAATAGCTCTTCTTTTCATCAGAATGTGATGAAGTCAATCTGCCAGCAAGTATTTAGTTTATACACATAAAATGTTAAACAATTTAACTAACTTACCTTGATGTTTAATTATTCACTAGAACAGATATTTCAAGAGTTTTCCCAGTTTTATTCATAGTACTCACTACATTTTAGATCATTTAACTGAAGCTGAACCTCAGAACTCTAGGTGCTGAAAAACAATATTACTGTGTCATATTTGGTTAACTTGTTTTTTTGTTTATTTTTCTGTTAATAGTTGACTAACTGGTACCACCACATCCATCAAGTGCACGTACACTACAGTCAAGTGATATTTACTCAACTATGTAGTTTAGTTTCTGCTCTTGACGCTGAGGATTTTTGTTTTTCACATTTTATATTTTAAATAATGGCTTCATTTATTTCCGAGCAAATGAATATGAATATGATCTGCCTTTTAAGCAATAACCCTCATGTATACGTTGTTTTGTGTTACATTTTTTATGTTGACTTCTGAAACAAGTGAAATGTTAGATGATTTCTTTGCCCGCTTAAAGAATAGTTTGTCATAAGAGGTTGAATGCATATTTATCTGTTTTGTTTAGAAAAAACTTTTTTTGTACATAATACTTTTATTGAGCATAGCTCATTTATTGAATTAACTATTGTTCAACTCTTCAAAACTTGCGTTTTTCAAAGTTCTTTTAGCTGGATTAAAATTTTCAGTGTCAACATATGAGTTCGAGATAGTCCTACAAACTCAGTATGTTGTTAGCCAGCAGGTCCCCAACTTCCTAGTCACTCCATTTCTTCCCAACCAATACCTTTCTACATAGCAACTATCCACACATAAAACCAATACTTGGAGCACAATTTGATAAAACAACCAGTCAAATACTCACCTAAACTCACCATAATTTTGATGTCATATTACTTTTACATTTTGATAATTCATTGTTATAATTCAACAAGGAATTATGCATACCCAAGTCCCAATGCATATACAACCAGCATAACACACAAGTGGGTTGCTACACTGAGTAAGTGACATACAAACCAAATGTTTTGCAGCTATCAAAGACACCTCATTTATTTCTAGCTGGATCTTTTGTCAGTCCAGTTCAAAATATTAGGAATAATTAGATGTTGTTTATTTTTATTATGGCTACTCCACATACATAAGGTTGTCCGCTTTATCCATTCATAAACCTGTCAGAACCAGAACTTTGGACCGAGAATTTCAGGCAGACATACTGATGTAATGTAGAAAAGTGTTTACTGACAACACGTCAAATCTGCGACTCAGCAGTTAGGCAAAAAGGCCGGAATCTCTGTAAAGGGAAAAACTCAGGTTAGTGACCACATACATCTGACGGAGGACGATTGCAGGTGTGTAAGTCACTAACCTGGTTTTAAAGTTCAGTCCGAGCCCAGTGGAATACAGCCGGATGAATGACTTCCCACAGCACGCGGCCGACGCCGCCCAGGGAGTTCCAGGAGCCGAAGCCAAGAAGGCTGCTCAACTGGCTGACAAGCAGAAGCAAGCAGACAAAGAAAAGCAAGAGTTTCCTGAAGGCGAAGCCAAAGCAAGTGTGATGAGTTAAAAAGAAGTCAAGACCAAAAGATCAGAGATACGAAGAGGTGCCGAAGGGAAATCCAAGTCGGGGTCAGGAGACATATCCAGGTTCGTAAGCAGGCAGAATCCAGCAAGAGTCCAAAGACAGGGCAGGAAAACAGACTATAACAGGGGCAGGTAGGCTTAGAGGTCCAAAGGAAATCAGACTGAAACCAGTCAGGATCAGGCAAGCAGAACAGCACACAGGGTACACTAGAGAACTCTCACCAAAGGCTCGAATAGTCTGGCACTGATGAATGGGGACAAGCAGTTTAAACAGACACAGAACTAGATGGATCAGATGAGCAGTAATGAGAAACCGGGCAGAGTTTGACAGATGAATGAAATTAGTAATTAAGCCAGTCATATTTGCCAAAATCAGGACAAAACCAGCTTAGATGGGTGTATGCAATAATTGTCCTGTTTGAACAATCATCTGTGTCCAATCATCAACCAGCTAGCAGTTATTTCAATGTAAAAATGTAGGAATTTAAAGGTTGTCCTCTGCCTAAATAACTCCACTATTGTTGTGCAATATTCTAAATTCAATTTTTGCTAAATATTGGTGCTGATGTAAAATTACCTTTAAACTTTAATTTTGACCTTGTGTACATAAAAAAAAAATCAATCCCTACATATACCCCCCACTTCTCGTTTTTTTACATTTAGTTTATTGCATATTAATTAAGCTCTGGAGAAAGGAAGGGCTCACATTTATATCAACTTTTAATCAAAGCTCTACATTTACATCTTTTGAAAGGGCTAAGGTAGTTATTTTGCCAGCTCAAAGTCAATGTGCTAAACTAGGAGAGGTGCTAACATCCAATTTCCAGCACAAGACATTAAGATGTGTCAAAGTTCAACACTCTAAAATGACAAACTATTCTTATAGCCAGGCAGCATTTAGATGAACCTCTAGCAGTTTTTCAATGTAAGTCATTTTATTTTATTTGTTGGTTTTGGGTTGCAGCTTCAGGGTCCATATGGGTAATGGGCCTGAGTAAATGTTCAAATCCAGCACTGACTCTGAGAGGTTATATTGGTCATATTTTAACAGGTCTGCCAGAATTTCACATAGTTTAAGTTGCATATATATTGTTGTGTATAAATGCAAAACAGCAAAGAAAAAAATAATTTTCAGTGTTTTATGAAGAGATAGAGCAGTCACAGTTTCGTTTGCCGTTGGTGGAGAAATGTGTTGTGGCTGTGGGTAGAAATTTCTAAAATGCCTCTCACTGCTTTTTGAAGTGACTCAAGAATCATCCGATAGCATATACCGGTTTGTGGTTAGCTTAATCCTATTTTGAAATTGTTAAATATATCAATAAGGATGACAAAAATAATGCCAAATATCAAGTATTTGTACAGAGATATACATATATAAATATATAATATAGCCCTAATTTATTTAAAACTATTTTCTGCTCTTGACCCAAGTTTGGTTGTTTCACGTTCCTTTGTCAACATTTTATAATAGCATGCAGGATAGTAAATTGATTGTATTAATTAGTGGTTCATTGCTGGTCGGTATTACAGCAGTTTACGGATCAGTTTGTGTTTGCAAGATTACTTTAGGATGACAATTTGATTTCTAGATTTGTTATCTACAAAATAAATGTACATTTTCTTTTCTAAATGCAAGTTCTGGAGTTGTCCAAATATTTTTAAGATATCTTTTTTCTTGCTTTATGAATGTGACTTACTATATTTTGCCTCTATCAATCATATGTTGTAAATAATTATGCAAATTAAACTTTTTAAAGAAAACAGTACTCTTTGTCACTTTTTTAAGCTGTCTGGCAAACCAGGAGTTGGTTGGTGATTGAATTGTTCCACTATGTGAGTCCTATGGGATTTGATCTACTTTGGGGTGAATTTTTAACATAAATAATACATACATATCCATTTGAAAAGTATAACTTCAACTTTTCAGCATTTTGTTACCATACAAATACATTTTTTTATGTATTTTATTCTAGACTGATCCGCAAAAAGGGCAAAAAAATCGCAAAATGGTGAAGTAATAATAGCTAGTTCTCAACTTTTATGCCATACATTTAAAGGTGAGGAAAATAAGTATTTGAATACCCTGCTATTTTGTGAGTTTAGCAGAATGCTGTTCATAGGTGATGTAGTTTAGTGTCTTATAAGTACACCAGCTTCAGGATAAACCCGTAGTGTTTTCATTGTTTTAGTCTCAAAACCCATCTGCTGTGAAAGTCTTCTTGAAATTTAGAAATTAGAAAAATAGAAGAGAATACTGAGACCCTGTGAACCAAAAGGTTTTAGTCAAAGAACTGTTTTTTTTATTACAGCAAAGAAGCCAAACATTACAGACAAGAATAATATAAACCATGAATATTGACGTCATACGTAGACTGGCCGTACATCCAGACATCAGCTTCTTTCTCTGCTCTTTAGAGGAACAACTTTATAAAAAAAAAAAAAACTGCATCCAACATTTTTTCTGTTTTCCAATAACTAACGATTAAGCTTTATACTTTCTGAAAACACCAACTGAAAGCATTCTGAATCAATATGCCTTTAAATTTTATACAACTCCTTTGGGTCAGATCAAAATCTGTAGAAAAAAAATAAATGTAATGTTCCAACAACAGAATAAGCTACTTCAGTGAAAACTATAGTATTGAAACGCCACCTGTTGTGGGGTGAAATATTCCAGAAATACAACCTGTGATTTTTATTTTTTTTATCTACAACAAAACAAATGTCTTGAATTGAATCCACCATTCCGATCTCTATTGTTTATACAATAGAGCACTCATGATAGTCTATTTTTAATAACAGAGCTGAACATCTGATATTTTATTTACAATAAAGTTTCTTTTTGTTTTAGTCTGTGTACATACAGACATATCTTATAATAGGTCAGCTGGAAACGCCTCAAAAGAAGCATTTTAATGGATTAAACACAATGAATAATGGTTCAAGAACTGAATACATTGAGCATCTATAATAAAGGGTTGAACAAAGCCCTGCTCAAGGCCAATGGTTAAAAATGCTTGTTTCAATGTGGAAATTAAAATGTTTAGGCACAACAAATGTATATGTATTATATCTCCTTGTTTTGTCAACTAAGCCTGTTTACATCCCTCTATCCAGGGATAAATAAACAGGATATGCGGATGTAGATAAACAGCTTATCCCGACTTAAGACGTTAAGAGGGGATACAAGCCATTTTCCAAAAATACTTTGCACATAAAAAATGCACCAATATTTTACTGACCAAGAACCAAAAACTGGGCTTTTACACAGAAGAAAAACAAAACAGTAATTTTACAAAGATTTTAAAAAAGAAAACAAAGACAAGACTACTAGATTCCACCTAAATACTGAGGACTACTTCTAAAGCTTTAATATACAGCTTCGATCAGGTTTTTTTTTTATGGACTCAAACTGAGCAGGTTTCATTTCTGACATAGCAAACCACTGCAGGCTCAAGTATTCCAACCATTACTCCCATGATTCTACATGGAGTCCATTTAGCATGCTCATAAGAAGTTTAAGAAACGCTGGTGGTGGAGTAAACATGGAATGAAAAGTGATTGTTCTTACAAGCGATGCAATAAACAAACAATAAATACAAACAATGTGCTTTATCCATATAGACATATTTACACTAAGTCTTTGGCTTATGAATAAACATCAGCTACAAAAATAATAGAATTAAAACAAAAAGTGTTTAAAAGCCACCAGTGCACAGAACAAGTGAGGCCTGGGCTCTGTTCCCTTCCAATTCATTCCAGGCCCTAAAGAAAAACAAAACTATACATCTGTTTTCTGAAAGAGATTATTATTTCTAGATTATTCAATTCTTTTTAGATGTTTTTCTATAGTTAAGTTCAGTTTGTGAACTGGATGGATTGAAAATGCATTGGGCCCAGCCCTAAAACAAACATAACTGTGATGAAAAGTGGTTTATTTTACAATTTGGTGTACAAAAAAAATACTTCAGCTCTCATACTAAGTAGATTAGAACATGATAAGAAAACAAAAAACAAACAATCTTGTAAACTTCTATTAACACAAAGGTAATTGTCTTCATCCGTATTCTGTTGTCAAACAGTTATATGTAACTGATTTAAAACGGGAACAAAATTGCTAAAAGATCATGATGTTAAACCACAGAATTTACTATGACATGACAATAACATAACAGTGCCTTAGAAATAAGCAAAAAGCATCCATAGAGTTTTGCTTAGCTGTAACATGCTTGTACAAAATTACTGACTCAAAACATCACCATGATGAGACACTGAACACTGATGAAATACTTAGAAATCAGCATTAAAATGGGAATGTGGCGCCACTTTAACTTGCAGTTGGACAGTACAGCTTGCTAAAGGAACAGAGACATCTAGAGTTCACACTGAGAGCTGCAGGTGTTAAAACAACACTAGCATCCGAGTCTGTGCGAAGGGGTTGTGGCGAGAGGCTTGACATTTAGGCTTGGGCTCAAACACATACAGGAGCCTGCTGGCACTCAAAGAAGCTGTACAATAAGCATTAAGAATTAAAAGCAGAAACATCTTCTTTCTTGCTGCAGTCCTCTTCACCTCACTCTTCCTTAGAGGTCAAGGTTTCCCTTGCTGTAGCAACACTGTACACAGAGCTGACTTTAATTGCACCATTTGTTGAGCCAAAAAATTGATGCTACAGAACAAGACAGAGGGGAATCGGGGCCAAGCGAAGGCAAAGGATCAAGCCCAAAGAGAGAGCAGAAGACCTTCACTTCCATCTCATCTTCTTTGCTCTGCTTAAGATGATTCAATGAACTCGAGAGCCAGGTCGTAACAAAACCGATATTGTTCCTGTGGAAAAACAAAGACAAATATTCTCTAAACTTATAATATGTACAGATATGTTTCTATCAAAAACCTCAGTAAAATATTACATTTTTATATTACAGCAGTATGGAAGTGAGAATTTTCCTCCAAATGGTAGAATCTTAAAGGATGTTAAACGGGAATAATATAAAGTGTGTCTTTGGACCTGATTTTTATACACAAGTAAAAAACTGGATGTATGATCAACAGCTAATTTGGTTAAATTAAAGAAATTAATAATACAATGCATTAAGGCAACATTTATTTTACAATGAACCTATCTGCCATTTTCTTGTGTTTCATTAGCATCTGTTTGTTTGTGTCAGAGTGGAAGATAGTGATTTAAGAGCAACTCACTGGAGTATCCACCATGTTGGGCTTGCTGTTCCTCAGAGTCTTGACTGCATGGAAAACATCCACCACATTCTGCCTCTTAGCCATCTCACACACAATGCTACTGGCACAAAACACTCCACTGCGCCCGCCTCCATTTCTAGAAAAACAAAGGAGATAATGCAGACCAGGGTCACAAAATGCACAAACTGTTTTAGCTGGTACTTAGGATCCTTTTATTGTGGTGTAGGCATAAGGAATCCCGGACTGATTACTAATTGTTAAAAGAAATCAAGGCACGACAATGACTTTTCCACTTAGAATGACATTTCATAATATTTCAATCTTTAACTTTTATATTTAAGGCCTTTTGTAAAAGATATTTAAATTGTATATGCAGTTAACTTACAGACAATGAACAACGGTTCTTCCCTCTCCCTCCTCCCCCTCTCGCTGCCACTGGTCGACCTGAAGTATCAATTTCAGGAAGGAGCGTTTGGATGCTGGGATCTCTCTGTGTCCTGCCCAACCTAGGTACTGGAACTGGCGAACCATTAGGTATCCTTCCTGAGGCTGATACGTTTTCAAAAAAAGACAGTCACAGATTGAGGTCAATATGCAGATAGCCACATTTTTTGTTGAGTTTTGCATAAATATTGAGGCCAGTTAATATGAATTGGCATACTAACCCTGGTTAGGTTACAGACTCTGAAGAGTCTGCTAATGACATCGCAGTCCATCGAGCAGGACATGCACTCTACCTGGACTGGACCATAACGCAGCATGCCCTCTTCTGGCCAGTACTGAGGACAACCCTATAAGATGACATAAATGTAAAAAATAATATTTTAGTTAAAATGACTAAATCCTTTGCAAATACAGTTACACAACAAAACAAAACAAGAAAACTTGTAAATCTTGGTTAAAATATTTTGATGCCTGCTCTGCATTATTAAAAATGTTCCTTGAGAAACACCATTTTTAAAGGTGGTTCATAAATAAACCTATTAATTTTGGTTCATCTTATTCATTTTTAATTGCTCTTAAACTGCAAAACAAAAAGGGACAAAAAATAGTACCTCTGTGTATTAGTTATAATTTATCTATAGCAAAATCATTAATAGGAAAACATCTGATTCCTAACTGAATTCAATAGGAAGCGGTAGAGAGTCTATGAAGCCTTGGGGAATAGATTCAGATTCCCCCGATTCCACGTGTTTATACTCACTTTAAGTATTTTTATTTAAAAAAATTAAACTATGTATCAAAGTGGATTACCTGAGCCAAGTCGATCTCGTTCAGCATCACCAGACTGGTACATCCATAGTCATAAACTAGTCGCCAAAAGTCTTTAACAGTATTGGGCAAAGGATGCTGGGTAACAATGAATGCAGCTGGCTGTCGGTAGCTCTGCAGGTGAGATAAAAAAACAAATTACTTGAGATTTTCTTTTACAAAAAGAAGAAAAGGTTAGACATCTATCAATATCTATGCTGTTCTCTCTTTTACACACGGACAGATTAATGTATTGGCACAGTTTGTGGGATAAAACAGGAGGAGCATCAGACCAAAGGGGAAGCATGGATCATGCAATGGGTTTTAACTGAGAAGGTAAGGAGCATGCATAAATATCTAGCTAGTTATGGCATAAAAGAAAAACACTGGCATAATGAAGGCACTGAACTGAAATTTAAATGAGCGCACATTTTGAATGGAAATGAGCGATTACACATTGGACAGAGGCGTGAATGACTTTGCTGTAAAGGAACTCATGATAATGATGGAATCCTACTGTCACAATGAGGTCTGTGACTAAAACATGAGACTTGTCGCTGAACAACACTGAAGCCATGAAACAAATCCAGTATTGGAGATTTAGAGTCTTTCCTGTTACCTGGAACTCTTCTGACAGCTTGGTTAGAGAGAGGCCAGAGGTAAGTGACTAAATAAAGATAAACAACTGAAACTCATTTGATTTTCATTATTTTTACACTGACTGCAGCATTTTGTCTTCCAACAGCTTTTGCTGGAGAAAAGCCACAAAGCCAAAAACATTCTATTTCCTAATATATACAAAAAAATAAATAAATAATGACATACCTACAGCCCACCCCTTACTGTGTAATTTGGGTAACACTTTCTTTTACAGTACATCAACAACCATGTAATAACATGGTAATAACATAGCAAGTCACACTATATTACTTGGTAACAAGAAAAACTTTATTTGGTAATTACCCCAAAATTGATTAAGTAATTACCTGCATGTATTTATTACAATTGTATGTTACTATGTAACAACTGAGAATTTTGGTGGGTAATTACTATTATGTTACCACATAACAGTTTCTATTAAAGGCCACCACCTACCAACGACTTACACAGTAAACTGTAAGTAATGATCAAGTGACTAAAGCATTATAAAGCTGAAGTCAAGTTACATATAAATCAGAGTTTAGTTAAGAAGACTGTCTTACTGTCTTCTATGTTTGATTTTCTGTTAAAAGTCAATTAATAAACTGAAATTTACTAGATAGTAGTACATTCATTTATTGATGCCGGTGATTTTACCTTGTCTGACTAAAATTTAAAGCACAGCACTGACCAATTCTCCATAAAGTTTTTTTCTTGTTACCTAGTAATATAGGAGCAATGTTTTTGTATTTATCGGTTGATGGTGCATGGGGGACAGCTGTGTCAATCGTTGCCAGAGCAAGCAATGTTTGGGTGGTGGCCAGAGAAGCTAGTGGTTGGTCTTTTTAGAACCTGGATTTGTCTCTAGCCTTCTACTAAAACCACAAACACAGCATCACACGAACAGGAGGGGGGAGTCTGTGTGTGAATGTCTGTAGAAAATATATACGAAGGTTTTCTGTTTTTAAATCAGCTGTGTAATACTTTAAAAGTCTGTATCATTTTCAACAGAAAATGACTGCAGTTTGGGACAAAAAACAGATTCCTTTTTTAGGTTTTACAGAATTACTATGAATCGTGTTTAAAGCAACACATCTACTCATTTTTTTTTATACAAAACAATGTCTACTGAGGAGAACACACCATGTCCCAAACTACTACTGTAACATTAGTTGAAAATAACACAACCTTCTTGTACTGTATGTGCATTTAATAAGAAATCAACTTACATCCATCAAAGCAGCATTGATGTAATTGCTGCTTTCTCCATCTATTGTGATGAGAAAGGGCAGGCATCTATCAGGAGGAAGGCCATCCATAAAGCGGTTCTTATCTTGGTTTCTAGGCAACAGTGCAATGCTGCAGTCTTCTGGCTGAGGCTGGGGAGTCACTGAGTTTAATGTCTGGGAAAAGAGAAAAATTACGAATTTAAACAAAGTTCACATTGTTGAGGTGCAGTTAATTTCAAATTTTTAATGTGGAGCTTTTGAGTTTTAGATGTGCTCTAAACAAGCCAATGGGATCCATCTTTTTTCTTTTTCTAGTTTGTTACTGAGATACAGTATGTAAATTCATCTTGACATGTAAACAGTAATGACTTTATAATCTATTTTTAGGAGAATTTTCATGTTTTCAAATTCTTCAAATCTTATCCTGTTAAAACCACAAACTTTAAAACATTTTTTCTTTGCCATTTGTAAAAAAGAAAAACAAACATAAGCATTTGTATTCAGGCCTCTGAGAGCAACACTGCTAGAAACCACCAGTTGAAAGGAAAGGAGACTAATTCAGATTGCATGTAAACAGCGATTTGTAAAAGTTGCCAAACACTTTGACTGGAGCATGAAAGACATGCATTTGCATCAATAGAAATTACAGCTTTGATTGCATTTTGAGGGATAAACTTCTTTAGTTTTGACTTGTTTGGAGCCTTTAAAAGATGTGACTTTAATATCTCTATTTATAGCTCTATCCGTTTTACAATTAATGCAAACAATTTTACGTACAAAAGAAAAGCATCTCTGGGTCTCTTGGTATATGTTGCCTTTTGCACCCTAGCAGGTAAATGTCATCATTTACACACATTTGCGTCTTCGCTTTCTGTCATTCGGCAAACTGCTTATACTTCCTGGTACTCATTAACATTACTATTATCTTCCAAATAATAGAGCTCTTAAACAGATAATAGTAATAAACAGATAATTTGACTGCCATCTCTTTAAATGTTAATTTAAGGTCTAAAGGGATTATCACACATTTAAATACAGCTTGTATTATTTTACTTAGATACAACTATGCTTTTGGTAGGTTACAACTTAACATGAAATCATACTTAACTGGTTATAGTTTGGCATTTAGATTTGCCGATCTTCCCCAGAATAGATTTAAGTTTGGTAATTCACTTTTAAAGGTCAACTATACACTTTTCAGTTCTGCTTTCCATTTAGCAATGTTTTTTAAGGGAAATGTGGTTTATCCCAAAGACTGTAATAGCTAAAAATGTTTTAATATGCAGGTGTTTCCTGGTATAACATGAAAAAATGCAGAGGCAGTCCAAAACAATCAGGGTCTGCAGTGCTTAAATAACAGAGAGGATGGCATAAATAGGATTACCAATCCTCCAAAAAACATATCAACCTTGTGTTTCAAACATTTCAAAACTTGAAAGGACTATGATAAAAAGTCAAAAAGAGCCCAATTTACCTGGAACTCATCCTTCAGGTGGGATGAGTTGGTCTGGGAGTCAATGCGGATCAGCTCATAATATGCTGCTTTGAACTCACAGACTGGTATTGCTGTCTCTCCACATAAACAAGCTTCCAGGATGGCATCATGGATAAATATGTACTGCTC
Organism: Cyprinodon variegatus; assembly: GCF_000732505.1. Classification (NCBI taxonomy): domain Eukaryota; kingdom Metazoa; phylum Chordata; class Actinopteri; order Cyprinodontiformes; family Cyprinodontidae; genus Cyprinodon; species Cyprinodon variegatus. The sequence continues at coordinate 1,583,187 of NW_015150490.1, forward strand.
CTGTATTTGTTTAAACCAAAAACAGTTACGACATTCAAAACAGCAAGATTTTATTAATACTGCAGACTCAAACACTCAGGTATAACACCAAAAAGCTGAAATGAAGGTGAAAGTGAGGATGAAGACCCTTGAATTGACAGTGAAGATGGATGAAAAATGGATGGATAGATGAGATGAAATGAAATTATGAAGTGGTGTATCTTGCCTTAGGATTAGTTTCTATGTATACTTATATTTTAAACTGTGTTGCACTCTTCAAAAAATATAAATGTTAAACAGAAATAGGCTTATACTAAAAAAAGTGTATTTGATGTGTGGATTAAAGGAAAATCTTTATTCCAGGCATCTTTTGTGACACTTTTTCCCAGTTATCATACGTTTAAACAAAAATTCTGTTTGAACAGTGATGACGTGACACATGAATTATGTTAGATAACTATCTACAGCTTAGACATCTACCATGCTGATGGCTAAGTCTGAAGGTGATGGTTTTCCTTTGTCTTATCTAACAAGGCGGATGCAGATGGAGGATGGGTAATGCAGTCACCTCAGTCTGTACCATGTTGATCCTCCTGGAGCGGAGAGCTTTTACACAGTTGTAGATGTCGACGACTCCTTCTCTCTCTGCCATGTCCAACATGATGTCAATCACAATGAAGCAGCCTGTGCGTCCTGCTCCAGCACTGCAGACGGATTCATACAAAGATATATATTTAAAATTTCCAAACCAGTATTCATCTATATCTCTATGATGCTTTGTCAAATGACCCTGGAATATTATTCTTTACTTGCTAATCTCATAACAGTGAAGCATGAATATCTATTTGGCTCAACTGAAGTCCTACAAATAAAATATGCTTATGATAGATTATTTGGAGAGATCTGTTGTTGCCCCATCAAAAGAGTTTAATATGAGTACCAACAATATATCCCATGGGTAATCTGAGAATCTGAATGTGGGATTTTTTTTCTCAAGATGCAGTAAAACTGAATTACAGATATTTCAAAAAATCTACCTTATGAGACTATTTTACTGCAATAATAGTTGCATTTACTTAACAAACTTTACCACAGTTGCCACTAAGTGTACCATGAATAAAATGTTTACGATGCCATATCTAAGTGGATATTCATACCTGCAGTGAACAACTATTGGCCCAGCGGACGGAGGGTTGGACATTTTGACTCGACGGATGAAAGAAAGTAGTCCAGTGGCGTGATATGGAACGCCATGGTCAGGCCAGCCAGTGAAGTGAAATTGCTTGACCTCTCGCACCTCATTGAAACCACGCTAAATGAAATCAAATGGTTTTGTCAGTATATAGTTCACAGAACAGACAGGAAACAGAAAAGTATTTACCTTGCAAACAAAATTTCCAGTAATTCTTTTATAAAACGTGTTGCTCTCATTGTTTGAGTAATCCTGCATTGGCCCTCATAAGCATTCTTGTTCTTTCACATTTTTTTTTTAAAGCTCAAAGAGGATCTCGATAATAGTTAATCTGTTTTCTGTTTTCCTGAGCTCCTACATTGTTTAACAAAAGTTTTCACTGATTTTATATGTCTAAGTCTGCCCTGCTTGCTGTATACAAACCCTGTGATTTCTAACAGGACAAAACTAGCAGCTGTACCTTTCAGAGATTTTATATCTGTTTTCCCCAAAGTGGACGCCTTTTACTTAGAGCAGGAATCTATCTCACTTTGAGCTACTCAAGTACTGTTTGAAGAGTGACCACCCTCGACTCATTTTTAATGAGATGCAACAACCTCATATGGTCTGATTTTCTGTCAGCTCGTATGTTCAAAAATGTAGATGTACATTTTTCTAAATACAATTAAGCTAAGCTTGCTTTCCCCCTTTCGGTGAAACAACAGTGAAAATGGGATTAATTAATAATATATGAAGTATATTCACTGTAAAAGTTTTTCCTCTAAAGGCAGTACAGTAGAAATAACAGTAAAGTAAAAAGCTGATAAAAGCACTCTTTTAACTCTATGGATAACTGTATATGCAACACAGCAACAATTAAAAGCTGTAATGAGGTAATTAAAACATAACTCACCCTCTCCAGTGTAAATGTGCGGACCACATATTCAGCCAGAGGTTCCACCTCAACAAAAGTCACCTTAAAGTCCCCGTAGACCTCAGCATCATCTGGCCAGTACTTATAACACTTTACCTGGAAAATTCAAATGGCAAGATTATATTAAGACAAAAAATACTATTGTAGTCACAGATACATCATTTGGATTAGATCAGAAAAAGAACTTCCCACGGAATAGATTTCAATTCAAATTGAAAAATTAGCTTAAGATGGATTTTTATTTTAGTTTTAACTATCGACACAGCTGAAAAAACAAACCTAGGGAACAACTTACCCTTCCAACTTCAACCAGATTGGTTACCATGACAATGCAAGCTGACTGTTCCTGCCACACCATCCTCCAGAAATCATAGACCGTCTCATGAACAGGACCTACGCCCAGATACGACAGGATAAAATAAAAAATTAGCTTTATTGTTCAAAAATAGTAAGAAATAAAAGTATTAGCCTTATAAATAAAATAAATATGATATGTATGCTAAAGATTTAATCTATCTTACCTTGAGTAGCTATGTAGTGGCTTGGTCTTTGATACCCCTGAAAACACAAGATCAGTGTCAGAATCAAAAATGTGGATTATTCTCCACCAGGCTAGAATAGTAAAAAGAGACATTTTTAACTTCTTGTGAAAACTTCTGATTGGTTTTGTTTTAATTCTTAACCGTGCATCATTTTGAGTATTTTTATTTCTTTCTTAACGTCCTCTTTGTATTATTTATTTCACTTCTCATTCACTTTTTGAAAACTTGCAACATTACTATGTTGTTACGATCAAATTTAGTTTTTAATGCAACCCTGAGACCAAAGAAAAGTATCAGCCAAGACATCAAAAACTTATGCACAAAGTTCTAGCATAAAATAAGCTCTGAAGAATAATGAAAGGGCAAAGTGAAGTGAAATCTTTCATGCAGCAGAGGCTCCAGTGACTCGAGTATGTGCATCGTCACTCGATGCACATCAGGACAGGTGTATGCATGAAATGTAGCTGGACTGGTGTGGAAAAATTGAGGGGCGTGAATGAAGTAATCTACAGTGATACTTACATCCCTGTACAGCCAAATCTACAGCCCAAGCCACAGGCAGAAAGAACAAGTAGAGGAAGGAAAGAAAGAAAGAAAGCACAACAATGTCAGTGAGTGTCAATCAGAAAAAAAAAGAGAAGCTGCACTGACATAATGGAAGACTGACCATAAACATGCAAAATAATGGTCAAACTGTGCAAAGTAGACTTAATAGAAAAGACACTGCAACAGCTTTAGTTAGATTGGAAATTCTGTCAAGTGTCCTTTCTATTCAAACTATAATGTTTTAAGTGAGCAATAGCATGCAGCGAAATGGTGTTAAATTATAAAGCATGCTGTAAACATTATGAAAGCATGACATGAGAACATGCACATGTGTAAAGGCAAGAGCTGAGAAAAGGAGCTAAGAGATGAAAATAATTAAATCTATATTAATCATGCTACCAAGCAACAGGGAAATGGATCAACGGATGAATCAAACTAAACTGGATAACGATGATGCAAGTTCATCTGTAAATACTTGGAGTATAATGATACTGAAAGAGGTTTTCATGTTTTGATGAGGTATGAATAATTAAGCATCTGTTAGCTAGTAGCATTTTGTTAGTTTTGGAAAGGTCAAAGATTTAAAATTGAAAACATAAAACCTGGATTTTTCCAATTTATTAAGCAGTAATATCAATATTTACACCTTAAGCTCATAAAAGACTCTTTTGAAAAGTCTGGGCATGAGAAAATTCTTAAATGTAATTCAATGATCAGTTTATACCAGATTCTTTTGAAACCAGCAACGGTACAACACCTCTCAACATTTAGACCAGTATGGTGTAGACAGGTGTTAACATTCATCTGTGGACCAGTGGGTTCAACATCCAAACAATGTTAAACAGATTTTTGCATTGTATGTAGGTAAGAAAATATAGAAATAATTCAGATATAGAAATTGTGTTTTGATGGATGAACTAATCTTTAAATAAGACAGAAGAACAAACATCTTTAAAACATACGAGAACTGCATGTGCGGGGTGATTTATGCTGGATGCATAAAATGCTTTGATGGATGACTGAGAGACGCAATAAAGGTATATAGGCCTGACATACGAGCGAGGGGGTGTGGTTTCGTTGGTTTCGTTGGGAGCCAATAGTAGCATTCGATGTGTTTCCACTTACATCGATGTAGTTGGCGTTGATGTAGTCGGAGGATGGGTCGTCCTCTATGGGCTGAAGAATAACCCTTGAATGATCATCTAGAGAGAGAAAATAAAAGAAAAAACATTTAAGTAAATTCTTAAAATTTAAGTCTTGCAACAATAAAAGATTACAAAATAAAAAGAGTAGATTAGATTTGTGTTTTTGCTATTTCTGTTCATAAGTTTGCAAATGATGTAGAAATGTGGTCATTATGGGCTTTTCTAACTCAAGTGTAGAAAAACAAAAAACATTCTTGTTTTTCTCAACGGTGCAAACTTTCCTTCTTACAAATTTGTAGTTTGAATTCACAAAAAGCAAGAATGTTGGATGCTTACAAGCTATAATGTTCCCATAGCGATTTTTGGTGCGATTCTGCTCTTTCTTTGCCACATCCCAGGTGGCTGACTGGCCCTCAAAGAAGCTCTGTGTCACAAACAGTAAAAAGGCAAAAGTTATGCTTTAGATCCTTAAATACAATCAATTGGACAACACATAAAAATGCAGCTTATTAAACAATACAGGGAATCCTTCATGTTCTTCATAAATGTAACAGTGATTTTTTAATAAAAACATGGCATTCTTTGCAGGTCTTGGACTGAGTAGTTGACACATTACTTCATATTCTTCCTTGAAGCCGTAGCTGTCTGATGTTTTCATGAGGTTGATGTGCTGCAGAAGGTCAGCCACTCTAATGGCAGGGTGCAGCTGTCCTGTCTGATAAGGAGACTCTGTCCCTTCACAGTGATAGCGAGGAACATCCAGCAGCCGGCTGTTCTCTGCTGCAGAGGCACTGTGGTTTTCATCTGCAAGAGGAGAGAAAGCATCAAGAAATGTCAGAGAAAGCTAGGATTTAATTAATCAAATATATAGCCTTTACAACTTCCACAATATTATTCCTAGGTGTATTGTTTTTTTTGTGTTTTTTTTAGGTAAAATCAGTTGTTTTAAGGTGTCTATGTAATTTAATAAAGGAAAATAACAAGGAAAAACAGTGATATCTCAAAAGAAATCAACCGAATTAAGGATCAAAATGCAAAACCTTCAAGAAGGCTTTTTTTATGTAACTAACCCAACAAGCAATTTGTTAAAACTAAACAAGAAACAAGGCATGGCTTTTTTAGTTTTCTTATCTACTCACCTGTGATTGGAACTATATGTAAATGCAGCATAGAAAAAAACAGAGCAACAGAGTTTATTCAGATTTTCCTAATCATTTAGAGCAAATAGGGAATTATTTACAAGAATCTCTTAGATAGTTGTACAATGGATGAAACAGAAAAATATACATGACTAAAAATGAAAAACAGAACATGCAAAATTAACCTTGGTCACTAATGATTACATGAACAGGAAGAAAACGACAAATAAAAATTTCTGGAACGCCACTACAGTGCCACCCAGTGGAAATGTGCTGTTTTATGGTCACCTCTCAATTTCACTGACAGTAAATCAGTTTTAAAGGTTCGTTTCTTTACAGAACCAGCCTGATCTGGCTTTTAAAAGAATAAGAGTTATAATAAATGCATTTATCATCACTGAAAATTACATTTTCTAAATAGCTGATGTATGTGGGTATAATATATATTTGTATATATTTTTTAAAATTCAGTTGCACGTTGTGGTTTTTTGGTAAAATGTTCTGGCTGGAACAAAAAATAAGGAGTTAAAATTTAGGGTATAATGGCTTTACATGCTTTCTAATAATTTAGCAAGATGTTGCAGCACATCTTACTGACTCACATCTGTTTATAAACTGACACTGTTTATTTCATCCAACTGATGCTTTTCTCTGCTCTGAGGACATGTTGGCTCATTACTGACTTTTAAAGGTTTATTTAGCTCTTGTCAGGCCACTTTGCAGTAAACTTGACCTGACAGTGTGTCTTAATTCACTACTTCCTGCAACTTCATTCTCTGCTGTGAAGTGACTGGCTAAGACAGATTGAAACTGTGGCCTTCACTCTACATTAGAGGCGATGGACCAGTTAATTAACAGTTTGGTGGCACTGTGGTTGTACAAGCCTTAAGGTTATGTTAGAACTGCAAATCAAGTGGCAGTGTCAACTCTACACTAACACGCGTGTTGTAGTGCATCACCAAAGAAGCAGCAACACCCAAATTGGCAGAAACTTGAGTGCCTTTAGAATTTAAGGATTTCAGACAGGCCACTGGCGACAGAATGTGAGCTACAAGTATGGAAACCGCTCATAACTCTAAATTCGCAGAGAGGAAAAGTTCCAGACAAAGACGCAGAGATGTCACAGATTTAATCTTCTGTAATTTCTTTTACCGCAATGTGATGAATTTCTGCTCTTTCTTGCATAAAAACTGGTCTTTTATGTAGAATTAAAAAGATTTCCAAGCAAGATAGCTGGTAATTACTATGAATAGTAATAACTCTCGGCGGGGAAAAGAAACCACGGTTGGAGCTAAAAGTGACTGAAAATGAACACTGAATGATGTGTTGTGTGTGTGCATAAAATTAACTTCACAGCTAATTTTTTCTTTGATATGTCATAGTACTGTAACTTTGACAACAATGTTGTGTATATGGCTGTTACAGATGGAAAAATGGTACAATAATGATAAAAGAATTTAAATATGTCCAACAGTTAATTAATGTTGCACAAAGACAGGAAGGGGAACAAGCACGAAGGGGAGATGAAATGGCTGTGGATTTTAAAAGGGTAAACGTTGGTGATAACTGGGACACATTCCCATTAAGTCCAGAAGTCTCACCTAACACTGCAGTGGGAACCAGAGGATCGTTGGGCACTGAGGAAGGAAACAAGGTGTAAGAGTAATTTAAAATGTCTGATTTTTAATCAGTCTGGGAAGAAGTTTCTTTTTGATTTTGAGTCAAGCGCTGCTTAGTTACAGCAGATGACTGAAAAAAGTTACTGAGACCTCGCATACAATTGGAAAAAAAAAAACTATTTTAGTATTTGATTTTATTTTTAATTAACTTATTCATAATAATCTCAAATAATTGTGCACTGCTCACGCATTCTCAGCACACAAACTGATCTATGGAGCACAAACAATAAAATCCAACATAAATTTTTTGTCTGTATCATGTTGAATCCGTGTATCATTCGTTTTACAACTAAAACCAACAATGAAAATACAAAACAACAAAGCTGAATTAGATTAAATGAATTAAATCTGATTAAATATAATTTGTTTTTGTTTTTTTAAGCTTTTACAGCACTAGTAGCCTGATTTTTTTCTGACAGTAGGCTGACAGGAAAGGGGGTATGAGAGAGGGGGAGAGACAAGCGGCAAAGGACCACAGGTCGGATTCAAACCTGAGGCTGTGTCGAGGACTAAGGCCTCCGTACATGGGTCTTGCGCACAAACAACTGCGCCACCTGCACACCCCTAAATATAATATTAACAATAAATGAACAGGTAATACATTCATCTGTATTTTATTTTGTTAGGGATCTTATACCATCTCAGGCTGCTGGATGCTGGATGTGCAAGCCTTTATTAAATAAACTAAATGTAGCTGTTCTTGCACATGATCCAGCTACAATTCAATGCCAGTTTCAAATATAAAATCGGTTTTATCATAAAAAAAAATGCATTTAAGAGTTTTATTTGGATGAATATGTATAAAACTTCAGTGCCCTTTAAAAAAGTTCAGCTAAGGTTCTTAGTTCCAGTTCGTAACAGCACTGCTATCCAACATGAACACATTATAAGATGCGCCTGATTACAGCACAGTGAAACTTTTTTATTGGCTGAATTCTACTAGGCTACATGATGAAGCAAGAAAGTAAACATGGATCAATCAGCACATTCTCAGATATGGTGGATGCAGAAGGAGCTAAAGGAGATCCCGAAGCTGGTAGATGTTTGTGCTACATTTCAAGCATCTAGTGCTGATTGTGAAAGATTTGTTCATATTCTAGGATTATAGATATTAGTCATGAAATACTTTAACTATTATATATAAATACAAACTCAGACAAAACACATAATTAAAGAGTTACAGGAATTTATGACCAAAATCACAAGCTTAGGTTCATTTTAAGTTTGGCCTCAGCATGCATATCTGATCTTGCCCACAGTGGTCCTCATAGTACTAAAGGGGATTGTATGTATGCCAAAACACATTAAAAATTAGAGGGAACATTGCTCCTAATGAAACACTAGAATTATTTTTCTTGGAGAGGCTAATTATTACATGAGAAACACATTTTATGTTACAGCAAGACTTGTACCTGCTAAGGTAGCCAAAATCACCAATAGCTGCTTTCATGACCGTGGTATTAATGTGCTTGCCTTGCCTTTCTTTTGCCTGAACCAAAAAAAAATTAATGTAGTTTTGTCAAACACAATATGAGAGACACAACAGTCTCTATTATGCAACAGGGGTTTACTTAAAACTTCTACAGCGCTACTGGCTGATTGCCTCCATTCCAAGTGCCGTGTTAGAATAGAATAGAAAATCCCTTTATTGTCCCACAATGGGGAAATTCTGGTGATGCACCTATTCATGCAATAGGAGCATGAACCAAGTACTTAGTCTACATAAAGTTTAGTGCACATACAAACTTTTCAGCTTGCTGTAATTTCTGTATGGGATTCTTTAGAATTATTCTTACTGTTATTATCTTTAACTCTAAATTCTGGGTTTACATCAGATGTTTAGAAATCAACACTCTGATGCATTTCATCTATATAAAATTGGATTTCAGATTCTGAATAAAATCATTCTAAGAAATAATATAGGGTTGTAATTTATTAAGCTGTATATTCTTAAGATGCATTTTTTATTTTAGTAGTAATTTGAAAGTTTTCTGTTTTGGGGAAGGAAAAATTAGCTAGATGAAGAGCTAGATAAATGAAACCCTGAATTGTCCCATGGAGATGTGGTGTGAGATTAAAAACCTACATCTGTTGTTGTAGTTGTGGGAGTCCATGAATGTCACAGCCATTGGGTCCTCTCCATGCAGAGTGCTCTGATCAGCATAGCTGCGGTCCATTGCATTCACCATGTGTGTCATTTCCTGCCTTGCTGTTCCGATGGCATCCTTTCGTTTTTTAGCCAGCTTCCTGTTTGAAGCACAAAATAACACACTGTCAAACATTGCAAACAACTACAGAGCTGTAATGTTTCTGCAGACCCCAAACTTGGAAAGGATGTTATAGTTTTAACTTTATAAAATTATTATTATTCTCAAAATTTTATAAGGGGCTGCTTGCTGGCTGTTAATCCAAGATGCAGAGTCCAGAGCCAATGCTAAAGGGAAATAAGCAGAGAAGTGGGGTGCAGAAGATAGGCAAGAAATAAGAGGAGAGTACAAGCAAGGACAGTAGGAGTCATATAAAAGGCCCAGAAATAGGAGCACTGGGAAAGAGCCTCTTATGCAAACCAGGAAAAATCCCCATTATCCAAAAAGCCCTGTTATTAAAACCTATTATCAAATTGGGTGTTAATAGGCTCCCTAATTTAAAAATCAACATGATAAATAAGTTAATGGAAGTTAATGATATCCACATGATCTGCTTTCTTTGAATGACTGAAGTACAAACCAAGACAAAAAAATAAACAACCTTCAACAGAGCGTTAGAAATCAATGAAATAGAATAAGGACATCTGTAGTTTAATATATAATAATACAAAGATATGTGCCACTATGTTGTTATAAGATTTCAGTATTAGAAATTCTGACATTTCTTCTTATATATATAATTGTTCCAGTTTTTAGTCTCAAATTTGTCTATAGCCTTTTGTTTGTTTTTAACGTAAGACAACAACAAAAGACTCCAGCAGGACATAAACGATAGCTTAGAACTAAAACACTAAGGCACCATTGAAAAAAAGGGTATGACTATCATAAGAGACTTCATGTTGAGCATGTCAGAGCATGCAGGACCCTTATGTTTTTTACGAGCCATGCATGCATCAGTCAAAACAACAGTTGAGCAAATGAACAAACGTCATATGTTCAAGAAAAGTTCCTTGTCTTACAGCAAAATGGTAAGATGTTAACTTCAAATCAGGTGGTTTATGAAAAAAAACAATTAACAATTATCGAAACATGTCATAATTCCTTTTTAAAGTATTTTTTAAACATAAAATGAATAATAATTTTAGGCAATCTTCTATAGTGCAGATAGAGTACAGTAGTAATACAAAAATTGGATGTGTTATTAATTTTCTGCAATTAAATTGCGATCTTTTAAGCTTTCAGCCATTATCAAATTTTGCAGCCTAGCACTGAAAGCAGTGGTTCTCCTCCAACCAGGTTGTTACTAAAATCTGATTTAAATAAAAAAGATTGATCAGGGCCTCATTCAGAGAATGAAAAATTGTGTTTATAAAAAAAAAAAAGATAAGGAGGTACCAAATTAAAGTGTAGCCCATATATTATGTGTTTTGTTGGATAAAGAGTCTGTTAAGGGTTTTGAATTAAGGCTGTTGTTCTTCAGTGAAAACAAAAATCTCCATTTGTGACTGTTGTCCAACTGATGCAATAAACTCCCTTCCCCAGTAAAAACCCCAACAAAAAGCATGCCAGCGGTACATATTTTACCTCTGGACCAAATGCACCAAGTCCCCCTCTAAGATCACAAGCAGACACTCGGAAACTCAGCAGATGTTTGAATTATAATAATATCCAGAGGCGACTGTTTGTATCACTGATAAACTCATACGGACACTTGCATACAAGAAGGAAGCGGTGGTTATATTTTACTGTGTAAACAAACAAACTTGATTATGTGTTTTCAGTAAACAGTTGATCAGTTTAGATTTCTATATTTCATATTGCCTAGATTATAAAATAAAATATAATTTCAAGTCAATTTTCTTTATCAAGTACTACATTTACACACCGTTTGTAATTAACCATGTATATACACTATATGAAAAACTTTAAAAATTATAGTTATTCTATTAAAAAAAAAAGAAATTAAATATGTATCTGTTTTAATTTCTAGTCACTGTTGCAATCCATGGAAATAATTATGATGCTACTGTATTTTTTGTGATTACACAGGTTGAAACTGTCTTTGTTCTCTTGTTATATTGCCATCTGCTTTAAAGTTTTTTTTTCACAAATGAATGATTCTGGATCCATTTGGGTCACAGCAGGTGATCAACAATGAAAAGCAAAGAGCAAAGAACCCACAACAAAGAAACAGAGCCATAAGAGCCACTGATACAGTCCCAATGTCCCATAGAGGAAGCTAGTTTGAAAAAATCCAGTGGCAAGGAGGCACGAGGAGAGGTTCTATCGAGATACCTGTGACTTGATGGTCTGATGGATGATCACATGACTACATGCACACAAAGAGCTACCAGTCACAAGTGCAGCATTCTTTTTTCAATTAACACTCTGAGGCCGGTGTGTTCCCGGTTTATCGCTGACTTTAAGCCTGCTTAGGAGCAACTTTGGAGCATGTAGAGGATACCAGGGCCAAGGTCAATTCTCTATCATTTAAGTCCGTTTTATACATTCTTTCTTACCAAATAATTCAACATTCAGATGATTATATTTCCATTTTTAAATCAACATTCTCTAAAAAAAAAAAAAAAAAAAAAAAAAAAATCAAAACAAAAAAGCTGAAATCTGAAATGACTGGCATGAAAGCGAACTGACCCCCACCCTGGCAAGGCGTCAATGAGGATGGCTTTGGCTGGTTGGTAACGTGTTTTTTCTTGAAAAAAGTATACTGCATCTTTAAAAATAACAACTAGCCACTAAAACAAGCCACCCAGCAAGATAGGAGCAGCTGGGTGAGCTGGTTGTTTATTGGTTGTTTACTTACAGGTAATAAGAGTATGAATAGTAGGTCCTCCTGGGGTTGAGCCAATCAGAAAGCAAAAAAACAAAACAAATGAGACACAAGGGAATATGCAAATTAGGACAATTCTGTCCTGTCTCAACCAGTGACAACAGAAGCACAAAAAAAAACACCCTTCCACTTCTAAAACCCAATATTCATGCATTGGAGAGACCTTACAGCTAAGCCACATTAAAACATAAACTAAAACTAAAACAAACGTAAACTAGAGTTCAGTGCTATAACAAGCTATAAGACCCAAAAAGCAGCCAGAACAGGAAACTATCAATATCAACCTATCAACATGCAACCTTTTCAATTTTCTATAAAAAAAATAGAAATTTAAAAACAAACATGCAATTTTCTGAGCTGTTCTAAAATAACTGGACTTTATAACCTTAATAAAATATTTATTCTTCATCAGCCAATGACCTTTTAATTTCAATTCCTATAAATGTTTGGTCAATAGGTTGATGCAAACCTATCCAATCACTAACACCAGGCAGCTCGTTTCCTGTAAAACAAGCATGATGTCACTGCAATGTCATCATGTCCCACTATTTTAAAGATGCAGTATTGCTCAGCGTTGTAGTAGAGGTTTTATGACAATGAAGATTGATCTCCCCAGAAACGGCCCCAGTGCAAAAAGGTCCCAGGGCAAATAAGGACTGCTTACACTTTGTAAACAGAGCGGATTATTCTTTACTGTCACAGATCACTGCTTATTGTTAGACACAGCCCCATGGTCTTATCAGTCAAAACAAAATATATGTAAGTTAATACAAGCTTAATGTTAAAACAGGCAAATGACTGCATATCTTAACTGCATGTTTTATAAGATGGACACAGAATTACATATTTGGTCACAAATATTACCGATACTCAACAGAAACTCCCCCAAAGTTTCCTGCATTTAAAATATGCCCATTTATAGTAAACACGATAAACAGTGTCTTTATGAAGTAACATACTCCAAACTCAAACCTGTGCTATGTTTTTAAGCTCAACACCACAAGTGCTGATTTGACATTACATTTTCAAACTGAAGCTGCTGCATGACAGCTGGCTCACATAAATTCATTAAGCAAATTAGAATAAAAATGAGAGGGCTTGGGTTGCAAGAGGAAAGTTCTCTAATGATGAGAGTTCATTATGCTCCATGTTTCAGTGTCTAATTGTTTCTGATTTCCTGAGTGAGATCATGATTAGCAATAATTGAGAGGATCTATTCCTGGATGCTCTGTAAAGACTCCTGAAAAGTGTTACAGTGGGGATGACAGAGAGAACACTGCAAAGGTTCTTCTCAATGAATATGGCAAATATATACAGCAGCTTTTCAAATGCGTTGTATTGAACATGGAAGAAGGCAGGATTTTGATGAAAAGATCAGTGGCTTTTTTTTTCTTCGCGTAAACATTTGCACATGTATTCTAATAAAAAATAAAAAAAAGGCAGATGAGCAAGGCAAAGTATTGTAAACCAGAGAGCTACTTATCAAACAAATTCAACAACGAAATTTTTGGCCTGCAAAACAGAGTTCAGCAGCATGTTGCTTTTTAAAGTAACTCCTTCCTCTCTCAATAATAGGTTTTGAGGATATCTTTGGGTAATTTTTTATGTTTTTACTCTATTGATGGATGGTATTTTAAGGTACATGCCTGTCTTACTGGAAGCGGATGTTCAAAAACAAACCATAATTGTTTTTGGTATTTTTGGTCATCAACAGCCATAAGAGGTCTTATATAAATTCAGTTTGTTTTTATTCAGTGAGAAAAAAAAATGGATGCAAATGAAATCTGTTGTAGTTTAAAATCAGTACAACAGTCACATGATTAAAATCTGATTATCTAAATGAAGAAGCTCTAAGTGAAAATACCAGCTCTCCTGTACCTGTGTCCAGCCACCACATGGTGGAGCTCTGCACTCAATTTATAAAATTCAAGCTTGATTGCTGGACCAGGAACAAGATAATATCAGTTAAGAAATGACAACAAGTAAAAAAAAATGCTTAAGATATTATGTTTTCTTTTGAAACCTACTTTTTAAGATTTCAGGTTTTTCCTTACATCAGTCTGTAAGGCCAAGCTCTACTTCTTTATGCACAACTGGCAGAGCTTTACTGACTCAAACTCTGCAAGAAGCTATTGAATTTAGAATGGCAGCTATGAGAATTTGTTCAGCTTTACTTTTCTTTTTCCTTTTTCAAGAAATATCTTCAGGTAATCTTATCTTTATTATAAACCCTTTATGTCATTAGCTTTGAGTTTAATTTGACTAGAAATCTGCAAGAGGCAATTTATATATTACATTTGAAAAACTACTCGTTTTCACATAAACTTTGAAAAACAAATCTCTAATCTTTGTTTGCCTTTAAAGAACCATCAGAAATAAAAGCTGTTTCTGGGGGGAGATCAATAGTTGTGATGAATGGATGAGAGATGGTGCCACTACAACATTTATTGGAACAACAATCAACAAGAGAAGGGACTCTGCTGAACAACTGTCTGTGTGTTCTTGCATTTGCATGTGTGCTGCTGTGCTCTTTCAGTAGTGGTGGTTAATGTTTACCATACCCAGGGAAAAAGAATTCATCAGATCCGCTTTCATGGATGAAACAAGAGGCGCCACAACTCACCTTTTCTTGACCAGCAGGATGGCCACCAGCACCAGCAGAATGAAGACAAGAACACCAGCACTTATTCCAGCTATTTTCACCACTCGGTCTGTCTGTTTGGCAGGGTCCGGGATGACTTCAGGTTCCTCTGTCGCATCTAGTAAAAGTTAAATTTTCGTCAGTTACTGAAATAAATAAATATATACGAAAATGGCTGAAATTATCATGAGCCTTAGCTTATATATCAAATTTTAAAGATAAAGAATCAAACTTCCATCGAAAGATAAATAAAATATATAAAATCTGGAACGTGTAAAAACAAAAACAAAAAATACATCCATCCTCTGTATACCTATCTATGTTTTATGCTCTGAACGTACCCTCTGGCTGTGGGCTGGTTAAAAAATGAAGAACGAATCCTGACACTATTTTTAACTATTTACACATCCAGTCTTCTCATGCTGTCAAAGGACGTCATCCCACAATCCTATGAATAATCTTTGTTTTTCTTAGGTTTATCTTTACAAAAACCCAAAATCGGGAAAGCAGGGAAAATGAATCAACAGATTCAGTATTTACATATAGGAGGTATTAATCATACCTAGGCTCAGATCAGGCAAAACTGAGCTTTAATGGATCCATTGTAGAGAAATATCAGATATGTTAAAATAATAGTTTAAATTGTCATTCCTGGAGTAAACATATAACACATATTATTTTATTCAAGGTAAAGATATTTAATTATTCCGATCAAAAAAATTTATTTGTGGAGAAAAACAGCCTTAATTTAAAAATACATTCTTTTCAAATGAAATGTGGGAAATAAATGTTCCCTTGGAAACTGGTGAATAAATCGTCGGAGTAGTCATAATCTTAAAACGTACATTTGAAGTGTGTCGAAGATAAAAGCTTTGCATTCAAAATAGGTATAATGTAAAGAAATAAATGGAGGTCATTGAACTATTAATACAATCTCAGAATGCAAATGTAAAGATTACCATTTCTTTTTAAATTTTAGGCAGACACACATTTAAGATGGACTGTGGCTAACAGGAAAACTGGCCTTCGGTGTGACGAATCCTAATTTAAAATGCCATGAAATGAGAAGTACAACAAAAAAGGCCTAGAGCCAGTCTTTGACTTTTAAAGTTAAATGAAAAGTGCATTGTTTTGAATATTTAAAAGCGAACATTTCTACATTAAAAAAGCATATGTTCAAGTATTTGTTTTAACAAAAAGATTCTGTTTAATGCATATGTGTGTTACATATTCTTCAATGTCTTTCCTGTGATTTAGAGAATTGCATTGTTTGGTAAAATATCTAATGACAGGCCAGTCAGAGTTGACTCTTGGCAAACATACCCAAAAACACAGATTATAATTACAGAAAATTGCATAATTTAACTTTTTTTCGCACAGCATTTAGGTAAAGTCACATAAACAAACAGCTGTAGAGGTTTAGTTTTTATCTGCCCCACACCCTCTTCTGGAACTTGATAAACTAAACATTTGCATGTAAACCCATGATCCCTGCTATCATTTTTGTGTTCAATGTCATATTTTTTTTAGCAGAATAATCTTAAAAAACATGTATTAAAGGCATACATAGATATAAATAATATAGAGCATAGAAGGATATGGACAGCAGCTTAATCTACTTTGTGTTTTATGCATTCCTTTTGTGTGTATCTCATTGTACCCATGGCATTTGGTTTTCATTGGTTAACACTTTGGAAATATAATTTGAATAAAATATTAAATAGAACTATATTGATCTCACAATGGAGAAATTAACTCTCTGCATTTAACCCATCCACTTGGGGAGCAGTGGGCTGCCATTATGTGGTGCCTGTGGAGCAGTGTGGGGTTAACTGTCTTGCTCAGAGACGAAGAGTGCAGGCTGTGGGGATCGAAACCGGCTACTTGCAACCTTATCAGAGCACAAATTCACTGCTCTAAGCACTAGTTCAACACTAATTTAATAAGAACTATAAAATATTTGAGCACCAATGTCATAGAAACACTCAAATCAAACTCAGTTCTGTCCTTGATGACTTTAGAGAATTGACGTAACTCCCTGACTTTTATTGTATGGAACATAATTCATCAATGAAGTTTCAGACAGAGTGCACAAGGCTAAACATGGTTCATGAGGGACACAAAGTGAAGCTTAATTCTAAGCTCATGCGCTCCACTTTATCATTTTATTTTTGTACAACCAGAATTCTGTTCATTGCCATATAAGAACATTATTATGCATTATAGTAATCCAAATAATCCAAGGCAAAAACATATGTGGAAAAAAAACAAAACAATAATCTACTTTGAAGGATAAATGCCAACAAGATAGAAATAATCCCAATCCTGCTTCAACTGCTAGATACGTGTAACATTATCATTAGATACATGTTTGGTTGTAAAACATGTCATTATGTAACATTACAGGTTAATAAAGCACCTTTTTCCATATTGTTTGTAAAGTTTCAATCACAATGTTTATCATCTCCCGTAAGGTTAGTACATTTAAAAGCATAGTTCACTTAGTCTAAATGATAGTTTCAAAGAAATCACACTAATTCAGTGAAACTCATACCTATAAAGTAGAGGTTTCCCTTATAATCCTTTGTATTATTGTGTGTACTGGGATGAAGTGTAATTCAATTTGGTTTCAATTTATTTATACATTGTCACTTTACATCATGTGATCTCCGGGGACGTTACAGAAAGAATTCAATCTGATGATACAGTCAGATTGGTGAAACCTTTTCTATCTAAGGGAAATCATCTGATAGCATCAAGTCATTGACTTTGCAGGCCATGCTTCTCCTAGATGAACATATGGTGACAGCAGATATTCGCTTGCATTTGTGCTTAAACATTTCGAAAATCGGTTAGACTCCTCTGATCTGGTCACTCCAAATATTCATCCTGCTGAAGTGAGTGAATAATCATTGTTGCAGTAACTGGGTCTACATAATGTGTGATGATATTGAAATATATATCTGGTCAGACATTTATATCCACATTGGTTTTGCAGAGATGTGCCTATGTGTGGTGCATTTTGCATTCCAAAGATGAAATGCTTTCAGAACTACATTTAAGCTTGCCAAATAAAGGCTACGGTGCTGTGGGTTAGCAAAAGAACACAAAATGTAAGATACAGCAGAGGTGGGAACATGTCATTGTTTTGCAAGTCTAAAGTAGGTGTCAAGTCTTTATGTTCAAGTCAAGTCCCAATAAAAGACTGTCAAGTCAGAGTAAAGCCTCAAGTCAACACAGGTAAGTGTTAAGTCAAATCCCCAGTCAGAGACTTAATTACAGTTCTTTCGAGTTTCTTTTTAACAAAGTTGAATTATATGTTGAATGTAAACAGTTCATCATATTTTCTCTAACTCTCAATCCAAGTATTGTGACTTCTCTTTGATAGTGTCATACTTGGCTTTAAGCCACGTGACTGTATCACAGCAATGCAAACTGAAACATATCAGTTTAGCAAGGCTATTAACAAAAAACAGACAATATCATCTGTTGTTATTGATACTAACAAAGAAAGATAAAAAATTTTTTAAATGTCCAAAGGATTTCACATGGAAAACACAATTTATGATAGCAGAAGATAATATACTGCAAATATTGTCTGCTGCTACTTCCATTCCATGGCCTTTTCTATACAGTATAGATATAATCTAAACTGTAATATTAGTTTTGTGAATACTAGAGATCTTAAATGGGTGTAATAAATTACCTAAAACCTGTTTGCTTAATTTCATGGCTTTTCTAAAATAAATTTTTAAGGAGGAATGTGCTTTTCTATCGCTAAACCAGGCAAAAAATTTGTAAAAAGATTAAGTTTAACATTTTTTTCCTGTTGTTGGCTTAATGCAAATAGTTATCACAATAAACTGTTGTGGGTTTGTTCAATATTAGTCAAGTTACAAAATGGTTTTGTAATTTTTAACCCATCAAAATTCTGCATTGCATGAATACAAAAATAAAAAGTCCAATTTGTTCAAAGTTTGTTTTTATCCAAATATTGCTTGTCTTTAAGAAAAACTTTACAGGTACATATCTAATCTAGCTGTCTTTTTTATTGACAAAATAAATTAGATGTCAATAAATTTCTTTCCACAACTTTGGCCAAGCCTCTGGGAGTCAAGTCAACAGAAACTAAATGAGACAGCATCCACATCTTGAAAGGCGTCACAGGCTGACCTCATAATGTCGACTTTTAATGTCTGTAAAAATGATCCAGGTCAGCACACACACACACACACACACACAGGCGCACACATCCTAAGACAACTCCCTGAGGCAGCAATGACAATACACAATACCCCAGATGACCTAATAGAACCACCATCACTTAATCCTCCCTCTTGAATGCACGCCTCAGACACATGCAGAGATAAAGGAAGGGACATTTGTCCAACCTCTTTGCCCATTAATTTGTTCCTCTCTATTATTATCCACAATTTAAAACATCCTCTCCAAAGTCTTCCAGCTATCCTCAGACCTCCTCAGGCTAGAAGGACAGAATGCCAGTTTGTTTTAGCAGATTTCAGTCCTAGGGAGCACCTGTTATGCCAGCTATAGCCACAAGCAACACTTGGAATATGCTGACCCAGGAAAGTCCACCTTTCAACTTCATACAACACCTTAGAGACATCAGAGAGAAATAACCAAACCTTTGACACACATTTAAAGTTCCTGGTCACTATGATTGGACTTCCAAATATCTAGTTTTTATGTTATTTTATTTTTTTTATTAAATTTTGTAGTCACTGCATTTATTTATTTATTTGTCTTTTGAATTCAAAAGAAAAGCATCATTTATTGAATTAGTCATTATGGATGGTTAGTATAGCTGTCATACACCTAAACAATTAGCAGTAATGGCTAATTGCAACGGCTGACTGGGCTCAAAATAATCTTATCTGACTGGGTAGCTTTGAGAGCCGACCGCACTACAAGGTCAAACCAACTAAGTGCAAAAAACAAAACAGAAAGACAGCTAATGGGGGTAAGATAGTTAGGATTCATACTCACTACATAGCAGCTGTATGATAAAATATAAACATGCCTCAAAAACACTAGATTAAATCCTCCTTTTTCATATTATCAGTTAGAAAAATAAGCTTTTATAAACTTTTATCAAAGGCAAATTCTATAGATTTTAACACCTTAAAAATAAGATAAATCTGGAATATGCTGGAAACCAAATATATTCTTGGAGTGGCATTAATATTTAACAGCTGTGTATAAAACTATACAAAATAAAACCTTAATAAATAGCACATTTATCATTAAGTGATACCCAATGGTGTCTGTTTGTCAGTTTAATTGAAAACATAATATGTTTTTTTCTCCCTATCATCTGACTCTAAAAAGCTGCATGTTAATCCATCAGACCCATTAAAATTTTTTTTTCAAAACAGCACATGTATGTGTGTGGGCTTTTTCAGGGATTATCCCTCCACCATCTAAAACCTGACTGATAATCTATCAACATATGGCTGCTGGTAAAATCTGCTATTTGGAGAGTATGAGCATACAAATATTAAAATGACACACAAGCAGACATATTACGTCTACGTGAATGTGTTTTTCTATTGCTTTCAAATGCAATAATAATAAAAATAAATGTTGCTAAAGAAAACTACTACTAAAGACAGGCTCATAGAAACGACAGCTCATTTGCTTTTTATCCAGAGCGTACTGTATCAATACTAATAACTATATGCAAAGACACACACGGAAAATCATAAGACGTGCTGATATGGATCTTTGCCCGCTTTAACGACATAAAAATCGCTAAATGTGAGCTAAAAACACATGAGACTTGTTTATTTACACATGATATTTGAGCAGTGAAAGTGTTCTTACGTTTAGCTGCCAGCCTCAAGCACTGTGTTTTAGTTTCCTGTAAAATAAAACAGAAAAAAATACATGAAGACGATATGTCAGCCCCATACAAAAGAGAGTCTAATGTTGACTATTATTGGATGTACTGTATTCATATTCTACGCTCCAAGCAATGATTTCAAGTCTTTGCTTACACACAACTTCTAAAGCTAAGCTTATTAGGGCATATCTCTGTCTCTGCAACTTGATACATATAATCATAGCAGCTAACAGGTGTGGAGCATAAGCTCACTGCTTAAATATTGTGCGTCAACCTTAACAAATTTGTATTTACCCTTTCAGTGCTGCTGACTGCTTGAAGGTAGATGTTGTAGTTCTTCCTTGGAGCCAATGGAGGATTCCAGAAACCCTTTATGAAAGGAGATAAATCGATTTATAGTATTTTTTTTCATAAAATACCAGTCTTTAAATCAGAATGTATTACTTTTACACTTTTTTTTTGAGAATGTTAAATTATGTGTTATAAATGTCTTCTGTATCATGCTGTAAGACTACCACTAAATTCTCTCAATTGTAAACTAGTTTGTATTGTTAAGTGGCTTATGCTAAAAAAAAAAATTAGCTAAGTTTGACTATCTTTAGTTAATGGATGGGAATAAATGGTTAAGTAATTTAATCTTTTGCTAAAACAAACAGATTAAATTAAATGTTAATCCTGTTGGAAATATGGCAGGATGGACATTGCAGCCTGGTCTCTATCCCCTGCCCCAATCCATTTCCTTGTTTTCTCAGATATTTAAAATTGGTACAGGTACGTTTAAGCAGAACCCAACCAGCTGCAATCAGTTGCACAATCAGCATCAATACACAATAAAGGCAACCAAAGCCAGATCTTTAACTAAACCCTGCTGTAATGATCTGATGGTTAAGGCCAGGTGTTTGACCATTGATTGTGACAATTTTCATCTACCATCCATGCAGCCTGCTCTCTTCAACCCTCCTTTATTCTACTACTGGAAACCTACAAAAACATCCGTCAAGCTTGGTTTGCTCGCCATAATCAGAACTGGCTTTACACCCTTTGTTAAAAACTCTACTTAGCTCAGCATAGTGCCAGGCGTGACATCAGTTCCTGATCTTAACTGCTTCCTAAGTTAGCTTGAATTCTTCCTTGGTCAAAATGAAACTACCGGGTACATATCCACTAAAACTGTCTGCCACTAGTCCTGTTTGAATGCATTTTAGTGACTGAGGATATAAAAACAGGGTTTTAGTTAAACTCATTTAACAATACAACTCAAAAAATAATTACATTGGAAAAATCATGCTGCAACTTCATTTCTTCTCCTTTATTATTTGACATGATAACTACATTTTTTTGACGCTTTTTATCAACATTCTTTAAAAATTCAATGGTTTTTATCTAACGTTGTTGAAAATTGACCTCATTCATTTTAAATTGAACAAAACTTGCCTGGTATGTCTTGTTGTCTCCAACAGTAAAGGGGAGAGGCTCTGGTAGGTTGCTGGGGGAAAGCTGGGCAGCATAATAATATGGAGAACCACCACTTGATGCACTGTGGTAGGAAACTGGAACCTGGGGATTATATGGATGCTTTGTCATGAAGTCTTAACGATACATGATAAACAGGATAGAAATTTTAAACATGGTAACAGTGTTTTTATTGTAAATTGTTAAGATTTGCAAAAAATAGCAATATGTCACAAAATAAATGATCTTCTTCAACAAAGTTAAACCAGTATATCTGAGGGACAAATAAAATTTTCTGGTATGTATTTCAACATAATCTATACTAGCATTTGATAAATGCATCTGGAGGATTAAATGTATGCAGAACAGTGTATCAGTTACCTCGTAACAATCAGAGGAAGCCTGTCGACGTGACCGCTGAGGGTTAACTTCCTCCACCACAATCTGGTATGCACTGGAGGCAAAGAACGAAAGAAAATAATAATTCAAGTTTTCTTCAATATGCAAATGTCAGAAACAAGAAATATGGCATTTATGAAAATTATACCTTATAGGTGCACCCTTAGCTTGTGCGGGTTTGAGCAGGACAGTGATCGTTGTTGCAGTTTCATTAAGAAATGCTTCTGACACATCATACTCATCTATTGTTGGAGCTATAAGAGAAAACAGTGAAGTCTCATGCTGCACTTACAGTGTATAAAATGTTTATGCTGTTTGTAATCTCTCTTGTACCTGAGATATTCGTGGTCACATTAAGTGTGGATGCAGGACCAAAACCTTTCGATGTTGATGCTCGTATAGTGAGGTGATATGTAACACCTGGGTGGAGCTGGGAAAATGTGTAATGGGTGGCATTTGAAGGTAATGACACCGTCACTCCCGGCCGCTGAAGAGGCACTGAAGGGTCAAACGAGCGTACGCCAATGTAGCTGATCTGAATAGATTCAGAGACACAAAAAACGGTTTTTAATATGAATTCTGTAATGTGTTTTACTAATTCAGCTCCTTCAACTGCTCCCAGAAATGATCCTACCTCATATTGGGTTATAACTCCATTGGGCTCAGTGGGTTCCTTCCAGCTAAGGCTTATTGTCTCTTCAGATGGAGTGGCTCTAAGTGACTGACTGGGAACATGACCTGGAACTGTTACACAAACACAGAGACACAATCTGTAAATGCTAATAAAACTAGCAGTAAAATGATGCTCTTCAAACGAGGAAGCTGGGACCAAACTAAAACACATAGAAGACGACATGCAGATGAGCATAATGGAGAAAAGTAAATTCCAACAATCATTTATTTCTTACCATCTTCATCGGTCTGAATGATGGTTTCATCACTCTCCTTCCTTCCCTCCGGATTGGTCAGTATCATCTTCAGGCTGACATTAGTGTAAGGGGGCAGGTTTCCCACCAGGTGACGTGGTGCTGAGAAGGAAAAACAAAGAAAAGTAATAATTACATTGTCAAACAACAGCCTATTTCTAGCTCATATAATTGTTACTTTCAGACCTTAAAGGTGCAGATTTAAATGCAGTGTTTTATTTGTGTGTCAGAGGCAAATACATGTTTACAGCAGGTACTTTAGGTCTCGAAAAGACCTAAAGTAGACCTTGAAATCACAAGGATTCTTGTGTTGCAGATGCCTCAAAAGAAATCATAAATGTAAACAACTTTTCAGCACAAAATAGAATACCATGAATAAAGAAAAGCAGCTCAGACTAATATTGTAAATATCAGAAAACAGTGTGATACAGCATTGCACACTGCATATGTGCATGGCATTTAAACTGATTGAGAAATAAATCCTCAGATAAATTGGATATTAGAGTTCTGTCAGATTAATCAACATAAAGATCAATAGACTTCCAGGCTATTTAGAGAGAACATAAAAGCTTCATCTAATTACCCTGTTTTACAAATGCAGAATGACACCAGTATATATACATCATGTTTTCATTGAAATATTTGATAAACTAGGCTACTGGAACCTGCATTTCTTACCTTTAATGCGCACTGAAAACAAATGGTTGATAAAATCAGTGATTGTTAGGTAGATATTTTTATAGCTAGATTTCTCATTTTAAAAGAAGACTTTGATTGGAATTAATGTTTTTTTATTAATAAAACTAATGCATAAATGCTATCAGTTCGTACTTACAATAAGCTTTAGGAGCCATTACTGATGGAAAAAGACAATTTAGTGCGAGATGATTAAAAAAAAGTGTATAGCCCTTAAAACAAGAAAAACTGATACAGGAACATCAGGTTTTTTTTTGCTGTAGCATTACCTTTAGGATCCATATCCAAGCAGTCGGCTTTGCTGCGGTTGTTGGCAGTCATGTAATGGTAGCAAATGGTGACATTAAATGTGTGACAGCGAGTGATGTTGTAACCCAAGGACTCCCAGTCCACCGCAATCAAACGAGCTCTGGTCTCAGCAATCTTCAGCCTCTTGGGTGTACGCATTGGCTCTGCACAAAGGACGGGAAAAAGAAAGGTAAACCAAAAAAGCTTAAAAATAAAACAGCACATTGTGATATGAGAATACAGTAGATATATATCGTTTAAGAAATATGGTCATGATCTAGGTATTGAGATGCGCCTTTAATTCTAAATGTCTAAAACAAAACTTTAAAACATCGGAGGTTTTATATTTCTATGCAAGATATTAGCAATTGATTTCATTTGCCAAAAACAACCAGGAGTATAGAGCCAACATTTCCCAAAGCAGATGTAGTCACATTTTCACAAATACTCATCTCTCTTTGGTGCCATTTAAAAATTTCACAACTGCAATATCGTATGTGAGCCGTGTCTTTGGTTTCCATCCTTTATGTGGATTCAGACTATTATTGTCAATATAATCTACTTTCCTTCCTCACTGGCCAAGACTTTAATTACCTTAAATGGCTCATTTAACTGGATCAATAACCCCACCAATTCTAACCCACCCACCCACACACACACACATGCATGCACTTAGAGAAAGTAGCACAAATGCAAACGTCCAAACGTTCCCTGTCTGTTGACTTAACCCTCATGAATGCCAAGCTTTAAATGTACATGTTTGACTGTAGACTGTGGTTATCCTTACATGCAAGACCAAGGGTCAACTGAAATTTAGGAGACTACTTAAGTATATTGGGAAAGCTAAAATGAGAACTGCAAGCAGCTGTCAAGACTAATAAGTCTAAGTTTGGGAAGTACTTCTCTAAGCAGAAAAGATTTCATGTTGTCAAGAAACAATAATTAGTTTTGACAGTCACACGACTGAAAACCCTTTGCCTCTTTGACAACAATGGCCACTTGATCAGCAAACAATGCATGATAAATTATTTTCCACAGAGGAATGTCAAAATGGAAAGGAAAGGTTGCCCTGAGCATACAGGGTTACAAAAGAAAAAAACAACAACAGTGTTATAATTTCTTTAATAGAAAATAAATAAATCCCTCAAAAGTTTTCCTTCATAATATTCCCTTATTTAGAAGAAGAATGGAATAAGAGCATTGCGTTTGGCTTTAGTGATGCCCTTTACCTATTATTAAATGTGGTTAAGGTATTACATTATAAGAAAAAAAGGAAAACGGAACCAATGGTAAATGGCCTGTGATTATATAGTCCTTCAATAAGTCCAAGGACTCTGAAGCACTTTACACGGCTTTCAGTCATTCACCCATTCATACATACATCCACACACTGGTAGTGGCAAGCTGCAATTTAGACAGAGCTAAGAGCTAAGGCACACTGACAGAAGCAGGGCTCCTGTACATTGGCGCCTCTGACCACCATCTTGTGTCTTGTCCAAGGAGATGGACGAAGCTGGGAATCAAACCAGCGTCCCTCTTGGTGAAAGTAATAAGAACCTCCTATAGGTATAATTTCTATTATTTATCATTACTGATTAGTATTTATTGCAATTTATTATAACTTTTGGATTGTAAGATTTTTTCCCTTACAAAAACAGCATTGACAGCATGGTAATTCATTCATCTGTCTTGGTTAAACCGTTTATTTTACGGAGGGTTACAGGGGACATTGTTTCCAGCGGCCAAACTGCCAGAGGCTAGATGCAATTTGTGGAAGGTTGGTCAACTTCACCCAATCACTGGTAAAGTTAATTAGGTAATAAGTTATAACTTGGGCTGGAACAAATGATTACTAAGGTTTTATTGTAAGAATTAATGATAGAATTTAGAATTCTGTTTGCCCTGCCACGGACTGGAGACCTGAGAGGGTGTAACCCACCTCTCGCCTGTAGACAGCTAGAGATAGGCACCCCTCATGACCCCGCTTGGGATAAGTGTGACAGAAAATGGATGAATGAATGAATGACTTCTGTTTACAGGAAATGTTAAACTCTTAAAGGCAGTATTGTAGGCCCTGTTGCTATATATATATATTAACCATATTAAAAGAAATTGAACTATAATTAGTATTCATATACTGTTGACATACGTTTTGCTGTATTTATTTGTTTATTATTCATTAACTTAAGAGCAAAAAGGGTTTTTGAATTGAAAGGGTTGTTCTCAATATATACGTAGTTAATCAATGTGTGATTCTTTGTGTTTAATTAGAGATCCTTTAATTAGTGCTATAAAAAATTACGGTTAAGTACCACCCCTGGTACTAACTGATATATATGATACATCAGGTAATTGACAATCGACCTGTTATAGCAAAATATTTTTGTTTTATTACCTCTTCTATAATTCCCCTATAAGACTTTAAGTTTTCCAATAACTTTTAAATAATAAATAGCTCCCTGTAAAAGTATTCTCTAAAATATCCTCCTTGTCTTGGCTTGTCTTCTTTTTTTTTTTTTTCTTGGCCTTCTTTCTTCAGAGAAGACAACACAAGGACACAAACTGGTTGTTTCCTCTTGACAACCCATTATCTACCTGTCACTCACACAAACTGGCACTGAAACTGGCCATACACACTCTTGCACTTAGTTATTGTCCACATACACACCTGCGCTTAAGGTTGCAAGAAAAAAATCTAGATTAAATCTGGGCAGGAGGCAAGGTAGGTTTGGATGTTTTGTGTGTGTGCTAACCTCTCTTAAAACTCCCCATAAGAATTTATTGTCAAGGGCAAGCACAGGCCTCACAAAGCTGAAACTACACACAGACCAACGATAATGTCAGGGTTGCTACATCATTTAAATATAAATATCTTAGCAATAAAATGGCACCAGCAGTAAATGAGGAAAAATTGAAAAATGCTAAAACAGATCAAAGGTTGTAAAGGCAATGTTCTGCCAAGCAAATATTATTAATGCACTGTGTGTGGACTAGTGGGTGCTAATGGTAGAATGGGTCATAGCATTTCATTTTGGCTTCAACCAGTTATTTGATGGTTGACATTTAAATAGAGCAAGTGGGAAAACTCTGGCTTTCTCTGCCTGTCTCACTATATTTCAGTCTCTTACTCATTTGTCTCGGTTCTTTTTTCTGTCTGTGTCAGTTAAAATCAATACCTGTGATCCTCACCATA
Organism: Cyprinodon variegatus; assembly: GCF_000732505.1. Lineage (NCBI taxonomy): Eukaryota > Metazoa > Chordata > Actinopteri > Cyprinodontiformes > Cyprinodontidae > Cyprinodon > Cyprinodon variegatus. The sequence goes on from NW_015150490.1 coordinate 1,610,775, forward strand.
AACAGCACTGTTGAAACACACATACACACACGATGCAATGTAATAAATAGCATTGATTTTCTTTTTTTTTTGACTCTTGATGGCAACCCTGCCTCACAGTGAGATGGGTGTTAAGAAGAATAAAAAAAAAAATATACGACCAGGTGCGTGTTACGAGCACACAAGACACACATCCATGTTTTAAATACTTAATGAGGACCTTGAAATGACTTCTATTCTTTTTCAGCACTTTCTATGGTCGAACTCTAACCTAAACCTTAGTCCTTACTTTAAGGGCAACTGAATTAGTTGTGATGTAACAACCCTGAACTCCAATGATAATAACATCTACAACTTGCCTTACCTCAACTTTAAAGTGCTAAATCTATATGTGAAAAGTTCCCCAAAGTGTGACCTTGTACATTTGTGACTTAGATAAGTTTTTGTGATTATTTTCAAACTGAAATAATGACTTATTA